>NW_004955431.1:3185606-3193016 GCF_000276665.1 Chinchilla lanigera | reverse complement strand
TTTTATTTCTCTCTGCTGTCTTACTGCTCTGGCTAGTGGTTCCAGAACTATATGGAATAGGAGTGGTGACAGTGGACATCCTTGTCTTGTTCCCGATTTTAAAGTAAAACCTTTCCCTGATATATTTTTTAAACTGTAACACTTACAGGCCCCATGGGATTGACTAGAAAGGGAAGGCTGGAGTTTTCTATTCATTCTTAATTTCTCATTTTTAAATAAAAATAGTGCTTTTGTCTTCTAGAGATGATATCACATAGAAAATTTAATATAATTTATAATTAAATTTAATATAATTTAATACATGTTTTGAATATACAGTCATATGTTGCCTAACCACAGGACACATTTTAAGAAGTATGTTATTAGCTAATTTTGTCATTCTGTCAGTGTTATAATCTACTCACCCAACCTTGTATGGTATAGCCTGTCATGATGCAGTCAAGAAGACACAGTAACATGTATTATGTGAGGCTGCTGGTGGTATACACTGCATACTTTTTTACAATAAAAGTTTTTGTAGGTAGGAATACACACTAAAATGATAAAAAGTATAACATAATAAACTGGTAGCAGTTTATTACATTATTATGGGACTGTGTATACTTTCCTATATTACTGCCAGAGCAGTAGGATTGTTTATTCCAACATCACCCCCAGCCTCTGAGTATGCTTTGCTCTGTGACATTGCTGTCACGATGGCTACAACTGTACTGGGCCACAGGATTTTTGAACTCCATTATAACCGAGGGAACCAGCATCATACATGTATTTTGATCCCTTGTTGATATTGTGTGGCATATGACTATATTCAGAATATTACGTGAATATGTAAGAATGGTAATATATTCAGAATGTTAACATTCTGGTATTTAGATTTTAGGTCATTTGCTTTTTTTGGTGTAATTACTATTATAAAAAAGCAAAATGTTTCAAATTTTGAACAGGACCGGGAAGTATACTTCAGGCTCATAAAACACAAGAAAATACTTAAGTCTAACACAAGTGGTGTGCAGACAGCAAAAACATCAGTAAGTCAGTAGTAGAGATATCAGAGGCTAAAATAAGTATTTTAATATGAGTAAATCATTTTATTTTTTTTCTCTTCTACCAGTGAGAATAAGTCATTTAAAAAACGGATAGAATACATAAGGAAGAAAGAGTGTATACCAAAATAGACCAGATTAGTTTGCTAACAATGAAAAACAAATCATTGAGGTTAAACACTCAATGAATAGGAGAAATAATGGCATTTAGGATTGGAAATTCTGCTTACAACCTGTAAACAGAAGAGGGAAACAAACATTGACAGCTACCTACTTTATAGCACAGATGGTGCAAAGTACATTTGTTCGTGTTTATCTCACTTAATTCTCAAGAGTACTTAATTCTGAGAGTGAACTGTTGTTGATAGGGTTAAAAACAGTAGATAAAGCAAGATCAGTGAGAAAAATGATGAGCTCAGTTTTAAACATTATAAGATACTTGTCGGATTTCTGGTGAGTGTTCTAAGAGGCACTTTAACTCAGGAGAGAGATCTGGGCTTAAAATTTTAAGCTGCTTAAATCCCCAAGGTTGTTGGACTTGCAGAATAAGCCAAAATCTGTTTACTTAAAAACACAGCAGTTTATTTAAAGGATGCTGACTAAAGGAAGCTACATTTGAAAGAGTGATTTAAGTCTGATATCTGAAATTTTTGTCCACATTGGTAAATCTGTAGAGACAGAAAGTAGATTATTTGTTGCATGATACAGGTGGGGGATGGGAAGAATGGAGAGTGAATGCTAAAAGATACAAGATCTCTTTATGTAATAATCATGAAAATGTTTTAAAATTGGTTGTAATAGTTATACAACTCAGTGAACATACTAAAAACCATTGAATTGTACACTTTAAATAGGTGTATTGTATGATGAGTTACATCTCAGCAATTCTAACAAAAAAGTGCTTCTAATATTTTGATGTATTAATTGTATCTAAGAATATATACAGGTTAACAAAATAATACATAGTACCATTTCAACACCAGATAGATACAAGTATTTACATATATTTAAAGATAAACTAGTTTCCTGATAATTCATGTATTTTGCTTATAATCTGATTAGAAAGTTATATATCACCGCACATTTCAGAATTCATCAGGAAATACCTAGATAGTGCAGGTATTAGTAGGTCATGGAAGCCATAAAAATATATGTATAATAATGTAGAAAGGATTTGGAGGGTGAGTAGATATGTGGGCCTCTGGGTTGTACACAGAATTAAGGAAAAAACAGATAAGTAGAAGAGAAAGGCCAAAGAGGGGGGGAAAAAAAGCAGGAATATGATATGGAAGAGAGATTAGAATATACAGCTGTGCAGAGTGTGACTTACATAGAGATTGTGTTCCATGAGTAGAAAGTTGTTGATCTTGGTAAGCGCAGCATCAGTAGAATTTTGGGATGGAGTGTGCTGAATGAATAGAAGTTGGCAGGCGTGCTGGTGCATGCCTGTGTAATCCCAGCACTCCGGAGGCTGAGGCTGGAGGATTGCAATGAGTTCCAGACCAGCCTGGGCTACATAGTGAAACTGTCTCAAACAAAAATAAAGAGTGGAGGTCAAAACAATGTTGGTCACTTTTAAAAGAATATTGGCTAAGGAGGACAGTAGTCAGAAGAGAATGTAGGTTGAGGAAGAGTTTTCTTTTTTTTTTTTTTAAATAAAAACACTATAGTATGTTCATGATAATGAAAAATAAAGAATGAAAAATGATAGAGGACCGTTAATGGGGATGTCAGAATCAGAGCACAGATAGTCACCTCTTGCACTGTCATTTTGATAGGATGAGAGGATGTTTGAGGATACAAGTTACTGGGAGTAAGACTGGGGAGGAAATTGAATTTGGATGTCCCTGGTAGAGAGTTGAGATAGTTGCTACTGTTTATTGGTTTCTCTTTTTCTCAGTAAATAGGAGGCCTGATCTGCTGAAAAGAAGGGAGATAGGGAAAAGTGAGAGCTGTACCTTTTTGTGTGCATATCTAACCAGGGAGCCTTGGAAAGATTTCCAAACAGCAGACATTAAGACCATAATTGAGGTTGAAGACCTAGAATTTGTAATACCCGTAATGGAAATTAGGCGATTTGTTTTTATGTTGAAGCATTTAGCAGCCCCACTTTTACAGTGAACATTTAAACAAGCTAGGGTTAAATTTTTGCCAGGGTAACCAGATAAAAGCAGAAGGGCAGAGGTGTTGAAGTATGACACATATAACTTGCATCCTCAGATATATGTATATGAAGGAGGCAAAAACAAGAAGGTATTGATAGATGGGAGAAAATCAAGGAGTTGAGAGATTCGGTAATTTTTATGGGCCTAGGTCATTGTCAAATTGCCAGTTAATGGGAAATTGTTCAGTGCCTTAAATTGGATCCAGGGAAGTTTTCAAGAGTTTTGCTCCTAGGGATAGGGACTCCCCAAATTAGAGAACAGTGTAAAACAATGTTTAGCAGCAAAACCTACCCATTTCATGTAAAATGTTGAGCATTTATAGTTTTTGAATGCAGTGTAAAACATCCAAAGCTTATCCTAGTTGGAATGATACATCAGTAGCTGTTTTTGGATGAAAGGATTGCCACAGAATTAGTCATGGTGAAACTGAAACTTAGAGGGGAAAAAAGAACATCAGTCTGCGCCCAGCCAGCTTCTTGACCAGGCTCTTTGAAGAGTTACTGAAGATACCGAGAATGTTGTTAGATTTGGATTGGAAACACTGTACAGGGTCTTCAGTGAAGACCAGGGACATGGTAACAGGAATCAGAACAGACACAAGGAAAGGCAGAGAGAACCTGTAACTCAAGCAAAGTGTGATACTGTATGGGAAGATAAGAGTGTGAAAGAGATACTGAGGACGTGTTGAGATTGTTGGTGTTTTTTAACTTACACTCTGAATTGAATTCTGATGGAGAATTATTACCATTAATTTGTTCTTTGTGTGGCTTCAGCTTGTTATATTGATGCTAGTGGGCACAAATGAGATAGGAGCCAAAGTGTCAGTGGATCACAATTGTTATTAACCCCAAATGTAATGGTACATCAAGAGGGGTTTGGTTTTTTTTGCCTTTAAACATTTTTAAAAATAGATAATTTTACACACAAAATCGCTAACATGGATAACAAGCTTGGAAGCAGTATTATTCACTAATCCAGTATACAGTTTAAAGACTAGAGAAAAAAACTACCTGTGTTTTTGATCCTGTCCTCAGCTTCCTTCCAGAAGTAATCTACTATCTCAAATTCATATAAATTCTTAATGTGAAAGAAAAGGTTTTTTTTAACCTGCTTTATTCACCCAGTATATTTCTGGATTCATTTATTTAACTTGTTCATTCATCCCTGTTGCTGAGGAATAATTGTTATAGCACATAGTTCATTTATTCTTTTAATGAACTCTTGGGTTGCTTTTATTAGTTTTGTTTTTGTAATTATAAGCTAGTGGCACCAAGAAACTACTTGTGTATGTCTGATGGTGCATATACGCAAGAATTTCTAGAGAGTTTACATCGTGGACTGATGTTATGGTATCTTTTGGGATATTTTTCAGCTTTACTGGATTTTACCAAATTGTTTTACAAACATGATTGTACTGATTGAAGGTTTACCAGTTGTTCCACATCTTCATGAACACTTGATGATGTTATCCTAGTTTCTTTTGGTTGTCCAGTAAATGTGAAATGACATATCATTGTACTCTTTATTAATTAGTGTTTTCTTGTTAAAAATAAAAAACAGCCATAGTTTTATGTTGGCTGTTTTTTGTGATTTGTAACACACACCCCCCCATCTCTCCATGTATTATTTTCTTGTTGTCTTTTTCTTATAGATAGGTAGGAATACTTTATATATTTTAGGTATTCATTATTCACTACCCAAGTGTTCTTTTAGTTTGGCTTGTCTTTTTGTGTGGAAGTGTGCCCCCCCCCCGACACACACAACTGTCAGCTAACTTCAGTATTGGGGATTGAACCTAAGCCTTTTGCTGGATCGCCGGGTATGGTGGCACACACCTATAATCCCAGCATTTGGGAGGCTGAGGCAGGAGGATTGCTGTGAGTTTGAGGCCAGTCTGGGCAACATAGTGAGTTGAAGGCCAGTTTAAACTGCACAGCAAGACCCTGTCTCAAAAAGACCGAAAAAAAAAAAAGAATTGCTAGATCATATAGTGTGTTAGCTTTCTATCTCTGACAAAATACCTGAGGAAGAAAAAAACTGAAAGGAAAAGTTTATTATGATTCACAGTTTCAGAGGTTTTAGTCCATGGTTGGTTGGCTTTGTTTTCTGAGCCTGCAGTGAAATAGAACCTCATGGTGGGAGGGTGTGGTAGAACAAAACTGTTTGCCTCATGGTGGCCACAAACCAGAGACAGACAGACAGAGAGATGGGGTGGGAGGCAAAGAGCAGGATAAAGTTCTCACACTCATACTCTGTGACCCTTTCCCTACAACTAGAGAAGCCTTGTTTCCATCACCTCCCAGTCATACCATCAAATTATGTCTGTCAGTAGATTAATCCACCAATGAAGTTAGGGTTGTAGTGATCCATTCACCTTTGAAAAGCCCACCTCTGAGCATGTGAACCTTTTGGGGAGCATTTTAATTCCAAACCGTAACATAAGGTAATTTAATGTTCAATGTTTGAGGAACTGTCAGACTTTTCCTAAAGTGCTATACCAGTCCCACCCAGTAGTATCTTGAAAGTTTGAACTTCTTTGCTTTTCCATATCCTTTTATTTATTGTCTGTGTGTGTGTGTGTGTGTGTGTGTCTGTCTGTCTGTCTGTCTGTCTGTCTGTCTTATCTGTTTGGTAGTGCTGGGGGTGGAACCCAGCGCCTTGCCCATCCTAAGTATGGACTCTACTTCCGGGCTCAGTCCTTGTCTTTTCTTAGTTTTAGCCATCGTAGTAAGGGTCTCATGGTTTTGATACGCATTTCTCTAATACTTTTATTGGTCATTTATTTATCTTTGGGAAACTATCTTGTTTAGGTCCTTTGTCCTTGTTTTAGTGGTGCTACTTATCTTTCTATTAATGATCATAAGGGTCCATTATATATTTTTGTTACAAGTCCCTTATCAGGTATTTGATGGAGAAATTTTTCACCCATTCTGTGCATTGGCTTGTTTTCAATTGTCTTGGGTACTGTATACTTCTACCATGAGGTACATAATGTCAGGTTAGTGATGGTATTTAAATTCTACCATTTCTTTTTTATTAGAATTCTAAATTTGAAGCTAGCAGTTTTTTCAACATATTAAAGATATTTCACTGCCTTATTCCTGTCATTGCTTTTCTGAAGTCAACTTTGTCATGAATACTCAATTGGCAAACTTATGGGCATAGTATCCTATAGGCTTTTTATTCCAGAGCTATAAGAGATGACCAAAATTATATAGCAAATAGTTAAATAAAAATTTATTACAGTAAAAAGGTAAATTATTAACCCACCTCAAAATTCTCTCACTTCAAATACATTTATCCTCTCATTTTTGGCCACTTTCTCTAGCAGTTATGGAGAGCAGACTTACAAAGAACATAGTGTGCCCCCATCTACCTTATTTACGAGGTCTAGCTCTATGCAACTCGTGGTTCTTCCCAGAAGTCAAAAGGACCGTGAAACATGAATGTTTTGGGTCACTGCAAGACATCAAGGCAGCCATGAAAGTATAACCGAAGACACAAAAAAAGACCTCCAGAACTGCTTCAGCAAGTGACAAGAATAGTGGGATAAATATGTTCAAAGCAAAGGGGAATTGATGGCAATTTGTCTTTTACTGAATTAATTAAAAAATAAACATTTACCATATTTTTCAGTTACACCTTGTTTTCTAGTTATGTTACTACTTAAGAGGGCAATCTTGTATCCTTGTAAGTCTAAGAAGCCAAACAAATCCTAGACATTTTTTTGTCTCCTACTTTGTTTTCTTTAAATAAAATTTGTATACTTGCTTCAATTAGCATGCTCAGGAAAATACTCAGTAGCCCAGAGAAGTGCAGAATAAATATCATTATTGAAAGGGGTTGTTCTTCTTTTACAGTCTTACTGGGTAAAGTTTATATTTTATACAATTCACTGATCATTAGTATACAGTTTGATTTTAGTAAATTTTTAACCACCACTGCACTCCAGTTTTGAATACTTCCATCATCCTCCCACCGCCGAATTTCTGTCTCATACATTTTGAAATTATTGATTTATTTTAATTATAGATAAAGATTCTTAGCCTGGTATTAACAGAACCTTCTGGTGGCCCCAGAACCTTCTGAAATTATATGTTAACAATAAAGGGGCTGGGGATTTAGCTCAGCAGCAAAAGCGCCTGCCTGGCAAGCGCAAGGTCGTGAGTTCGGTTCCCGGTACCGGAGAAAAACCAAAAAAA
>NW_004955431.1:3182121-3185506 GCF_000276665.1 Chinchilla lanigera | reverse complement strand
GCTCAGCGGCAAAAGCGCCTGCCTGGCAAGCGCAAGGTCGTGAGTTCGGTTCCCGGTACCAGAGAAAAACCAAAAAAAAAAAAAAAAAAAAAAGTACAGCAGTAAAATAGGCGTCATATAAACATCATGGTATATTCATTTATAATTCTCTTAAAGGTTTGTTACTTATTGACTATTGAAAAATTTTGGGGCTGGGGATTTAGCTCAGCGGCAAAAGCGCCTGCCTGGCAAGTGCAAGGTCGTGAGTTCGGTTCCCAGTACCGGAGAAAAACCAAAAAAAAAAACCAAACAAAAAAAAAAGAAAAATTTTTTAAATTACAGGTTTTATCAACTGCCACAGTGATAACACAGCTTGAAGTGTACAACATAGTATTAATAGAACAAAAATTTGATATTGGTAATTATATATCATAAAATTTATCTTTGAGGCAAAATAATTTAGAAAGGGTTTTAAATCATCAAATACTTTCCAGTAGAATAATGAACATTTTTGTAGAGCCAATAACACATAAATGTTCAACTTGATGAGTTTGACAAGTGATTACTCCTTTTAACCACCATTAAAATCAAGATGTTGAATATTTTTATCGCTCCAAAATGTTCCTGCATTTCCCTTCGTGGTACCTTTTTCTTCCTTCCAGCCACAGGCAAATATTAATCTTCTTTTTGTCATTATAGATTAGTTTGCCTTTTCCAGAATTTTATAAAAATGTAATAACATATTGCTTTTGTCAGGGATTTTTTTTGCTCAATGTAACATTACATTGCTGTTTTGTGTACTTGGAGTTCATTCTTTTTAGTCCCTACTCATACTTCCTTTTGAATTTACCCCAGTTTTTTAATCTGCCATCTACTGTTGAATATTTGTTTCCAGTTTGTCAGTTATGAGTAAAACTACTGTGATTGTGTTTACAGATCTTTTTGTGTATTGTTTTTCTGTAGGATAAATACTGAGTTGAATGGCTAAATCATTCAGTGTGTGTTTAATTTTATAAGAAACTTTGCAGTTCTTTTTCAAAGTGGTTAGTTGCACTGTTTTGCTTTTCTACCATGTGAACTCAAATTGTTACATCCTCACCAATACTTGGTGTTGTCTGTCTGTCTGTTTGTCTGTCTAGCTATGTAGCTATTTATCTATTTTCTTGTTGTTTTGAGACAGGGTCTTGCTATGTAGTTCCTTCAGGCTATCCTCAGATCCACTCTAACTATGGCTGGGTGGTTTCAAACTCATGTTGATCCTTCTGCCTTGGCCTCCTGAATGCTGGGATTACAGGTCTGCACTGCCATACCCAGTTCTAAATTTACATTCTTTTAATGACTTATGTCATTCTTTTGATGACTAATTTTGATGGCTAATGATGTCTGGAATTTTTTACATCATAATTTTAGGCCAGTTTTTTTTTTTGTTTTCTTTTTTGGTTTTTTTTTTGGTTTTTCTCCAGTACTAGGAACTGAACTCACGACCTTGCACTTGCAAGGCAGGCACTTTTGCCGCTGAGCTAAATCCCCAGCCCTTTAGGCCAGTTGTATATCTTTTTATGAAACATTTTGCCCAAGTTAGGTTGTCTCCTGTTAACTATAAGATCATGAAAGTTTACTATATAATATATTAATATATTAATTAATATGCTTAATATATGTATTAATATATACTAGATATAAATTCTTACACATATATTGTGTATATTTTCTCTCAATCTTTTCATTTTCTTGACAGTATCCTTTGAAGAGCAAAACCCTTTTTACTTTCAAAGAACATTTTATCAATTTTGCTTCTATGGTTTATATTTTCTATGTTTTAAGAAATATTAATTACCCGTTATGTTTCTGTTATGCAAATATTTTTATTCTATATTTCCTTCTAGAATTTTTACCTTTCACATTTAGGTCTATGATTTCATTTTAAATTAATATTTGTATATACCATATAGTAAGGCTTGGTTTTCATCAGGCACCTAGTGAATTACCCTAGCACTTTTTTGAAAATCAGTTTGATCATTTATGTGTGATTCCATTTCTGAACCTTATTTAGCTTTATTTATCTGTATGTCTATCCTTATGGCATTACTCCATTGTCCTTTAGCTTTATAGTAAGTCTTGAAATCAGCTTAGGTAAATCCTCTAACTTTATTCCTCCTTTCAAGATTGGTTTGACTATGTAACAGGTGAGTATAAAACATGCCACCCCGTAAAAGCAAAATACTCTTTTTCTTTTCTTGTGTGTGTGGGGTGTGGGGGGTGGGAGAGTTCTGGGGACTGAACCCAGGGCCTTCACACTGAGCTACATACCCAGTCCTTTTTCTTTCTTTAGTTTTGGGATATCATCTTCCTCTGTTGCTCAGGCTGGGGTTGGACTTGAAATCTTCCTGCCTCAGTCGCCAAGAGTGCTGGAATTTCAAGCATGTACTACTACAACTAGCTAACATGCATATCTTTTAAAGTCAGTATGGAAGATTCTGCAGGATGTTCAAGTCAAAATGGAACATTCTGTGTTATGCCATAGAAAATCTCAACATAAAAAAACATAAAAAATTTGGCAGTCTTATAAATAATGTGGAAACTAACCAACATACTCCTGATAACTCAGTGAGTAAACAAAATAGCAGTGGATATCAGAAAACACTTTGAGTTGAATATAAATGAAAATATTCCAACAATTCTGCAAATCTATAACTGTCTACTTTTAAAAATTAGGAAGAGAAGCAAAAACTAAACTTAAAACAAGCAGAAGGAGGAAGTAAAGATTAGAAAGGAAGTAAATGAAATAGAAAGCAGTAGAAAAAAATCGATGAAATAAAAAGTTGGTTCTTTGAAAAATGTCAACTAAATTGACAAATTTCAATAGACTAATGATGACAGAAGACTTAATTTATTAAAATAAGGAGTAAAAAAGAACAGTGTTACCAACCTTACAAAAAATGGAGCAGTTACTAATGGAACAGCATGAACAGCTGTAAGTAAACAAATTGGATAATCTAGATGAAATGGGAAAATTCCTAGAAAAACATGAAGTACCTGAACTGATTCAAGGACTTAATAGAAATTTCAGATTTTTTAAAATATCAAGTTTACAGTTAAACTTCTCTACTCCCTGATATATATATATGTATATATATATTTTTTTATTTTAAAAATAAAAGGAAGAAAACATTAACAGACAGACAACCTTTTACAAAATAGCAGAACAGTACAGACAATACAGAGTTACAAACAAAGTGGTAGGAAATTAACAATGCTTGTGGTATTACATACTGGTATCTTCAAAGTGGTTTCTCATGAAAACAGATAAAGACATGCAATATTGACCAACCAAGGACTCATTGACAGTTTCAGCAAAGAAATAGAAGACAGTAGAACAACTGTGTTAACTATCCTGTATATACAT
>NW_004955431.1:3163518-3179720 GCF_000276665.1 Chinchilla lanigera | reverse complement strand
ACTCACAACCTTGTGCTTACCAGGCAGGCACTGTGCTGCTGAGCTAAATCCCCAGCCCCTTGATTTCTTGATAATAGCCATTCTTTCTTGGGTGAGATGGTGTTTTAATTTGCATCTCTTAAATGACCAGTCATGTTGAACATTTTTTCTCATCAGATTCTTAAATCTAAAATTTTAAATAAAGTGTTAATTATACAAATGCAATAAAACTAAAACCATTGAGTTTATCTTATTAAAGAGATTCTGAACTTGTTCTTAGGATAAAAGACTAAAGAGGAAAATTATGGGGGTATGCTATTTAAAATATTTAAACTCTGCTTTATAATTTGCTAATAGTAGACCAATAAAATACAACAATTTATAAGACCCATTTATAAATAAATAAAATTAATGGAGAATTTTTAAGTTAGTTTTTAGTTTGTTGCTTCTTTTGGATTTTAAATTTTTTCAATTACTTTTTTATTAGTACACATTTGTAGCACACAATGTATACATTCCTTGGTGGAGTTGGTACATGTACATGACACATCACAATTCCTTTGTTCATTGTTATTCTTTCCCCTTCCTCCCCTCTCCCACCATCTCTTGTTCCACTTACCATGTGAGAGAGATCACCTTACTTCCTATTACCTTTTATTTTGCTTTTTGTAAGAGCAGCCATGAAATATTTAAGCTTGTGTTAGATTTGTTTTGCTTAACATTATGGTCTCAAGGTGCATCCCTTTTCTTCCAAATGACTCATGTTTATCTTTCTTTATGGAAAGTAGTGTTTCATTGTGTGTTAATGCCATATTTTCTTTATTCATTCATCTGTTGATGGACGTAATAGGCTGCTTCCAAGATTTAACTGTTGTATTATGCATTGTGCTGCTGTAAACTTGGTAATCTAATGCTGTTTAAAGATACTTTAACTGTTTTTCTTTGGCTTCATTTAGGGTTTTCTTTTTTCCTTTTGGTGCTCTGCAGTTTTACTACAGTATATCCGGGTGTGCATTTATTTTGACTTTCCCTCTTGGAATTTATTGGGTTTCTCAAATCCCTGGGTCATTGTTTGTCATCAGTTCTGGAAAATTCTTAACTATTGTCTCTTCAAACATTACTTCTGCCCAATCCCCTTATCTTTTTGGATCACAAATATTATTTGTAACTCACTATATCTTCTATATTTATTTCTCTTTTGTATTATCATCATTGTGCCTCTTATTTTGTAATTTCTCTTGACCTATCTTAGAGTTCACAAAATCTCTTACATTAAATATGCTGTGCCATCTTTTCACTTCTTAATTTTGTGTTTCAACAATTATTTTTAATATCTCAAAGTTTTATTTAGTTCTTTTTTATTTTTCAAAGCTACTGATCATTTCTGATTATTTTGGCTCATTAATATCTTTAATTTCATTTTTCTATGCCTTAAGTAGTTGCTATAGTTGTTTTACATTTTCTGATCTAATTCCAGTATTTTAACTCCAGAAGGAGTGAACTGACACTTTTTTTGTTGTTACCTTTCTTTCTGTGGTTATGATTCTAAAATATGATGGCTTATTCTCTTGTATTTTTGGTAACTTTTACTTAACCCTGAGAGCCCAATAGAACTGATTTTATGTAGTAAATATGCACAGTTGCTTCAGTTATATGAGAAGTCTTAAGGTTTAACTCTCCAGCCTTGTATCTGGGGTGGGGCTTAATAACTTAACTCCTTATACCAAATAGGCAGTCACTCTTATACTTTACACTTACTTACTTTTTATTTCTCCCTCCTTACTTTTCTGACTCTTTTACCCCATTACTATTTGTATGACTTCAGGAGTACATTATAAATGTATCTTTTGTTATAGCCAGAATTCAGTTGTAATGGGACAGATGACTTCTCAAAGAAATGAGGTCTTCCAGAAGTGACATATACAATTTTTTTTTTTTAAATTAGGAGGATATATGCTATTTAAAGTAGGAGGACTTGGGCAATCCACTTGGGAACCCTTCTGTCTCTCAGAATCTATTCCTATTCCCCATTCCTATTTTCCATTCCTTTTCTCCAGTAAAATTTCCTACTTTTAACAAAAATAAGTAAATAAAATAAAATAAAATAAAATAAAATACAAGGATTCTTAAAAAAGCACAACACCATCATCACATTACACACACCCACACACACCACACCCCTACCAGTAATACTTTTAAGCCTACCAATTATCTAATCATTGTTTTCTAGTTGTCTAAAATTATTTATATATATACATACATGTATACATATACACATATATTTTAAGTTTGTTTGGATCAATGTCTATATAAGCTCTGTTTTAGTGTTCTCGAGAGAGAAAATTAATGGTAGATCCAGATATATAGACAGATGTATGAGACGGGATTTATTAGGGAAATTGTCTCACTTGATTATGGAGGCTGAGAAGTCCCATGATAGGCTGTTTGCATGCTGGAGAACCAGGGAAACCAGTATTACGACTCATTCTGAAGCCAAAAGAGGAGAGAGGGGACAATAGGAGTGGGTGATGGTGTAAGTTCCAAAGGCCAAGGAACCTGAAATTATGACTCCCAAGGGCAGGGGAAGAAAGGTGTTCTGGCACCAGAAGAAAGCAAGAACCCATCCTTCCTTTGCCTTTTTTTCTATGTGGGCTTCCATCTAATTGGCAGATACCCACACACTGATAGCAGATCTTCCCATCTCAGCCCATCACCTGAAATGCCAGTCTTCTTCTGAAATTATCCTCACAGACACACTTGTCCGCACAGACCAAATTATCCTCACAGACCAAATGTCTAAAATTATCCTCACAGACCAAATGTCAGGTAGTGCAAAGTGAAGCACTTTAGGTTGCATCAAAACTGTGTATAGTGGGAAGGGATCGAGTAGTTCTTCAAAGAAAACTGGGTGCCTGTAGGACAGGAGAATGAACCCTAGCTAGCCAAACCCCACCTTCACCTTTCGCAAAATTAAGCAGAGGATATCCAGTAAAACAAGAGTTCTGGCTTTTTACCTAATAATAGCTTATCATTTAAAATCTAAAGTGACAGTCCAAAGCCTAAAGTTAGTTCTAAAAAAAATTTAATTCTCAAATGCTGAGGACCTTAATTATATACCAGCATTACCAGTATTTTGATGCTTACGTATTCTTTATTTTTCTTAGACGATGCGAAGACACAGAAATGAAGTGACAGTTGAACTACGAAAGGTAAGGGTGATAATACATTTAAAGAAAACTAATTCATAGAGCTTTCTGATGTTAAAGTTTTCTATAAATTGAATTACGAAAATACTGTTGCAGAGTAATGATCCTCCCTAAAACCACCTAAAAATACATCATTAGTTTGTAATGATATGTACTCAATAATAGCTTCCTTTTATTGTAGGAGGCACTGTGGGAAGTACTGAAATTTTCACATCAGATGAAGTTAAATGCCTTTTCCTTAGTAACCCTTTCGTGGAATATGTGTTATACAGTATTCTTTTCCTCTTTCCCATGTAAAAGTTACATATATTGTTAAAGACACTTTAAAAAAATAAATCTTACCGATGAAAGATTACTGCTGTTAAGATTTCCTCCACTGGCTTGAACCACTGGCATTACCTCTTTGACTGTCCCCTTGGGCGGCTTTAACACCCTATAGAACTGTCCCATGCTGCTTAATAAGACAGTCATTCATATATCACTGGTGGTTCAGAGCCACCCAGCAAGACATACAAATTATAGCCATGTTGTGAATGTGTTAAAATTATTTTCTTCCATTATTTTTTGAAAGACTTTGGAGTTGCCTTCAGATTTCCATATGAGCCCATTTTATTTGAAGCAAATATTTCCATTGCCAATCAGTAAAATACACATAATGAATTCTCTCTGTGTATATGTACTTTTCTAGGAAAGTGCTTATGTCACTGAACTATACACCTGGCTGTATATGTACTTTTCTAATAGTAAGATTTGAAACTTATTTCTAACCTTGGTGTTTAGATTAGACTTTTTTCCCTGATCTTATTCACTCTCACATTCCTTCCTATATGAAATTACCATCACTAAGACTTGTAGTTTTAAAGAGAAGGAATGGCTTGATTTTGAAAATATATGCTCTCTTAAGTCACCAGAATTCAATAGACCTATTATTTAATAATTGTTTAATATGCACTTTGTTTCAAATACTGGTTAGATTGCTCTTCAAATCTCTTAACTTTGGGTACCAATTCTGTTTGCTAGAAGCTCCTTGTAATGATGCTCACAGGATCTTCATCAGAATTTTCTTTTTTTTCCAGTACTAGGAATCGAACTCATGACCTTGCACTTGCCAGGCAGACTCTGTGCCACTGAGCTAAATCCCCAGCCCCTCAGAAATTTATTTATTTGGTTATTCATACTAGCTTTACTGTTTGAGCAGCTGCCTCATGGAGCCAACTCCATACATAAAAATCATATATCCAACTATATCTTTACAACTTACGAATGACGCTATTGGGAGAAAGGTAGCTATAAAAGTTAGCAGGATGATTTTTTGTAAAATTAGAGATTCAAAGATGATTTGTCTGAAGAAGTTACATTTAATCTGAAATTTTGAGGATAAATTGGAGTTATCTTATTTTTTCTAAATGTTTACATAATCAAGTTTTGAGTTTTTGTCCACTATCAATGTCATGCTCCCTGGTGTAGTGTGTAGTTCTTGAAATTCATTCTTCTATCCCACTTTGAATCATTGAAAAATACTTGTTAATTCCAGGGTCACATTAATGCCTTAATTTCTTTGTGGACATACAGTTTTTGACAATCACATTTGCAAAAGTTCTTTCATATTCTTAGGTTATTTGGACCTCAGAAATGAACTAAGCCTCAATTTAATAAAATAAAGTTAACTTTTTGCCAGTTTTAGCACTTGAACTTAGCTTCTTTTTAACATTTTATTAATATGTAACACTTGTACAAAATAATTCTACCCATCTTGAATATACAACTTGATGAAAATGTTTTATAACATGATGGGCCTATCAGTTCCATCAGCTTCTAAATTAAGAAAGAAAATACTCTGTATCACAGAGCCCTTTCCAAGGCCCTGCCTACCTCCAGAGGCAGCAATTACCCTGACATCTAATGTCATAGATGATTTTGCAAATCAGGGAGATAGAGTGATGTATCCTTTTTTGTGTGTGTTTTTTGTGTTATTGTTGTTGATCAAGTGAAGATCCTTCACCCTACCCTAAAATTAGAATTAAGCAATTACTTGTGTACTGTTATTTCAATTACTTGTGTACTGTTATTTCTTAATGGTACACCATTTGCCCTCAGATATAGGCCTTTATTTTCCCCTTTCATGTTTGAACACAACTTTCAAATGTTTGTAATAGTTCTAGTATATTCAAAAGTCTCGTTTTAAGCTGTTTTAGTCTTTCTATTAGATACATAAATGCAAGCTATTCATTTATATTTATATTTGGTTATGTGTTCCCTCTTCTGTAATTTATAGAATTAAAAATTCTGATTTGTTAGAGCACATTTTTCTTTATCTTGACTACTTTAGACCCTTAGAGCCAAATACTCCTCCTTCGTCATTTTCCAGATAATGTTGATTTTCCAATTGCCATGGTTAAATTTCTGAAAATCTTGTGGGACTGAAAGTGAAATTAATCTCAAGTAATTCTTTATTTCCACATTTAAGAATTACCTAGAACCGAGTGCTTAGGCACCTATGTGTAATCCAAACTACGGTGGCCAGCCTGAACAGTTTAGGAAGACACTGTCTTAAAGTAAAAAGGGTTAGGGATGCATACAGCCAAGCACCTCCTGGGTCCCAGCACCAGTACTGGGGAAAAATAAATCCCTGGGTAAGCAATAAAAAGTAAATTCTTTTGTATTTTTATTTATTTATTTATGTATTTGAAACAAGGTCTCACTATGTAGTTAAGGCTTGCCTCAGACTTAAGGCCCAAGCTGACCTCAAACTTACAGCCATTTTGCTACCTGTGCCTGCTAAGTGCTGGATCACTGGGGTGTGCCACCACTCCCAGCAGTAAATTCCTTTTTAAAGAAATCCTGGACTTCAGGGAAAGCTTAGTTGGTTTTGATGATTCTACAGAGGTATGGTGAGCCTTTTAAGGGAAGATTCCTCTACTATTTATGGTGTCTCTCTGATTTTAGACTTCCTATTTCTGTAGCAACATTGAAGAGAAAATCGCAGTGGTACCGACACAGAGACTTTTGAAAATAGAAGAGAGCTAGTACCCAATGTTTCATTACTGAGCTCTACCCATTTGAGAAATTGAACTAGGGTGTCTCAGTTACTTTTCTTCTTGCTGAGACAGAATACCCAACACCCAACTTATGAGAGGAAAGGTGTATTTAGCTCACAGTTTATAGAGGTTTCAGTTCATAGTTGGCTGCCGAGGCAGGGTGGCACATGGCAAGGAGCCAGTGCAGAGGAAAAGCAGTTCATGGCAGGCAGAAGGCGGGAAGGCAGCAAAGCAGCAAAGTAATAGGAAGCAAGCAGCAGCCCTCTTTCTGTCCCTTAATAGTACAGTATATCCAGGTTACACACCCTTAGGGCAAGTAGCAGTCACACTCAGAGGGGGCCTTCCCATTGTCCACCCTGAGTTCTGAATATGACTGTTAAGCCAATAAGTGGAATGATTTAGTAATCACACATTAGATCCAGCCAGCTCTAAAAAGCCTCACCTGTGAGCACATGAGACATTGAAGGACATCTAGACACAAACCATTACATAGTACACGCTATCTACCACCTGGTAACTCACTTTACCCCATGGGAAGTTGCTTTTAATATTTCATTTTTTATTAGATTGTATGTTTCTAATTCTAGACATGTATCTGGGACTCATTAAATGCTATTAATCAAAAATTAAATTGAAGTATGTCTTAAATTTTGTACTTACATTTAAATCACTTATTGAAGTTTTAAGAAAAACTTACAGACATAAAAGCGGTGCTGTTTAGAAGTCCTGATCTGTGACAAGTTAGGGAACTTGTACCAAATGGAAAACAAAGCACTGCTTCCTTTACTAAAGAAGCTTTTCTGAGACAAAGGAAAAGAAAAGAGAAGATATCTGATGCTTATGGATTAGAAGAATTAGTACTGTTAAAATGTGTATAGTACCCAAAGTGATCTACAGAGTCAGTGCAATGCCTGTCACATTCCTTTGAAATTTTTAACAGAAATGGAAAAAACTGTTGTAAATTTGTATGAAACCATGGAAGGCTTTGAATAACCAAAGTGGTCATAAGCAAAAAAGAATAAAGCCAGAGACATCACACTATCAGATTTGAAAATCTTTAAAACTAGTGTATAACAGTCAAAATAGCATGATAGTGACAGAAAGACCACAAGAACAGAAGAGAGAGCCCAGGAATAAATCCACACATTTATGGTCAACTGGATTTTTAACAAAGGTATCAAGAACACACAATGGGGAAAAGATAGTCTCTTCAATAAACAGTGTTGGGAAAAGTAGATATCCATGTGAAGAAGAATAAAATTATGCACAGCATATACAAAAATCAACTTCAGTGAGTTAAAAACTTACACAGAAGACCTGAACCTGTAAAACTACTAAAAGCAGACTTCAGAAAAATGTTTTGTAACATAGATGTGGGCAGTTATTTTCTGTATATCACCCCAAAAGCGCAAGCAGTGAAAGCAAGAGTAGACAAATGGCCTATTGAACTAAAAGGCTGCACAGTAAAGGAAATAATCAGCAGAGTGAAGATACATCTCATGGAATGGGAGAAAATATTTGTAAACCATACATCTGACAAGGGATTAATAACCAAAATGTGAAAAGCAAAATAACAGAAAATCAGAAGGATAACCTGATAAAAAAACAAGAACGGCAGAGGTCCAAAATAAACAGTTCTTCAAAGCAACAAACAAAACACAGAAATGGCTAACAGGCATATGAAAACATTTTCAACTTCACTGATGAGGGAAATCAAAATTCTCATGCCTGTTAGGATGGCTATATTAAAAATAGCAAGTGTTGCAGGGATATGTAGAAAAGGAAACCCTTATACATGATTGGTGAGAATGTAAGTTATTATGACCATTATGGAAAAAGGTGTGGAAGTGCCTCAGAAAATTAAAAATAAAGCTATAATCAAAAAAGCTCATAACTGGGAAATAACAAAGGAAATTAAATCAGTATGTCAAAGATTATCTGCACTCCCATGTTTATTGTGTTATTCACAGTAGCCTCAAACTTAGTAGTCTTAAGATTATTTTTCTTTTCAGCCATGAGTAAGTGTTTGATTTTATTAAATTGTGGTTCTGCATCTAATGAAACTGACATATAAATAACTGATTTTTTCCATATTTACCTTATTTTTTCTTTGATTTTTGTGAGTGCATGTGTGTATGCATATATATGTTTTTCCCTTAAATTGGTTAAATTGCAAGCATGGTGCCCCATTACCCTTAATACATCCGTTCATGTTTTTGAAAAGAGAAAAAGACATGCTTTCCCACATACCTGGGGTGCACCTATCAAATTAGTATAGGTGAATTTCTGTTATCTCATCTGTAAGTAATACAACTCAGATTTTACAGATTATTCCCAGCAATGTCCTTTGTAAATCAAACATCAAGCCCAAGCTCAGACATTGCATTTCATTGTCATGTTTCTTCAGTTTCCTTCAGTCTAGAACTGTTCTTCTTTCTTTCACGACATTTTTGAAGAGTACAGGCCTGCTTTTTATAGAATGGCAGGTTTGAGTTTGTCTGAAATTTCTCAGTTGTTTATTTAGGTCAGGAATATCACAAAAGTGATGTTGTCTTTAGTGCAGCATACCAGGAAGCATATAGTGCTGATTTATCTTTTACTACTGGTGATACTTTATCACTTGGTCAGGAATGCCATCTGCTAGGCTTTTTGGTACTTTAATAAATATTATGTGGGAAGCTACTATGTAAAATACATTTTGAAATGCATTTATTTATTTATTTATTTAGGTAGGTAGGTAGGTAGGTAGGTAGGTACTAGGAATCAAACTCAGGACCTTGCACTTGCCAGGCAGGTGCTGTGCCACAGAACTATATCCTGGTCCTTTAATTTAAAAATAATTGCCAGGGATACAGCTCAGCAGCACAAGTGACTGCTTGGCAAATGCAAGGTCCATGGGTTCAACTGCCAGTCCAAAAAAAAAGAAACCAAATTTAAAGCTGGGCATGGTGGTGCATGCCTGTAATCCCAGCACTCAGGAGGCTGAGGCAGGAGGATCGTTGTGAGCTCAAGGCCAGCCTGAACTCATAGCAAGACCCTGTCTCAAAAAGACAAACAAAGGGGCTGGGGAGTTAGCTCAGTGGCACAGCCTGCCTGGCAAGTGCAAGGTCGTGAGTTCAATTCCTGGTACCGGAAGAAAAAAAAAAAAGCCAAACAAAAATTTAGAATCGACTATTTGAGTAGGTACTAAAGAAGTATGCTGTGTTGTAAGTAGAAGTTAGTAAACTAATGAAAAATATATACAGGCATTTATTTAAATATGCATGCTTATACATAGCACCAAAATTGGTGGTGTACATACAAACCAGCAAGATTTAGATACATATTTCTAGTTTAAATTTTCTATTTGACCTGAATTTTATCAGGAATATTAATGCCTCTTCAATAATTTTGTTATATTCAAACACTTTAATAAATATTACATTGAACAAAAGCTAGGTGTGGTGATGTGCATCTATAATCTCATCTACTTGAAAGGTTGAAGCAGGAGGATTTCAAGTTCAAGGCCAGCTTAGGCAACTAACCAATAAGATCCTGCTTGAAAATTGTTTTGATAGGGCTAGATATGTAGTTCAGTGCTCCCTAGATTCAGTTCCCATTACCCCTCCCACAATCATGTATGTGTGTAAAATATTAGAATTCTATCTTTCAAAATTTTAATTTGAAAAAGCTATTAAAAGTCATTTATTCAATCTTTTGATATAATTTATTTCCATGTCATAGCAACCAAAACTAAAACTTAAAGAGAAAATTGATGACTTACCTAGAGTTACATAATGCATGAAACAACACAGGTTGCTATTACGGATAATTGAAATTTTATAAAACGTGAAAATTGAAAATTCTTGTTTATAAAAGCCAGATAACAAGATTGATACCTTCCCTCTAGCTTGAGCCACCAGTAATACATGTATAACTGTCCCATCAAGTAGCTTTTTATTAATTTTTTAGTAAAAAGACCAACAAAAGTGATTAGATCTGTTTGTACCACCTGTGGTTCAAGCCTCCCAGCCATAAGACAAATCAATTATGGCCCTGTGTGAATGTGTTAAATCTGAGATAATGGTAAGTATTTAACATTTATGCTAATGAATTCCCCCTCCCCACACCTCCAGCAAGTATGCCTGTACACAGTGTGATATGTGAACCTTGAACTTTTCCAGTTACTTTGGCTTCTTAATAAATTGCTCCAGGCAACTATTAGCCATAAGTAGATTAAGATGGCATACTAGTTGAAATGTATTTGCTATATGCTAATAATAATACTGCACATCCCTAAATTTTAAGTTCTCACTAAAGATTAAGAAATGTTGATGATTAGTGAAGTGTGTGTGTGTGTGTGTGTGTGTGTGTGTGTAAGTAAAAGTTAGACTGTCAGCCAGTTTTTGTTATGAAGCCAGAATTTGACCACTACTTTGTTTGCAGTGCGTGCATTTAACTAGTATTACTTTTATATATTCAACATTTGTTTTACCATTGCTGAATAAAGATGAAATAATTTTAATAGATTTCTCATTAACAACAGCCTTCATGAGCTCTTAAGCATTTATTGGTTGCTTTTCAGAACAAAAGAGACGAACACTTACTCAAAAAGAGAAACGTTCCCCAAGAAGAAAGTTTAGAAGATTCTGATGTTGATGCCGATTTTAAAGCAGTAAGTGACTTTGTTTTTAAAAAATACCTTTAAAATCATTTTTTGTAGTAATGACAGAAGCTTTTATAATTTTATAATAGTAGTTAAGGCATATCAACTTTAACATATAGAATATTTAATGAATGTGGTTTTATTAATAAACTCTACTGAACTGTCTTTTTTTTTTTTAAAGCAAAATGTAACACTAGAAGCTATATTGCAGGTATGTTATTAATTGATCTCAATTTGAAACATTTTGAAAGGTTTTGGTTTTTGTTTTAATTTCTGAAATTTACGTTTGGTGTTGCAGAATGCCACAAGCGATAACCCAGTGGTCCAATTGAGTGCTGTCCAGGCAGCAAGGTAAATACTAGTTTGTGCACTAGAGGAAGAATTATGTTTTGTTAGCGGTTTTTTTGAGACAAGTTCTTGCTATGTTGTTCAGGCTGGCCTTGAACTCACTATGTAGCCCAGGCTGGCCAAAGGAACATACGGCGATCCTCCTTCCTCAGGTTCTAGAGTGCTGGGATTACAGGCTTGCATCACCACACCAGGCACATAATTATATTGTATTTAAAGTGTCTTAGCCAGTAGTCTAGGACAGTGATGGTGAACCTGATAGAGACCAAGTGCCTAAACTGCAACCTCAAACCCACTTATTTATTACACAAAATGCCAACACTGCAATTAAACCTGAATATTGAAGTTTTAATTTAGAAGAAAACAACTGTTAACCAGTGCCCAGCTGCTGGGGTGGCTTGGCTCACTTTACAACAGAAAGTGCTCTCTCTGCATGCCCGCTGCGGCACGCGTGCCCATCTGGGTTCGCCACCACTGGTCTAGGAGTGCATTGTTATTTCTGCTCGTAGTTTGAAAATATATAGCAGTTAATTTCTTATTTCTTATTTTTACAGAAAACTGTTATCCAGTGACAGAAACCCACCAATTGATGACCTAATAAAATCTGGGATTTTACCAATTCTAGTCAAATGTTTAGAAAGGGATGATAAGTAAGTATGGATTTAATTCCCTATTCATGTTTTTTTTTTTTTTCCACATTAAAATTTATGTTTTTTTCTTAAGCCAAGGAATTCAGTTTGGTTTTTGATCTATTAAGTTTTATACTTGTCGTGTACTTTTGTGTGATTTTCTTTATGATCATATTCAGCGGACATAAAATACTTCTCTTTAAATTTCTGAAGTCTGTATATTTTACAGGAAATTTTTAATTCCTGGGAAATGCCTTTTCTATTTTATCTCAAATACTTAGTCTTTGTTTATTAGAGGATTTTTAATTAATAATATTTCCAAACAACCCAAATAGTATTTGAGTTACCCTTCACTTGTGAGTCTATATATAGATTAACCTCATGACTAGTCAGTATAAATGACTTCCACAAGTAAGTAGCTCTTTCATACCCTGGGACTATTCCAGCCGATCACTGGTACTCTGAAGTCTTTGATAAAACTCTGACCTTGATTAGTTGTCTAGCATCTTTCTTTTTGTTTGGGGTACATTAAAAGTAAGCAGGCAGATTATATTTATGAGAAGAAGAAAATTGCCACTTGGTATTTTTTAAGGTATTGCTTCATTTCCATTTGTATTTAGAGATACCTTAGGGCTGTGTCTCAGACTTCATCAGTTTGAATTCACCGGGGGGAATACTGTGGTACCCTGGTTGACAAAAATTCTTGCCACCATTCTGGTCACAAACGAAACTGGACAAGCACCGAATCAAATTTCTCCGTAAGGCCAACATGGAACCTAACCATTGAATTTGATTTGGTTTTCATTGAATTTGGTTTGTGGCCAGAATTAGGGGAAGAATTAAGTTTATGAACTGAGATGCTTCTAATCTGTGCCAGCATATACCATTCATTCTATCATCTTTACTTTTATTGTGCATTGACTCCTTTTGCTGGCTCTACGCCTGCCTTCTCTGGTTTTCACTTAAGGGTATTCATGTTCTTTCATCTATATTTCCTAGCAGCATATGTAATTTTATAATTTCCTTTTAACAGGTCTTTCAACAGGTCTGTCCTATGTCAGGTTTTAACTTTTTAAAAAAACATTCTAATTATTCTCATTATTTCCCTTTTCAGTAGCACTTTGTCCTTAGTATGTCTGTATAACAAATTAGGACTTCCAAAACCTAGGATTTGAGACACATTCCTAACTCCTACTCCCAGTCCCAGAACAAAAACACAGCCTATATTTTTTATATCTTCACAACTTTAAACCTCTTGATCTATTCCTTCTTATCAGTGTACATTAAAATCATTCTGCCTGTGACAGCTTTTTAAAAAAACTTCTGGCTGTCACTACACTTACCCATATATACACACAGATTGAGCCCAGGGCCTTCATACTGAGTATATGCCCAGCACTTTTTATTTTGAGACAGGGTTTTGCTGTGTCACTAAGTTACCCAGACAAGCCTGGAAGTTGTGATTGTTCGACCTCAGCCTCCCAGAGTGCTGGAGTTATCAGCCTGTGCCACTGCCTCCAGCAATCCCTGCCTTTTGAATCCATCTTTGAAAATTTAATATGCAGCTTTACAGTAGCCTTAGTATGTGTAATGGATGGTGTAGTGGGGTCAGATGGCCACGGCTTTGAGACCAGCCTAGTGTTTCAAGTGATGATGAGGGCCTCAGCTAGCACAGTGGTGTTAAGGATGATTCTGGAAATATAAAAAATATTTAGGAGGTAAAATTATCATGACTCTGATTACATGTTTTGTCTGGGAGAAGAAGGAGACAAGGGATGTGATTGGCTAAATATTTCAACTCCCAATAGAT
The DNA here is from genome assembly GCF_000276665.1 of Chinchilla lanigera. NCBI lineage: Eukaryota > Metazoa > Chordata > Mammalia > Rodentia > Chinchillidae > Chinchilla > Chinchilla lanigera. Next base: position 3,166,065 of record NW_004955431.1, on the reverse strand, counting down.
ATAAAGAGGTTAGTAGTGACTGACTTTGGAAGGCAATGAAATATGCAAGTAGAGAAATATGGCAAGTAGTTGAATATAACAAGGTAAAATTCAAGACAGAGATCGTCATTTAGGTCTGAGGTTTATAAAGTTTGGAGGTAGTTATATATCTAAAGTAAGAATTTAGCTGGATGTGGTAGCATAAGCTTGTAATCCCAGCACTTTGGAAGCTGAGGCAGGAGGATCACTGCATTTTTGAGGCCAACACATTCAAGCCCAGGCTGAACTACAAAGTAAGATCCTGTCTCTTAACTTGTTCTATAGACATAATTTGTTCTATAGTCATAATTTGTTCTATAGTCATAATTTGTTCTATAGACATACTAAGGACTCCAATAAAAAATTTTAAAAGATGACTTTCTTTATGTATTTTTTTACAGTCCTTCATTACAATTTGAAGCTGCTTGGGCACTAACCAATATAGCATCAGGAACTTCTGCACAGACTCAAGCTGTTGTACAGTCCAGTAAGTCAGTTAAATTCCTTACTGTGAACTTTTTAAAAAATGATGGCAAGGAAGTGCTTTGTTAAAAACTGAATTTTATCTTACAAAACTTTTAAGCTGGTAAATTTTATGTTACTTTGATCACTGCTACCTTTTCCATAACTATCATTAATCCATCATTAAATAATTTAAATTGTGTTTACCTTAAGATGGGCTTCCAATTATTTGATGTAGTGACAGAAAGTAGCATAGTCCTATAATAACTTTCCAGTTTGGTTTTAGTTGTAACAGAATGGGAACAGATTTTAGAGTGGGGCTTTAATAAAAATCAGGTAAAATTTGACAAAATCTTTTGTTTTTATTATTTCTTGACTGTTTTGTATTTCTTGTAAATGATGCTCGTCTTCTCTTTTATGGAAGTGATAAATGAAATTAGTTAAATTAAAAATAGGTCAGGTGAAACTTCCATATGTTGCTGGGGGGAATGTAAAGTGATACAGCGGCTTTGGAAAATAATTTTTCAAAAGGTTAAACAGTTACCGTGTGACCCAGCACTCTTCCTAGGAGAAACTGAGAGATGAAGTATGTCCACACAGAGTTACATACAAATGTTCACAGCGTCACTATTCATGAGTAACTCAAATGTCCTTTAAGGGATAAGTGGATAAACAAAATGTGTATGCAGTGAAATACTATTCAGCAGTTGAAAATGAAGTACCAATGCCTGCTGCATCAATGTACATCGATCAAAAACATTACACTAAATGAAAGAAGCCAAACAAAACAACTACATTCAGTGTATATTGGTTAATTTTCATTCCTGGGACACAGTACCTGAGATGCACAACTTCAAAGAGCTAAGGTTTATTTCAGCTTGTGTTTTTAGAAGTTTTAGTCCATGATTAACTGGCTCCAAGGCAAAAACCTCATGGCTGGAGGATGTGGTAGAAGGAAGTTGCTCACCTCATGGCATCCAGGAAACAGAGCATAGGAACTGCAAAAGAAGAGATGTCCTCCTCAAAGACAGCCCCAGTGATCTAATTGCTCCAGCAGGGCTCCACCTCCTAATAGCACATTAAGTTATGAACTCATCAGTGGGTTCATTCATTAGTGAGGTTGGTGCTTTCATGATCTAATTGCCTCTCTGGGCCCTACCTCTGAACATTGCTGCATTGGGGATCAAGCCCTCAATACAGGAGTCTTTAGGGGATTCTTGGTGTTTGTACGATAACATGGTATTCATTTTCCTGAAATATGTAGAGCAGGCAAATGCAGAAAGTCAGAAATCATTCAATGATTGCCAAAGGCTGGGGGAGTGGCTAGCAAAAGAGCAAATGAGTGATTGCTGTGGACTTCAGAGGGGATGATGGCAATGTAAAATTGGATTGTGGCAATGACTGCACAACTCTGTATAAATACTAAGAATTATTGTATCATACACTTGAACTGATACATTCTATTTGTTTAAAGTATGGATTTTAATAAGACTGTCAAGTGAATAATATAAATAGTACACAGATATGCCAAAAATATCCTTAAAGAGAATTCACATTTGAAATTTAAGAAGTGATCTAGCTTATCCTGGAAATGAGTATAAAGTTATATAAAGAATAAGGATTATACACCTGCAATCCCAGGGTTTTGGGAAGCTGAGGCAAGAGGATTGCAAGTTCAAGTGAGCCTGGGCAATTTAGCAAGACCTTTTCTCAAGATAAAAATTTTTTAAAAGGGCTGGAGGTATAGCTCAGTGCAAAGGCTCTGGGTTTAATCCACAGTTTTATTTATATAAAATAGACTTGATATGAGATTTTTTTTTCTGAGGTTGAACTAAGAGCCTCACATATGCCAGACAGTGCTGTGTACTAAGCTACTTTCCCAGCCCAAAGAATTATACTTTAAGGTTGCATATTGGGAGTAGGAACTATATTTTTTTAGTAAATTATGAGAAAAATTTCATTTTTTTTCCTGTACCAGGAGTCAAACTCAGGACCTTGCAGGCAGGTGCTATATCACTGAATTATCAAGCAGGTGCGGTGCTGCTGAGCTGTATCCTCAGGCCCCAA
>NW_004955431.1:3153135-3163418 GCF_000276665.1 Chinchilla lanigera | reverse complement strand
GACCTTGAGCTTGTCAGGCAGGCGCTGTGCTACTGAGCTAAATCCCCAGCCCCTGAAGCTTTTAGATTCTCATACTATGGGGGGAAATACTGTTAGTTATTGTTAGGGTAAAGATGACCCTTGACATATTTATTCATGTAGTAAACTGTGATGGGGTAACAGAGTGTGCCAGACTCTGTAATCAACTTACTAGGCTGAACTCTGTAAATCTATGAACTTTTTAGCACTTTGCTAGTATAAAATATGAGCTTCTCTTTATTACAGATGCAGTACCTCTTTTTCTGAGACTTCTGCATTCACCACATCAGAATGTTTGTGAACAAGCGGTATGGGCTTTGGGAAACATTATAGGTAAGTTGCAGTTAGATTTACAAAGACCAATTAAGAACCTTAATTAAACATTTTTTTCTACATTGGCATAGCCATTGCATACTATGTTTCCTCTGAATTTAATGTGGGTTGACTGTATTCTTATAAATACTAACTTAAGGTGGTATCTCATCAGTGTGAAAGGATATACAATTGGTATCAGGAGTGGTAGTTTAAATTTGTGTTCCTCAAATTAAAATCTGGAGAAGCAACACTGGATGTCTTTGAGTAGTGTTGAGGAAACATAGAACATCAGTGTCCCAACATGAGCCATTGCATACATTTCAAACTTTCTCATCCTGAATGTAATTTTTTTTTAAATACAATTTTCATTTCTGTAGGTGATGGTCCTCAATGTAGAGATTATGTCATATCACTGGGAGTTGTCAAACCTCTTCTGTCCTTCATCAATCCCTCCATTCCCATCACCTTCCTTCGGAACGTCACATGGGTCATTGTAAATCTCTGCAGGAATAAGGACCCCCCACCGCCTATGGAGACAGTTCAGGAGGTAAATGAAGAATTGCAAAGGCCAGATGGTATATTTTCCCTATGTTTATGCTTTAGGTATTCATACACAGGGAATGAAATAATGCATATGCTGATTTCATTGCAGGTATGAGACTCGTTAAATAACATAACATATTCAGTTACACTCCTGTGAAATAAAAGTTGAGTGTCTTGGTAATATGGGAACAAATCTTGTTCATCTTAATGTTTATTTTTTAAGTGACTTTTATAAGAAGAAAACTTAGAAAATTAAAATAGAAAAAATACAACAGAAAAAAATACAGGCCAGGCATGATAGTGCATGCCTATAACCCCATCACACAGGAGGCTGAGGCAAGAGGATTGCTGCAAGTTCAAGGCCAGCCTGGGGCTACGTAGTGAGTTTAAGGCCAGCCTGAATTACAGAGCAAGACCCTGACTTAAAAAAAGAAAAGAAATACAAGAAAGAGGAAGAAAAAAATTTCAAAGTTTTATTACAGCATTGCACTGTTGATGTAATACTAAAGGGTAGGGTTGCTACAAGTAAAATTAGTGTATGCATATGAAAATGTTCTTGAGTGAATTTACATTAAGTCCAATTGATTTCTGACAAAATTAATGTTCTTGAAAGTGTGACATACTTCATGTTAAATCTACTAATAAAAAAGAGTAAAAGTTTTTCTGTTTACAGCTAATGTGTAAATGGATCTGAGTATTTTGAGTTTATAAAACTTCTACAAGGTATGGGAATACAGCTCAGTGACAGAGTTCTTGCCTAGCCCTGGATTTAATCCCCAAGGAGGTGGGGGGCTGGTCCTTGGAAGCCTTTATTCACTTGACTGTGTAGAGAATTGTTGATTGTGTCTCTATAATACACATGTTCAGCCAGCATCTGCTTCCTTTTGTTGTTACGCATATGCAAGGTACTTAGTGTGATACCCTAGGAGCCATTTACAGTCTTCCAAATTTTAAAAAGAGATCTGTAAGGCCGGAATTCAACAAACCAACCATTATATTTTGTAATTTTCTTAAGTAAAGCTGAGGTCAGAACTTTAATATTGCCCAAGTAGCTTATTAAATAAAAATTTTATTTCTACTTTAATCAGGTGAGACAATGATGTGAATTTTTAAGAGTAATGTTTCTTATAGAGTTATAGTTACATATTTGAATTGCCATTCTTTTTACTTAACATTTTATGTCTTAAGGTTAACATTTTTTTCCCCTTTAAGGTACATTAATCTCCGTCAGATGTATTTGGATGTTTTAAATTGGACATTTGAAAATATGCTTTGAGTTTTTCAGCTTGAATTTATCAGATTTTTATTTTCCTAATAGATATTCAAACAAATTTCAAATTGTTTTTCTTGCCCTACAAACATTTATTACTTTTTTGTCAGAGTTATTTTTACTAAGACATGTCCATAACTCCAGTGTTACTCATTGCTTATTTTCTTTCCTCAGATTTTGCCAGCTTTATGTATCCTCATATACCATACGGACATAAATGTAAGTACAGCAGAAGTTAACATGTGATTTGCTCTTGATGGGACTGGAACGGTTTTTAAATTGTCAGACTGTTTTACCTACTTGTCAAGCTTCTACAATGTATAAATAGTTTTTGGAAATGGAGTTAAGATCAAATAAGATGATAACTTAAACCGGCAAAAATGCTAAGTTTAGAGATACTATCACATAATATAGTTAATTTTTATGTAGCAGTTCCCGCTTGTCCACATTTTTACTTTTTACAGTTTCATTTACCTGTAGTCAAAACATACTAATCAGAAAATCGCAGAAATGATTCATAAGTTTTAAAATAATTTTTATTGTCGTTTATTGTCATTATTGTTCTGTTATTGTGCTTAAATATGAATTAAATTATCACAGGTATGTATGTGTAGGCAGGGAAAAACATAGTATATAGAGGGTTTAGTACTGTCCTCAGTTCCTACTTGGGGTCTCAGAATATCTCCCTCACACATAAAGGGGAGCATGCTACAATGTTTCATTTTTTTGGATTGTTTTTTGAGGCAAGGTCTTGCTATGTAATACAGTCTAGCCTTGAACTCACTATGTAGCCTAGGCTGGCCTCAGATGTATGGTGGTCCTCCTGCCTCATCCTCATGTTAGGATTACAGGAATGTTCCACCATGCCTAGTTTATAGTGTTTTTAAAGGTTAATATTTATAAAGTGATAACACTTTATAAAAGCAGTAAAGTATACAGTAAATAAGAGCCGTAGCTGTGAATTGAAACCAAGACCTTGTGCTCTTTCAGACCATGATTACATAAATACAACACATGATGCAAAAGCAGACCAAAAAAAGTGTAACAGAAATGACCATAGTGCTAGATGATAAAAGCAAAGATAATTTTTTCTGGTAAACCAGAAAGCTTCACTGAGGAAGTCCCATTTGAGATGAGCATTTGAAGAAGGAGCTGGTGACAGAGATGTCAAAGTATGTAGAGTGTTTATTGAGTTCAGAAATGTACCAGGCACTGTTTTAAGCACTTTGCATGTGTTAACTCTCTTAATTCTTAACAAAAATCCCATGAGATTCGTGCTGTCATTTTCTCTTTTACCATTATTTGCTAATGTGGATTTTTTAAAAAGGACTGAGGTAGTTAAATAATTTGTCTAAAGTCACGCAGCTGGCATGAGTAGAATTTTGTCAAGTTGAGAAAATAATTTTAGGACCTCAAAGAAAGATGATAAGGGGCCAGGGATATAGCTCAGCAGCATGAGTGCTTGCCTGGCAAGTGTGAGGTCATGAGTTCGATTCCCGGTACCAAAAAAAAAAAAAGATGGTAAAGACCATGGCCGTTTTAGAAAATACGATGTAAATAGATAATAACTCAATATATTTGATACAGAATTAATTTGCAGAACTTTGAATCCTGTGTTAAAGAATTTTGGCTTTAGGAGGGGAAGAGGGGTTAAAAGGAGGGTAGGGGAATGGGAAAAAAAGAATCATATATCATGTACAGGTATAAATTCCCTATGATTAATGTGATTATTATGTATATCTAAAATATACCAATAAACTTAATTAATACAAAAGAATTCTGGCTTTATATTATAATGAATGTGGAGTGATTGAATAGTTTTTGTAGAGCAGCATACAGGTATACACACAAGTATAGTTATCTAAAACCACAGTTAATGGGAGTGTTAGGCTGGGTGTGGGGGGTGCACATCTGTAATACCAGCACTTGGGAGGCTGAGGCAGGAGGATTACTGCAAATCCAAGGCCAGCTTGAACTGCACTGTGAAACCCTGTCTCAAAAAGACCAAAAAAAAAAAAAAAACCATGTTATGAGAGAGAGTATAACTTGGAACTTCTTGCTTCTCTATGACAGTATTTCCAGGAAGCAAAAGACAATACAGATGTAGGATTTATCAGAATCTAAGGGACTGATTAAAATATGGCATTGGATGAGATATAGGTGTGCTGTACTTCAGAAAGGGCTAAAAATAGAACTCTCAGGAATTCCTTGCAGTTGAGCAGTGGAAACCAGGAAGAAGAATGAGCAAAAGAGTTTATAAAAGTAGAGTGATAGAAACATAAATGATGAAACATAGAGGCGAAAATATAAGGCAGAAAGTTATCAGGTTCTAGATCATACAGTTTCTTTGGTACCACCTGGAGTTACATATTTTTTTCTGTACCTCATAGAGAACTAAAGAATAAAGGCTCACATTTGTATTTTGAATTGATAACTCATACTACTTAAGGATAGAATAGATTTTAGGGGAGATTAGAGTTGGTGAGGCAGATAGGTAGTAATTTTGTGGTAAGGAGAAGAAAAAGCTAGGGCCAGTGACAGAGCTGAGGTATCAGCAGTAGGGAGGGCAAGAGAGACCTGAGAAATGCTTAGATGATAAATTTGCTAAATTTGATATGGATGGTGAAGGAAAAAGGGAATAATAGCAAGCTTTCTAGCTTGGGCTTTATGGTAAGATGCAACAGAAAACATGAACAGCAGCAGGGAGAGGTGTACAGCAGCAGTGGGATGAGTTAGGAATTCGTGAGGTGATGACTGCTGAGAATGTTGGAGAAAAGGCTGGGTTGGGGTCTGGAGACATTTAGTGGGTTTTGGATTTCAGTGTGCATGTGTAGCATTAAAGCAAAACTACTTATTGACCCTGAGGCCTAGAGAGGAAACCTGACTGATTCAGGTTCCTTTACCTTTGTTAATTTGTGATCATAGTAATTTGGGAGTATCTGATATTCTTGCTCTTTTGACTTTTTGTTCATTCATGGCCTGAGATGACACAATTTTCAGTGTCATCCAACATCTGATATAAATTGAGATTATTTTGCTGCTGACAAATGAAATTAACCAGTTGTGGCAAATTACGTGTTTGGTAAGACTTGGTTATTGGTGATAAGTCTGTTAGGGATCCCCAAGTCCACTTGTAGGTTTGATGATTCACTAGAAGGACTCACAAAAACCAGAAAAGCGGTTACATTTAGAGTTTATTACAGCAAAAAGACACAAATTAAAATCAACAAATACAAACAGCAGAATGAGTGAATTTCAGGAAAAACTAGGTACCAGCTTCCATTTCTCTCCCAGTGAAGTCATGTAGACAACATTCCATTCTCTCAGCACTGGTGTACAGCAGCAGTATGAAGCACTGCCGACCAGCGTGATCCTGGTCCTGTGTCCAGGGGTTTTGTTGGGCATCAGCAGCATGGCTTAGAGTCTCCAGCCCTTCCCAGAGTTCAGACTAGTACAGCAGGGCCTACAGTGCAGGAGTCCAAAAGAAGTGTTTTCTATATAAATTAAATTATTGACATAAATAATCTGGTGTAGCCCAATGTGTCAGGTCTACAGAGAAGTTATTAGGCTTAGCCTGCCTCACAGGAGTTGATCAAGAGTGAGTCCTATCATTGTTGTTTTGAGGCAGGGTATCACTTTGTAATTCAGGCAGGCCCTTTAGCTGAGCTATCCTTAATCATAAGATTTCACTGCTAGAGATTTTCCAGTTTCTCGAATGGTAGAAGTTTTCAAGAGGATTGTAGCTCAAAACAGAAGAAACTAGAATGGCCCAATAGTCTTGTGCTGTGAATTTAAAGTTTGAAAAAGTTTTTTTAAAAACATTTTTTATGAAGACCCAATACATTACAAACAAAATTAAAGACTACAAGAGTGTGCAGTTGCTGTTGCAGGGGTCCAAGTCCTGCTGTAGCTTAACTTCTTCCACCAGCCTGAGATACTGTCATGGAGATCTCACCAAAAACTATTAATGATTTCAGCTAGAAACTTTGACTATCATTATTGAAACCTCTGTGTATTACTTAAGGAGAAAAGGTTTTCTGTTAATAGAAGGGGCTATTTAATGAAAACAGAGTTATATTTCATTTAGTAGTCTCATAAAACGTCACAGGGCAAAGCAGAATTCCATGCTACAGGAGTCTTTGTTTTGTGTATACATGGTTGTGCATTTCCATTCTATTGGAGGTATATTTTCATGGGAAATTTCTGAAAGCAAGATTGTTAGATCAGAGGGCAAATGCTTTTATAATTTTTTACGTACCACCAAATTCCCTAATTTAGGAGTTGTGCCACTTTGCCTGCTTAGCAGCAAAAAGTGTATAAAAATGACACTCTGCCTAACTCTCTTAAGAGTGTTACATTTTAAATTTCTGCTAGTCTGATATGTGAAAAAAGTAAGATAACTGCCACTTCACTGGGTTCGGCATGTAAATAGATACCTTTGGTGCCAAGCTAAAACAAAATTTGGTTCCTTTTTGTGTTACCACCCCTGACATATGTATTTTAAGCATTTAAATAAGTACACCAGTGAGTTATTCTTTTTTTTTTACTTTCTGTAGATTCTTGTAGACACTGTTTGGGCTCTGTCATACTTGACAGATGGAGGGAACGAACAGATACAAATGGTTATTGATTCAGGGGTTGTGCCATTTCTGGTGCCCCTTCTGAGCCACCAGGAAGTGAAAGTTCAAGTAAGTAGCTTTAAATTTTTTCTTAAATAGAATTGTTTGCTATAACCAGTGAGCTTACACATACACAGTTACAGCCAGGCTTCAATTAAGTCAATTAGCACTGATGCACAAGCTTGCTTTGTTAGTCTCCTAAGTGTAATTTTGTTGATTTACAAATGCTTTCCATGCATAGAATCATTGCTAAGTTTCAGAATCATATAACCAGTTGTCCTTGACCCCTTAAACATACTAAGAACTCCTTCAAGTATTCCGTTGTTTTTTCAACCAGATAGAAATAAAATGATCTTCTTCTGCAAAACTTACTTCTCCTCTGGTACCACCTTTCAGTGGACAGCATATTCTAGGCTAGCTTCTTTGATTCCTTTCATTTTACATTCTTTTACCAAATCTTTTCATATAGCTCTCAAATCTGTCCTTGTCTATCTAGAGCCACTGATTTAGTTTAAGACTTATTTTCTTTCTCCCAGTAATTATAATAGCTCCCTAAGTATACATCCTCTCTTTCTCCAATTCCGATTAAGGGTAGATGGCTGTTAGGTCTGCTCATCACACTTCTGCCAAAGTTACTTTTTAGGTGGAAATGAGTGCTCATTAGTAATGGATATGAACAGGTATTTTTAAACTGAATTTTCTTTTTTAACAGTTTTCTAGACAGTTTTTCCATTAAGTTCCATTTCTTCATAGACTATTGCTTAAACTTCAGAATTGCTCATTCCAGTTACTGCTTTGTGCAAGGATAAAATAAATATTAACCAGTTGGTCCTTACATTTTTACACTTTCTCAGGATTATGAAAAATAGAGACTCAATTTCATGGCCAACAAACAACTTTTAAAATACTGTTTTTAATCCCTGTGCCAGACCGCAGCACTCAGAGCAGTTGGGAACATCGTGACGGGCACTGATGAGCAGACCCAGGTTGTTCTCAACTGTGACGTCCTGTCACACTTCCCAAATCTTTTATCGCACCCAAAAGAGAAGATAAACAAGGTAAGCAACGTGTGATACCCTCACCCATTATATTGCTTTCTCTTCAAATATCTCATGTTTAGCTTTCCTGCTGTTTCTCTTGCTGCATGTTTTAGTGTGTTTTTTCTTCAAAAACATTGTAGTTAAGATGAGAATTGTTTTAAGGTAATCTGTACTTTCTGTTTTAACTTTTAATTGCTTCCTGTAAGTACTAATCTCATCACAGGGTTTCAGAATATATTTTTAGATGAAATACATTTTTATAGATCAAACAGTATCAACAGTTACTAAATTAGTAGCCACTAATGAAAGTACATTTAAGCCTCCCACTTGAGTGACTAGTATCTTTTTAAGCAAACAGATCATAACTTAACCTGCTACTGAAACAGAGTGGATTATAAAATGAAGTACCAAATTCCAGAATTATAAAAAGTTCCTCTTTATAAGATTTCAAGTTTACAACACAAGTTTATTATAGTTGTGCAGTCTGTAATTAAGTACTTAAATCTTTTTGTATCTGGTGTATTTCACATAACAAGTTTTCAAGGCTTATCTATTTAGTAGTATTCATCAGAATTTCATTTCTTATGGCCCAATACCATATAAATAGCTGTATAAATCTTTGCTTTCATTTCCTTTGAGTAGAAAGCTAGGAATTCCTGGGTCATGGTAATCCTGTGGTAGCTTTTTGAGGAACCAGCAAAATGTTTTCCAGAATGGTTGTACCATTTTAGATTCCCATAAGCAATATTTTAGATTTTCAATTTCCCCATATTTTATCAGCATTTACTTTCTATTTTAAAAAAATTCTTATAGGCATCATAGTAGGTATGAAGTGGTATCTCATTGTGGTTTATGTTTCTAATGCAGTTTTATCTGCCTAAAATGCTGCCTTCCTTCAAACCCAGAAGAATTGATCATTTCTTCTATGTTATAAATGTTTATGTAATTGCTTGACTATAATTTGATTTGGATTCTTATAGAAAAGTGTATTGTCAAAACTTATATTTTATGGATAAACCTGTTCCAGTGAATACAGAGAAGCCAGAGACTCTCAGACTCTGGGCCAGCTATTTTTAATGAAGAAATTTTACTATTAGTGATTTTATGGCTGAGTATATTCCATAATTGGGAAAAACAAAAATACAAAGGCTAGACAGAGGAGTATATAAAGATGTTCTGGCCTGTGATGCTCTATGCTCTTCAGTGAAGGCATCATGTGGGAAGGAAAAGGTTCATACAGTTATATACTCAGAGTCAACAAGCAGATAGTTGCTTGAAAAGTTTTTCACCTTGAGAATTTGTGTTACTTACATCTTGAGACTATTAGGACATCCTGCAGGTAGAATTTACCAACTTGATTTCTTCCCTTCAGCATTTTAATTTAAAAATATTCAAACCTGCAAACTTTACAAGAAAAGTAGCCAGATGTGGTAGTGCACACCTGTAATTCCAGCACTCCAGGAAGCTAGTCAGGAGGATTGCAAGCGCAAGCCCACCCTGAGCAACGTAGCAACTTAATGAGATCCTGTCTCAAAATAAAAAATGGGCGGCTAGAGCTCAATGTGAAGGCCTTGGATTCAGTCCCCAAAACCGAACAAAGGGGAAGGGAGGAAGTGAGGGGAGAGGAACGCTGATATACTTTAAATATACCTTCACCCATTGTTAACATCTTACCACGGTTGGGGCTGGGGATTTAGCTCAGCGGCAAAGCGCCTGCCTGGCAAGCGCAAGGTCGTGAGTTCGGTTCCTGGTACTGGAGAAAAACCAAAAAAAAAAAATCTTACCACAGTTAGATGACAGAATAAATTTACAGTTAACTCTTTCAGTTGTGCAGGACAGAGAAGATACACATTTGACAGTAATATTACAGTAAGCCTGTTTGTGGCTTGTAAATCCTTTAATGTTACATTACTACCGAATTCATTATGTAGACCCATTCCTAAACTAGTTAGATGCTTAATTTCTGTGGAGTACTTAATGATTATGTCTTAGGAATAGCTGTTTTTAAAATAAAACAGTCCATCCTCATTACCCATGGTAATTTTAACAACATACTCCAAAATTCAGTCTTACGTTTACCTTTTAGAGAGAACTAATGGACAGAAATGTAAGCTGCATGAATGAAGGTTTTGGTCTGTTTTGTTCATTGGCATATCACCATTGCCTAGAATAGTGGTGGTGAACCTATGGCACGCACCACAGCAAGCTGTATATATCATTGAAAGCTCTAAAAGCTTCACCATCATTGGCGTAGAATAATATGTAGCTTGCAGTAGGCTTGTGTGTTGTTGAATGTGTAAACGCCTGGCTGATGGGACACAAGTATTACGGATGGAAGTTTCTGTATAATTTATTTTAAATGGGAGATCTTAACATAACTCAGGTGAGGGGCTGGGGATTTAGCTCAGCGGCAAAGCGCCTGCCTGGCAAGCGCAAGGTCGTGAGTTCAGTTCCCGGTACCGGAGAAAAACCAAAAAA
>NW_004955431.1:3141837-3152985 GCF_000276665.1 Chinchilla lanigera | reverse complement strand
AAATAAATAAATAAATAAATAAATACGTAAAAGTACCAAAGATACTTACTCAAATAAAACTGTGCCCTGTATTATGTCCAATTATAGGAAGCAGTATGGTTCCTTTCCAACATAACAGCAGGCAATCAGCAACAAGTTCAAGCTGTAATAGATGCTGGATTAATCCCAATGATTATTCATCAGCTTGCTAAGGTCAGTCCTGTTATGTGCTCATCATTGATCCTAATCTGTTACAAGTAAGACATTTTGGTAAAGAATTCATTTTATGCCTTTTAACCTTCAGGGGGATTTTGGAACACAAAAAGAAGCTGCTTGGGCAATTAGCAATTTAACAATAAGTGGCAGAAAAGATCAGGTAAGTTTGGAAAAAAGTAACTGTCACTGTTGATTTTGGAAAATATGCTAGTTTCTTATGTTTAGGAGTTGCTAATGGTTGTTCATCTCTATACTGTATTCTTTTTGGGTAAAAGATAATCACATAAATAAAAATGCTTTTTCTTTGTCTAGGTTGAGTACCTTGTCCAACAGAACGTAATACCACCATTTTGTAATTTACTGTCAGTTAAAGATTCTCAAGTGGTTCAGGTGGTTCTAGATGGCCTAAAAAACATTCTGATAATGGCTGGTGATGAAGCAAGCACAATAGCTGAAATAATAGAAGAATGTGGAGGTAAGAATGGATTGAAGAAAAGTAGCTGGGTGCTGCCACTCTAAAATATTCATACCTTTAAAGTTAGTTTATTAGAAAGAAAATCACTAGGGTACATAGCATTATTGAATGATCAAAATGTATTGCTGTTGTTTATATGCTGTCTTACCATTTCAGAAGGATTCTCCAGAGATTATTAGTTCCTGATATATAAAAACTAGTGGTCAAAATCACCTCCCTAGAGATTGACATTATTTTATAGGAAACACTAACATTCTTTGTATTGGGTTCATTTTTAAGTGCTATACCAAAATACGTGAGGCTGGGTACTTACAAAGAATAAAGGTTTATTTTGCTCACAGTTTTAGAAACTGAAAGTCCAAGATAGGGTGGCCCCATTTGTTCAGCCTCCCTCATGGAAGTAGCATCATAGTGGAATGAATGCAAGAGGGGAAAAAATGCAGCTGTTTCACCATAACAGTCAAGAAAGACCTTTTGCCAGGCATGGTGGCACATACCCATAAGCTCACCACTTGAGAGGCTGAAGCAGGAGGATTACCACAAGTTTGAGGCCAGCCTGAGCTACATTGTAAGACCCTGTCTTAAAAAAAAAAAGACATTTCAAGGAAGAATATTATTAAGGTTTTGAACTTATAAATTCGTGCAGCTGTTGCATGGAGTAAATACATTGGAAGCACAAATGCAGGCATTCTCCGATTACTGTTCTGAAAAATTATTTCCCCAGGTTTATTCAGACTGTGGACATACGAACATTTACTTCTTTAAAAGTTTTTCAAATTTAAAACTTTATCTTCTATTTACATCAATTAATGACTTTCTAAAAACTTGTTTTCATTGTTATATAAAATAATAACAAAACAGAGAAAGATTTTTTTAAACCACTGTATGAGAGAATCTGAGTATATTAAAACAGTCTTGGGAGATTATGGAGCTAGTACTGCTACTAACTTGCCATGTAACCTGAAATAAATCCCTTTCTACCTCTAGCACAGTTTTTTAATCTGTCTAATGGAGTGTTGAGGTGTATTTTAGGTTGCCTACTTCAGGGATCAGCATACTTTGAAGGCTTTAAGGAAAAAGAAATTAGTGGGATGCTGATCAGAGTTTATCTGTTTCTTTAGACTATAATAGGGAGCTGGGGCTCTTCTGAAATTCCTAGTATTTTCCCACAATTAGAATGTGCATACTGTTAGCCAGCCAACTATGAACTGAAACCTCTACAAACTGTGAGCTAAAATAAACCTTTCCTCCTTTAAAAAAAAAAAAATGGATACTTGATGATTATCTCCTTAATTATTTTGATTTTTTTTATCAGGTTTGGAGAAAATTGAAGTTTTGCAGCAACATGAAAATGAAGACATATATAAATTAGCATTTGAAATCATAGATCAATATTTCTCTGGTGAAGATGTAAGTATATTTTAAATATGGTATGTCTGCATATAAATTAAAACATAATGTGAATTTACTAAGAATTTTCCTTTTATCATTAATATTTCTTAAGTTTATATTATATTTCTATTATCTACACCATCAGTCATTTCTCTCAAATACTTTGTCCAAAACTTATAAGGTATAATTTTAAATTGTGAAAACAATTCTTGTGTTTGTAATCTATTAACTGGGAATAAATAGTAATTATAGAAATGATATATGCTTAGATAGGTTAAATAAATCTGCAGGTACAGGAACTTAAGAAGGGGATGTTTTTAAATGTGTGTTCAATTTTAACTTACTAAAGTGATTATTCATACAGAATTCTCTCCTAAGAGGTAAAATAAAATTAATTCAGTGTATACCATAATTCCAGTATTACACATAAAGGCTTTTTCCTTGCTTTTTTAATAGATTGATGAAGATCCTAGCCTCATTCCTGAAGCAACACAAGGAGGTACTTACAATTTTGACCCAACAGCCAACCTTCAAACAAAAGAATTTAATTTTTAAGGTTAACTGAGTGCAGCATCTTCCTCACGTTCAACATGAAGCACCACCAGATGGCTCCCAAATGATAAGAAAACAGCAACAAAAGGCTCCAAAACATACATGCCTCTTCGTTTTGATGCTTCTGAGCAAGCCATGTCTCAGTCACTTTGCAGTTGCCAAAAGTCACTCTCACATGGACTGTAAATGCATATGCATGATTTCCTAAACTGTTTTAGAATTCTCCTTAACAGTCTCAACTACCCTGTTTTCCGTTCCCTGGTGCCACATGCTGACAGCTGCAGTCTCTAGTTTAGGATATCCCATAGCGGTGGCATGTCAGCTGCCCACTGATACTCCTTTGGAAAATGGTGCATTGTGGATCAAGACACTTTGGTGTGATGCATCTTCACATTGGAAGACTAAAGAGGTGCAGTATGATCTGAGCCTCCATCATGTCCTCCACAAACATATTTTCATATTCTTTATTTGGAAGACTAGATTTTAAAGTACAAGCCAAATGATTTTCATTGGTGGAACTGACAAAAAAAAAAAGTAACTTAAAAACAGAAACTTGGTTGTTGATTAAACAGATAAGTTTTTAAAAAAAAAAACAAAACTGTACTTCATATACCAGTAATTGATGTGTTTATTATCTGCCTCAGAAGCCAGGGTTGGAGGAAGAACTTTAGATACGGATGGTAATGCTTTCGCCGTTATACCTAATTTTTAAGAACAGCAAGCCCTATTTGACCACTCACTTCAGCCTGTGTGTTCCTGCTGTTTTGAAGTAATCAAATGCTGTGCATGGTATTTTACCTGAGCTGCAACCTGTTACAGACTTGAACTTCTGTTTCAGTTGAAAGCAAGAGTCCCTTACTACAAAGGAAACACAAAAACAAAAACGTAAAAGAATTTTAAAAAGCAAACAACTGCAAAGATCTAAAATACTCATTGGGGATGTTAAAAGAAAAAAATCTTGCTTTCAGCTTTCAGGAGTTAATATTTTTTGTTTTAATTTGATAATTGGGTATGGTTGATTTATATTGGGTTTAAACTGTGGAGCTTTCATGTTTACTGTAATTTAGTCTTAAAACATTTTTTACTAGTAACCAGTGCTTTTGATAATGTGGTTGGCAACAAACCAGCAATTAGTATTATAAGACTTCATTGAGTTTTGGGAAATGTACTTCAGATCCTACTCTAAACGCATTGGCACATATTAAAAATTCAAACAGGGATCCGTGTAGGGGAATAATCTGTGGTAATTTATAAGCCTGATTTGCAGTGATCTTTAAGTAATTCTGCAAAAATCTGGCATTACAATGAAAGTCAATGCTTTTGGCAAAATGTCTGACCCAGTTATTAATGAACAAATGTGGGTTTAAAATTTTTAAACTAAATAATTTGTGCTGTTGCAGAAATAGTTTTATTGCTCTTGTTTACTGGGTATAATTTCCCAATGTATTGATGTGAAGGGATAGAAAATCTAAACTAATTTAGTTATCTGATGGGGGTGTATTTACTGTGATGAAGATGAGACAGATTCCATCAAAGCTTTACGAATCAGCTGGGGTGTTTTCACTGATAAACAACACATAGCAGGTGTGCATCATTTACAAATATAATGTATCTGCCAAGGTGGAGCCACTTTAAAGAGTGAGTTTTGTCTTGTATCTAAAGTGGATACAAGCGTATGTTTAAACTGCAAGATTTTTACTTGCTAGAGAATCTGTTTTAATATAGTGGTTTGGCCTCTGATTATTTATAGGTTTTATAAATTTTAGAATCAATTTCTCTTTAAGGTGGCTCAGATTTTTCAACTCTTGTGCACATAAAGTTGAGTTGAAGTTCATTGTGCCTTTTTTTCTTTATCCAAATTTTGTGTTAAAGCTTCATATGGTAACTGCATCCTGTTCAGGCACTACTGTCTAGATTTTTGCAACTGTGTGGTGTTCACTAAAAGTAAGAATAACAAAGCAAATTAAGGTCACAAACTTCAGTGAAACCCTTAAAGTCCAAATCTTCTTGATATTGTAAATTGTGCCCCTTTCAGTTTAATTTCTTCCAGACTCTCCATACTTAACTGACAGTTACCTTTTAAAATTTTGCACACGTCCAGATTAAAATTGGGCCTCAACTGTGATGATTCCTCTTTCCTCTTGTGTTTTAAGTGCAAACTAACATTTAAGTGAACATTAGCATCAAGTAGTGCAGACATACGTATGCATTTGCTTGATTAAATTTGTTGTGACCTTACCAGTTTTTAATTGGAATTGCACCATTTCATAGATAAATGAAACTAAGTATATTGCTGCACTTTTAAGTTTTCAAAACAGTGTTTAAAAATTGCATTGTTTTTATTTTTTTTAAACTCATTTGAAAAAGACTAAAACCTTCTTTCAAAAGAGGCATCTAAACGTGTTCCTAATTTTGTATATGGGCTTAGGTTTTGTAACCAATAAAAAAAAGCTGCTATCAAATACGATAAAACATTCAAAGACTTATTTCTGAAAATTAATTGCTTAGCTTTTGTTTTCTGTACATTGGTTTAGATATGGAATTGTTTTTTACGTACCAACCACAATAGAGGTAAATCATGAATTTTCTTTCATTGTATTTTGGTATCTCTTTCCAGCTCTTAACAAACAACTATGACCCATAAATGCTAGAGAGCATTTCGTGATAAATAAAAAGTACCAACATGTACATTTCCTAAGTTGCCATAATGAAGCGCTATAAACCAAGTGATTTCTGACGATACAAGTTTGGGGTCTAGAACTCATGCTCTTTGGGCCTGGAAAGGATCCTCTTTGCCCCTTCCTGGCTTCTGGGTATGGCTGGCAATCCCTGGGGTTCCGAGGCTGGCAGCTGCATTGTTCCATTCCCTGCTGGTGTCATTGCAGGGCCCCTCCCCAATTGTGTCACAGATTTAAACACTATAACTTAGAAAAAGGCCACTGATTTAGGAAGATGTTATGATTGTGGTTTTCGTGAAACAAAGCAAAACTTCAAGGCCTGACTAACCCTTAAAGCCATGTAAATTGTAACATAGAAAATAGTAATTGGAGTAAACCTGAAAGTTTTAACCTGTTAGATAGAAATTGTGGCTTTAAATGAAATCTTGGGGGCTGGGGATTTAGCTCAGCGGCACAGCACCTGCCTAGCAAGTGCGAGGTCGTGAGTTCGATTCCCGGTACCAGAAAAAAAAAAAAAAAATGGTGTAAATGATATCTTGGATTAATTTTTTTAAAAAAAAGAGCAGCCAAACTTTTGAGTATAGAAATATTTTTGTATAATGCCACTTCAAATTATTTTTGAAAGAAGTCAGTATATAAGTAAATAAATGTGATAGTACTCATATAACCTTGCTATCATTTCCTTCAGAGCAGGCATCCTTTTCAGTGAATTATCTTATCATTGCAGGTAAATAAGACAACTAACATTCATGAATGTTGTCTTACAATGATTGTTAATATTTTTAAACCTTGTTAAACTCTGGGGAATTTAAATCTCTTTATGGAATGGAATGTGATTAATATAAATTCTGTACATGAAGCTGTTAGTCTTACATTATATGACCCAAAGATGATATGTACCTACCACTTGTCTGAAGCTTAAAAATATCTTCCCCTTCTCCTTCCCTTCATCTCTCCCCTCTTCTTCCTCTTCCTCTTTCCCTCCCTCCCGCTCATATCTATATGTCAAGAGAAAGTATTTGGGGCAACTGGGGGAATGAAATTGGTTCCCACAATTTATTTGCCCAAGAAATATCTCAACTAACTTTGGCTTATACTGGGTTTCGCCAAATACTGCAGTATTGACATTTTAGTCTAGATAATTCTTGTGTGGTGTTTATCCTGTGCATTGTGGAATATTTAGTAACATCCTTGTTAATAGCAAGCATCTAATGCTCCTCCCCTAGCGAACACAATGAAAAATGCCTTTAAACATTTTCAGGTGCCCCCGGGGAGCCAAAACCTTCCACTAGCCTCAGTCCAGTCTGTAGAAGACTGTGCTCAAATGAGGCAGCCTAAATCATGACTTCATTGTTGAATATTGCCTGACTTACCTCAGATGCGTAATATAAAGAGGAAACGAAAATGTACCCTTTCTTCATTCTGAGTTAGGAAAAATCAGAGACAGACTGTACCTTATTTCCCAAATCACCCATCAGTAGGAAGTGCAGGGTGTACTCTGCCCCATCTGTTGCAGTTTAGTGGCTAGAAATGGGAACAGGGAGTAGCCAGTCACCCTCTTAAATGTAACCTATGGCTAAAAAAGCAAGGTTGTATGAAACAGTTAAATGTACTGATTGCCCAGATCTTTTCAACAGTACCCTGTAGCAGTGTTTTTCAAATACTTGAAGAACTTTAAGTAATACAGGGAAAGGTGGGACTGTCATAGGAAATTACAGCATTGAAAAATCACCTTCTTCAAGCCTTATGAGAGTCTGGCTACCATCGGAAATGTGTAAGTTTATTATTAAATGATTAAGTGGAACTGGGTTGAGGATATAGCCCAGTGGTAGAGCACTTACCTGGCATGGGCAAGGCCCTGGAATACTTCTCTAGTACCACATAAAGAAAAAAAGGCCGGAGAACTGTGGCTGAGCCATGCTGTAGAGGAAGTGTTCCCAGCAGGGAATTTCTTCTGCATCATCCCCTTCCCTACCCTAACAAATTTCCACCCACTTTTTGAATACTTCTCTTTCCTCACATTGTACCCAAAGATACATCAGGCTTATGCCAAGAAATATATTAAGCCACAAGATAAAACAAAACATGTTCATGGAACAGCAGTGTTACTAGATGGTGAATGTTATGGTAACTAAACCTAAGTGGTATGGAGGAGGGTACACATTTTATATGTTTTAAAGATAGGTTTTTAGGAATGTCACTTTATGGAATAGAAGTCAGAAAAACTTAAGAAGCAAATGAAATACTTCAAATGAGCTTGTTCTGCTTTATTCACTAGCTTTAGTTGCTTTAAAGTTACGTCTTAACACAAATCACTTTAAATGTCCATCGTTATAAATTAATCATTTTGATTGGGACTAGATTGTTATTTCCAGATAGCAAAGAAAAGCCGGTCAGTTCTGAGCTCCCCCTTTCAGCCAGAGTACCCAGTGTGTTTCTTCCCTCCTGGTTACAAATCTTTGCTGGACCTAGTTCTTGTCAGCTTAAGCACTCCATATCCCAGCAAGAAAGAGCGGTGCAACTAGTTTCTGGGTTCAGTTACATGGGAACATTCTAGTGTCTGGACATTTAATTCTAATGTGGAAAACTTTCAGCTATTTTACCAGTTTCTTCATATTAGATTTAGGATAAAATAACAGCCTTAGCTTATTTTTGTTGTTTGTTTTTGGTGGTGGGGATTGAACCCAAGCCTTTTTTTTTTTTTTTTTTTGAGACATGGTCTCACTTGCTAAATTGCCTGGGATGGGCTTGAATCTGTGATCCTCCTCTCTCAGCTGGGATTACAGACCTTCTCCACCATGCCTGGCGGTTAGCTGTACATATCCTTTCAGTGTCTTTAGTCCTTTCAGACTTTTATGAATAAGCACTTTGAGCCTTTAGAAACATTCAAATACTGTATTTATTGAGCTCCCTGCCCCATGCCAGATACTGTGTTAGGGCACAGGATACTTTTTTAAAGGTTATAGGAATAGGAAGTAAAAGTTTGTTTTGTTTTGTTTTTGTCTTTTTGAGACAAGAGTCTCACTATACAGTTCAAGCTGGCCTTGAGCTCACTTTGTAGCCCAGGCTGGTCTCGAACTCACAACAATCCTCCTGCCTCAGCCTCCCGAGTGCTGGGATTACAGGCGTGTGCCACCATGCCCGGCAGGAAGTAAAAGTTTATGATAAATATTAAGAAAAATGTGTACAAGGATACACAATAATAGAAGGAGTTAGCTTCAATGAGGAAAGTGATAATCAGGCTGATGGGGAGCCCTTACTAAGCTCCAGCCACTGTTAAGACACAAATGCCAACTCTGTCTCGGCAACTCAAGTGAAGGTTTGGTCAGTAGGCAGAGAAGCTAAAATTTCCCCACATGTGAAAAAAGCAGGAGTTCCTTGGGCAGACTGCCTGGTAAAGCTTTCTGGTGGTGGTAAAGAGTGTTTAAAGGCCATGTTGGGAAGCATCACAGCAGGCAGTGCAAGGGAGCAAAAGCAAAGTCTGTAATAGTATTAACGGGCAGGAAAGGACTCAAAAGGTAGAGCCCCACCACCTGGTGAGTCATACAAAAGGTTTTGGTGTTCTAAGAGCTGTGGAGAATTGTTCCGAGTAGGGACAGAAGACTTTTTAAAATAAGGATTACTAGTTGGTAAGGACAGGCCCTTTGGCTTATGAGAGGTCACTGGTGACATTAGTGAGTGTGAAACTCCAGAGCAAAAGATGGTCTTGCACCAAAGCACTTGGTCCATGAAGTGCATGGAAGAGAGATGTTTAGCTCCTAAAACAGACTGCCCTTGATGGTGCTGAGCTGTTAGCGGAGCAGCGAGGGGAGTGTTAAGGACGGTTCTAGGTTTCTAGATCGCATCAGAGGAAGCAACATGAGATGGGAAGAGAACCTGACATGAAGGTGGACAGGTGATGAGCACAGTGGGCTATGCTGAGAGACCCAGATGGCACGGGGCGCTTGACAGTACTGGTCTGGAGTTTGGAGGGGAGCCCTGGGCTGGACGAAGGGTCCAGAGATCTGAGTCCTCTGCTTACTTGGATGGTTAGGAAATATGGGGTGAGGATGAGACTCCAAGTGTGGTGTTTGGGCGAGTTGTAAAGTTCCAACATTTATTGGACTTGCGGTGGAGGAGAAACTTGCAAAAGAAACTGAAGAAATGGGTTAACGACATAGGAAGAAAGCCCTGTATGCCTTCTCAGCTGAGATGTCAGCGCCCATACTGCTCAGCAGTTACGCAATGTAAGGACGTGAACTTGACTTTGGGTTTAATGATCTGGAGATCAACCAACTTAAACAGAGCTGGGTCAGTGTGCAGGTGGAAATGCGTAGAAAAGGCCGTGGGGCGGGGGTAGAACACGAAGACGATGAATCAAGTCATTTATTCGGGTTTGTATTTCGCTCCAAGGGCAGGGTGGTTGCTAATAAAGAATGTGAGAAAATTGGGAAAATGAAGTTGAGAAATACATTAATTTTTATACAAAAGAAGAATGATCATCGCTTTCTATCATGCACAACACGGGTGGGGTTGGCCATAGGGTTATAAGCCAGTCACAACCCCAAGAGACCAGCAGTAAGGCAAAAGATATTTCATCTGATGATATCTGCTACATAAAATATAAGTGACGAGGGGGAAAGGGTGTTTTTTGAGACAAGGTCTCAAGGTGTAGTCCAGGCTGGCCTTGAACTCTATGTAGCCCTCGAACTCATGGCACAATCCTCCTGCCTCAGCCTCCTGAGTGCTGGGGTTACAGGCATGTGCCACCACACCCAGCAGGGAAACGGTTTTGAACTTGTGTCTACAATAACTTTTTTAATGGGACTGGGGATTTAGCTCAGCGGCACAGCGCCTGCCCGGCAAGCATGAGGTTGTGAGTTCGATTCCCAGTACCAGAAAAAAACAAAACAAAAAATTACTTTTTAAAAATTGTGGTAAAATGCACTTAACAAAATTTACCACCTTAACCCGTCCAATAGTTTTAAGCATATTCACATTGTTTAATGTGTATTTAAGTATATTCACATTGAATATATTCAAATCTCCAGAACTTTTTTTTTTTTTTTGCATCTTGCAAAGTTGAAACTGTCCATTAAACAACTCTCCTCCGGCCCCAGCCTCTCTCGTAGTCATCATTGTGTCGATTTACTTTAGATGTCTCACATAAATGGAACCATAGTACTGTCTTTTGTGATTGCCTTACTTCACTACCCTCAGAGTTAAACAACATAGGTAAAAGCGTTTAGCAACAGGCCAATATAACTGATGGCTGCCCTCCCACAAACCACAAACCTTTATGCTTTTCTGGTTGTTTCCACCACCTATACTGAGGATTGAACCCCGGGTCTTCTCACTGAGCAGCATCTCCAGACCTTCAGTCCTAAAAAGGAAAAAAATGAAGTTTAAAAAATTATATGTATTTCCTGCCTCTGCCTTCCAGAATGCTGGCATTACAGGCATGCTCCGCAACTCCAGGCTTGGATTTTTAAACAAGGAAATAGGTTCAATCAGCCATAAGGGCTTTAAAAAGCCTGAGAGTTACTGAAAACATCTTTGCCTCGAACCTCTCCAGCAAGACTTGCAAGGTCTACTTTTGTCCCAAAATTTCACCGTCCGGACTTCACTTTGTGGCTCAAAGTTGCTAAAAAATCAAACCGCATTAAAAGTGCATCTCTATCACCGATCCCTTGGGGCTTGGTCTGGAAACAGGTTTGGCGGAGGCGGCTACGAGTCGGTGGGCACCTGCCAAGGCACCTGCAAGGTAGGAACGAGCAACCCCTCGGTTCCGCGAGGCAGCCACTAAGGGGCGGGACCGGAGTCCCCGCCCCATCACCCCAGGCCGCCGCTCCTCCCGCCCTCCTCCCGCCCGGCTCT
>NW_004955431.1:3111752-3141514 GCF_000276665.1 Chinchilla lanigera | reverse complement strand
CGGCGAGGGGGCGGCGGTCCGGACCGGACGTGCCTGGAGGCCGCGGCGCGGGAGGCCTTGGCCGCACGCTGGGTGCTGCGCCGACCCGGGCTCTGAGTTCCTCTGTGGACGGAGCGCGCGGGGCTAGTGCTGCCTGCACAGTCCTCTCCGGACCCTAAAGTCCCTGAAATTTGCTCAAGGAGTGTCTGGACTATTATGTTAGTTTTATCGTGAGCTACTCAAAGGCCAGAACCTTCGCTTTCTTGTCTTCGTAACCTACAAAAACGATGAACTTAAAAAAATGATAACAAAATCTGAGCCTGCATCAAGACAAATAAAAAACCTTGTGCTTTAAATAAGTCATTACTACATGTTGGGCACCTGCTGTGTGCTGAGCACAGAACTGTGTTTAAAATTTCTGATCTACCACACCCCATAAACTGGGTCTTATTGCCCCCATTTTACAGAGGCAAAAGCAGCCCTTGCAGAGTTAGGTAGCTTTCCGTTGGCACCTCGTTGGCACGATTCTGTGTTAGTTTAGCCTCTTGACTCCAAAGCTTGCCCTGTCACTCCATGCTTTAGGAAACGCGTCCTTAAACATTCATCGTACTTTAGACTAGCCAATACATTTAAGGGAATTCTACTGAAATTCCCCCCTAGACACTTTTTAAAGTTTAAAAAACAAAAAAAAACTAAGCTAACCCCCCCACACACTTTCTTTTCAATTTCAGTTAGCTTAAATATGGGCAAGACCTTGGCTAACCTGTAGCCAGAATCCAGAGTACACATTGAGAAAGAAAAAAACTAAACTTTGATAATCATCTTGATCTCTCTACATTAACCAGTTAAATACATTCCCATACTAGGTGCTGCAGGACTGATGAAATTCCTTCCTTCCTAACAGTCGTTACGTGGAGATGAAAGAGAGACGGTGAATATTTTCTTCAGCTCTGTGTTTGTAAAATTGATTTTAAACTGTCACTTGAATACAAGCTCTCCCAAAGAACAGGAGCGGTACAAATTGTTAGGTCCACTTAAAGAAAAAGGAAGCCGTTGCAAGATTTTGAGCAAAGAAAGCATGGGTGTGATTTTATGGCGTATATTTTTGGGTTTCACCCACAGGTGGCAGTCATAACTGCCATCGCTCTTATTTCCTACAGGACTTGAAAAATCAGGTGAAAGTATTGGCTTTTATCCTTCCTGAAGCAGCTTCAGAGTGATAAAGGTGACAGACAGTAACGTTGGGGTCTCAGTGATGTTTAGGCCTCAGATAGCAAAGTCACAGTATGACCTTCTCCTGTACTTTCATGTACTCCTTTTCCTCCCCAAGGCAGCAGAGAAACTAGAATTTCACGTCTCTCTGGTGGGTCGGAGAATCTAAAAGTGTAATCTTCTCCTGCCTTTCTGTCTTGGAACTGGCTACGTAAGGCAGTTCTCTGACCTCCCTCATCTATAATGATAAGAGCCCCATTTAAGAAAGGGGAAGGAAGAAATGATGGCTGGAGAGGCTAAGAAGAATCTACAGGTGGGCCTGGCTGGGTTCCCCATTCCGACTGCTGCTGTTTGCTATTTTTGTAGTGCAGAATGCCCCTCACCGAAGGCTTATTGTGTTGAAGGCTTGGTTGCTGATGGGCTTTGGGGAGGCGACTGAATCACGAGGGTTCCAATTATCAGTAGATTAACACACTGATGAGATCATAATTTGATGGCCTCACGGGGAGGCGATGGAAACAGGAGGTGGGGCTGGTTGGAGAGAATGGGTCATGGGAGCATGAACCTGGGGACTTTTTCTTGTTCCTGGCCCTTTCCTCTCAGGGTCTTTCCCTTCCCGCTGTCAGGAGATGAGTAGCTTTCCTCTGCCACACCTTCTGCCATGAGTTTGTTTGTTTTTTGAGACAGGGTCTTGCTGTGTAGCTCCAGCTGGGCTTGAGCTCACTGTGTACTCCAGGCTGGCCTCAAACTCACTCCTCCTACCCCAGCCTCCCAAGTGCTGGGATCGCGGGCATGTGCCGGCCCACCCAGCGCTGCCATAATATAATACTTTTGCCTGCCCTCAGACCAAAAGCAGTGGAGCCTGCCAACCGTGAAAACATGAGGTACAATAAATCGTACTTCCTTCAGGTTGAGTTTCTCAGGTATTTTCCCTCCGCTTTTTTCCAAATCACACAGTGCAGAGTAGACACACAGCCCCGGCGATCAGCTTGGAGCATGACTCGGAGAAGTAGCCTCAATCTTTTGAGAACTTGACCTCTGATAAGTTTGTCACGCCCACACTTAGGTCACCACGGATTCTGCCTAGGCTTGTTCTTTAGGTTTGTGGTGGAAGACGAGGCTTCAGTTCCCGCCCCATTCTACCGTAACACTCCCGGGTAGTTTCAATCTCAGAAACCCTGAGGCCCGCTGACTGCTTAACTCCCAGTTAATTTGTGTGTTTTGGACATTACCTTTCCAGTTAACGTCACTGTCTCCTCACCTCCCATGACCCTAACGTCAGTGTCTTCCCTCTATTATTTGCTTTATCACTAGGTCTGGGTAGCCTTTTCACTCAGTCCCTTCAGCTCTTGCTTTCCCTTTGCTTTTCTGGCATGGCCCTCTTTGTGGGTTTTGCTCCAAAACGTCCTTTCTAGTAAAGTCCTCGTGTTGTCTGCCAGACCTGGTGAATCACGGCGGGGTTAGCTCTGTGTTAATATCATATAGCTTACAAATGCTGCCAAATTGAAAGCTGTCATGGGGACCTACTATCCATTTCCTTAACAGTCTGGATAGGCAGCTCCGGCACCTCTGCAGGCCAGACGTCAGTCTGTTTTCTAGCGTGATGAACAAGACAGCCTCACCTAACAATCGGGAGGGCTGTCTCTGCAGCGCAATATCAGAACGAAGTCCTGTTCTCATTGGCTCTTCCTCATTTCCACAAATATTTGAATGCCTGCTTGGGTACCTGGTGCTATCCTAGGCATGGGTAGTGGACAGCCTGCATCCTCTTAGAGCTTGTGGGATAGAAAAATTTTTTATGTGAAGAAAATAGTTACTAATGTCACTATCAGTGTGAAACTCATATGAGAAATCTTCTGCAGATAAATGCTAAGAGAAGTTTATCCTAGAAAATTGATTCATTTCTCTCTGACAGAAAGAGCAAGGTAAATACAGTGGTACCCCAGTTCACAAACTTAATTCTTTCCACGTTTCTGGTCCCAAACTGAATTGGACGAGAAGTGAGTCAAAGTCAATGGTTAGGTTCAATGTTGACCTTAAGGGGAAACTTGATCTGGTTTCCATCTCATTCAGTTTGCTACCGGAATGGTGGAAAGAATTGAGTTTGTGACCCACGGTACTACTGTATTTGTCCTCTTTAATTCTGGCTACCTGAAAACAGAACCACATTAAAGCTCTATGATAACAAGGAAAGATGGTCCTTATCCATATATCTTATTGATCTCTGATCTGTATTCTTCTTATTCCTTTTTTGTAATAAATTTTTTTAATTCTTGCTATTATATTGAATGTTTTTGTTGCACTTGTTGTAAAATCTTCTGTATATGGAAAAAGTGTAGGTACTTCAAAAACTTTTAATGCTGCAAAATGATTTTTATTTTCTTTGAAATGGAAAAGGTATTCTAGAGGAAATATCTCAGTCCCCATTTGTTTGGTTCTTTTCTTCATAACACTAAACACAATTTCTAAAATGTATATATATATATATTTTTTTTTTTTTTTGGTTTTTCTCCGGTACCGGGAACCGAACTAGCGACCTTGCGCTTGCCAGGCAGGCGCTTTTGCCGCTGAGCTAAATCCCCAGCCCCCACAATTTCTAATTATCTGTCTTCCTGTCTTTCTCTAGTACCTGGCGTGGTGCTGGGTGTGTAGGAGCTGTTCATGTATTTATTGCTATTGAAGGAATGGAAGAATGATTTGACCATTTTAATTTATAATGTATGTTTTTAAACCTCAAATTGTTCATATTTAAGATATCAAAGTTCTCTGTTATACAGTGCCTTTAAGTTGCATATTCCAGTGTTCGTTTAAAAATGAATAACATTTATGGGCAGAACTCTGCAACTTAGATCCAGCCTGCTGGCCATGGCCACGGCCCCAGAGAACTTGCAGAAGCTTAATCATGCCAGCCCTGGCTTCTGGCAAAGAGTGGTGTTGAAGGCATGGCCCCATGATGGGAAGAGCTTTGGCATTTTCAGCACTTCGGGCAACTGCAGCAGAGGGGGAGGCACCTCCTCAATAAGACAGATGTAAGGGCACTACCCATAGCACTCCCCTGCAGATGCATGGAGTTGCTCCAAGGCTGTGTGTGGGTGCTTCTCACATCTCACTGTGCCTCCTGGTTTCCGTGGGACTGAGGACTTTCCCTGGTTGAGTTGGTCACCTGTCCTGCACCTCCTCTTTCCCTGTCTGCTAGTGAAT
This sequence comes from Chinchilla lanigera, assembly GCF_000276665.1. Lineage (NCBI taxonomy): Eukaryota > Metazoa > Chordata > Mammalia > Rodentia > Chinchillidae > Chinchilla > Chinchilla lanigera. The sequence goes on along the minus strand of NW_004955431.1, from coordinate 3,137,122 downwards.
CTTTCCTGTTATCCTTGTCCTCCTCTGTCTCTACCAGCTTTACTTCCTCTTCTTTCTTGTTTCCTGTCTTCCTCCAGAAAAATCTCATTCTGGAAAGTTAAGCTCATCTATCTTTCTGATACACCAAAGTTGAAGAAGCAACAATCAGAAGAGACCAAAACAGTACTCCACTTATACTTAAACTAAGGGAATTAGTCAAAGAAGCGTGCTTGTGTGTCCCAGTTTTTTTGTTGTTGTTTTTCGTTTTCTCATACTGGGGATTGAAGCCAAGACCTTCAAACTGAGGTATATCCCCAGCCCTTTTTATTTTGAGACAAGGTCTCTTTAAGCAGGGGTTGGGCTCAAACTTGCAGTCCTTCTACCTCTGCCTCCCCTAAGTGTTGGAATTACAGGTTTGCACCAACACATCTGATTTATCCCAAGTTTAAAACATGATTATCAGCCCATTGGGGGAAGAGAAGAGGACTTCATGTGCCTTTTGGATATACCCACAGTTGTGCTTACTCCCAGAAGCACAGCTCAGACATCCTCAGGTCTGATGGCCTGAGGCGGGGTTTAATCCCTATCTCCAGCTTTCCCAAAGCTTTAGTGAAGTCTCTATCGCACTGATTCACAAGGGGATTTTCAGAGGGATGGGGGAGGCGTAACATCCCTTTTAGGCTTGAGAACAAGGACTGCTGCTTTCCCATTTTTGCCTCTTCTGTGTCTGGCACTGCTTAGCTGCATAGTTTACTTGATTCCGTCCCAAAAGCCTCGAGATCATTTCTGCCCATCAGCAGACATACAAAGCAAGCTGGCTAGAGTGGGGCTAGTCGCTCATCCATGGGTGATTTGTTTCTGTCTGTTCAAAATGGTAGCCACACATCACAACCATTTTGGGGAAGAGATTGAAGGATCTTTGTATTATTCAAAATTTTGCTTGCCCGGTACACTTCTTTTAAGTCATTATTATCCTGTATGATCTCATCATTGATCCTTTTGGAGTGAAAGGGAAAGGTGGTGCAGGTTGCTGGTCTTACCTTCAGGATACTTGTTTCTAGGATCATGGTTGACTCTATGTCCTTCTTGCTCGCATTTGGCTGTTTGGCTGCAGGAGCCTCTGAATTCATTTAGTGGAGCTAGTTCCAGCATCAGATGGGTTTATTGTAGATCACACATGGTAACCGGGGGAGCAGCAGCCCATGGAAACCTAAGCACAGGCTGAGGTGCAGCTGCACCTCACAAGGTCTGGACTTGGAGGTTAGTTCTGAATCCAGAGCAGCTGTCGGTTAAAATGACTCTGTCCCTCTCACATCTCTGTACCTCTTTCTGCTACTGCCGGCTGGTTTTCTCATTCTTTACTTTCCTGTATCCCATTATGTCTACACATTTCACATGCTAATGTGCTGAGTTTTGTCCGCCCTAAAAGGATATGTTGGATCTCTAACTCCTCCAGTACCCCAGAATGTGACCTTATTTGGAGAAAGGGTCTTTATAGAGGTGATTGTTAGGATGAGGTCCTCATCCAGTGTGAGTGGTTTCCTTATTAAAAGGAGAGAATTTGGATGACAGACGCACACACCCAGGGTGTTATACTTCGTGTCTGGATGTCCCCCCAAAGCCTCATGTGGTCATGGGGGTGGCTTTTCAGAGGTGGCTAAATCTAGAGTTTGTGATTGGTTCGTGTATAGTGCTGGAATTGGGGGTGTAAGTGCTACACCTGCTGTAGCGCAGGTAGAATGTAAGGGAGGAAAAGAGGCTTACTCCTCCTCTACTTGCGCTTGTTGCCTTTTGCTGTCTCCGCTGCTAGCTATTGCTCCTCTGCCATGCCACCCTGCCTTGGAGCCGGCTGATTACAGTCTGAAGCCTCCACAGACTGTGAGCTAAATAAACCTTTCCCACTTTAACTTTATGTGTTGGGTATTTTGTCCAGCAACAAGGGAAAAGTAACCAAGACACAGGGAGAGCCCCGTGTGAACGTGAAGGCAGTGGGCCTGTGCTCCCAAAAGCTGAGGACTCCTGAGCCCACCAGAAGCCAGGGGAGAAGCATGGGACAGATCTCCCGCATAGCTCTGAGAAGTTACCAGTCCTGCCCACACATTAATTTCAGATGTTTGAACACCACAACCGTGAGGCAATACATTTCCATTGGCTAAGCCTCCCAGTTTGTGGCACTTTGTTACAGTATTTAGCCCTAGCAAATAAACATGTCATGCTTCCTGTACCTTGAGTTATGTATAATGTTGATTAGTTTTTGGCCTCTTAGGACTTCTCATACATATTAGTTCTCAGGGTCAGTTCCAATTCACTCCCTGTTTTTCAATGAGTGTGCCAGAGGGCTTAGATGTCATTGGCCTCCTTGTCTATTGAGAAGGAATTGTGTGTGCTTGAGTTAGTGCTTCCCTTCTTGTGTTCTGGTCCAGTCACCTGGAGCTAAAGGTGTGACCATTACCACATAGGCCATGGTCTCCCATAGCTGAGGTGGGTCCCATGCCAGTCACAGTCTGTGCCACAGAAGTCACGTCTCAGAGTGTGCATAACGGCACTTTGGTCTGGGAAGGAGTCCCAGGTACCAGTTAGCCCTTTCCACCAGGAATCTAGGATCTTCCTGCTGATAACCCAGGCAGACATAGGATCATCTATCCTTGGCTGGAGAACTTTGATCCAGTGCCACCTTCCCAAAATGGAAAGCTCTGATTATAAGAAAGCTTCCTGATGTGGAGTTGAAATTCATCTTTTAATAATTTCAACTCATTGGGCTTCTATGTGCACTCTGGGAAGTGAAGTCCCCATACACACAGCTCCATTAGTCTCAATGCCTCAGCCACTTCCCATGACATGGTTTCTGTCCTTGTCGTTCACTTCCCCACTTGCTGTAGGTTCCTTTTTAGATGCAGTGCCAGTTACTCAATACTACCCCAGAGCCGACCTGACCACCATTCCAAAGCCCCGGGACAAGGCGGGAGTGGGGAGAGTATGGGCTTCAGCGCCCTTGAACACCAGCTCAGCTGGGAAGGCTTGGGCTGTACCCTTTCCTCATGGCAAATCCTTTCTGTAGTGAGGAACAGAGGGAAGGAAGGAAGCTTTCTGTCTCAGTTTTCCTATCTGTAAACTATGAACGTAATATTTTCTTCAAGGAGTTGATGTGAGGATTAAATAAACCTTTGTAATTTAGTGCAGTCCTTTTCAAACTTGAACTTGCATGAGGCTCCCAGGGGCCATCTGAGATTTTGTATTGGCAGCAAGTTCTTGGGTGACTATAGGCTGTGGTTCGTGGATCACATTTGAACCCCAAGGATGTAAGATGCTAGCACTTAGCAAAGTTTGGTGAATGCAGTTTTCCTTTTTTTTTAATTTTTGCTTTCATTAGTACATGTTTGTAGTACATACTGATTACAGGAGTCAGTACATGTAATAACACATCTCAGTTATTGTCGTGTCCCCTCAACCGTGCCCTCCTGTCTCCCTCTAGTTCTGTCTTCCTCTGTCTCTTAGTGACGCCTCCTCACCATGTTCCATGCTTAGATTGCCTGTTAATTCTCATCCTATTCCTTTGTACCAGCGTCATATGTATATGTCCAATAATTAAGGTGGTCCCTGGAAGGTTTCCTGTCTCATCTTTTGTGTGCATGTGTATGTGCATGCACATGTGTGTGCTTGTGGTATGCGTGTGCCTGTGTGTGTAGTGCCAGGGGTTTAACCCAGGGGTTTGCACTTGCTGGGAAAGTGCTATTCCGCTGAGCTACATCCCTAGCCTTTTTTATTTTATTTTGACACAGTCTCTCACTAAATTGCCCAGGCTGCTGGCCTCAAAAATTACCGTACTGCTTCAGTCTCCTGAAGAGCTGGGATTTACAGGCATGTGCCCCGCCCCCACCTATCTAATCCTTAATCTGAGAACAACTGTCTCAGCACAGAAGAATATATTCCTAATGGGGAGACGCTTCCTAAGTCCTAAATCCCACAGTAAGCCTCTGTGCTGTAGGAAGGATAGAACTTCTCTGAACGGTTTGACACAGAAAGAGCCAGGACAGTTCTTAATACTAGGTGACAGCTGTTTGCTGGCACATCAGATGGAAATGATCATTTCATTAGTGGTTGGAGGGCTGGGTGGAGACCTTATCTGAGGTCCCTAAAGGCTTGTGTGGTGGGCTGTAGGAGGCTGCAGCAGCCAGTCCCTTCAGAAATGGTGATGTATGCCGTGACATAGAAAAATCCAGTGTGATTAGGCTTAGATTTTGTGAGTCAGCTTTGAAAATGCTAATAAATGTTGACAGGGTTTATGTACTGGTTCTGTTCTCTCCCGGCTTTATTATCCCAGTCTTAATAATGAATGTTACAATTTTTTCTCTGGCTCTTCATTCAAACACACTGAAAAAAAAAAAACTTCACAAAAACAAACTTGGCCTCATTTTGTGTTCTTTTTAAAATTTCTATAGAAAGACCTTTCTGCTAAATTTTTCTTTAAGGGTTGAAATGAGTGAATTGAGCATTCTATGTAAATTGGTCATTTAATTAGAGATTACAGTAACTTACACAGCTAGGATGTTTGCTTTCTCCGAGCTTTTGACTCATAGCCATCTTAAAGGCTATTAAATATGTCAGAATTGCAGGTCTAATTTATAGCTAAATCGTTGGGCTTTGAGACCATGGTCTTAAGTGAAATAAATTGGACACGCATGTAAATATTGCAGTCTCTCTGATGTGAGAAACTAAAAATATAAATAAGAACATAAATGTATAATAGGTATTGTGAAATAGGAAGAAACTGCTCAAAAGGAAAAAGGAAATAGGGAGCAGGAGAGGAAGGTAAGAAAACAATGAGAAAAGAAGGATAAAATGAAAACAGCTTTGTGAATGGGGAGGGAGAGGGGATTTGAAAAGAGGGGTGGGAATGGGGGAAAAAAGAGGAATCAAGATCTATCATATATACAGATTCCCCATACTGAATGTGATAATTCTCAACACCTAAATTGTACCAATAAACTTTAAAAAAAATACAGGTCTGGAATATCGTAAGAGAAAATTTAGACTGGCCTTTGCTATTGTAGTTTTATTTGCTATGATATTCTTTAGTTTTAAAGCTAATTTTTGTTAGCAATTCAATTAAATAGATTATAGTCAAACATGTTTTCAGTGTCCAGTAAAAACTTTCTTATGTTTTTAAAGACAAGTATCTTTTTTTTTAAATCAAATATCTTGATACACAAAGCTTTAAATTTTTTATAATAAGTAAACATGGAATATTCTTTATCACCCTCTGGGTTAATAAAGGAAGGCAGGAAGGAAATACTTAAAACATAACTGTGGACTATAAATGCGAAAGTTTTCTTGGAGCTGCCGTGGCACTGAACAGGCACTGTTCCTAGGAAATGAGACTGGAGGCCGGAAGGGAGGGAAACGTTTACCTTTCACTTTGCGCCGTTTCATAGTTCAGAACAGACTTGCAGCAGGCATCACTTTTATAATTTTTGAAGTTAGAATATTAAAGCTAACCACCAGAAGAAACTTCAGAAGAGTAAAGAACAACCCGCTGAAATATCAGCGTGCCATGGGGGTTGTAGGGACCAGGGGCCTTGCCTAGGACAGCTGCCCCTGGGAGGAAAAAGCAGCAGATGCCACTGGCTGGAGGGTGAACGAATGCTTTTGCCACCCCTCTGCAGTCCCGGTAGACAGCAAGAGAACACACTCTGCGTGTGTGTCCCAGAGCCAGCAAGACACCGGAGCTGGCATTTTGATGCCTGGTCCTTTGCCAAAAGAGCACAGATAATTTACAGAGAATAAAATAATGTTTCTTTTTATTTAAAAAGATGGTCTTTGGCTAGGTGTGGTGGCACGTGCCTGTAATCCCAGCATTCAGGAGGCTGAGGCAGGAGGATTGGCATGAGTTGAAATCCAGCCTGAGCTACACAGTGAGTTCAAGGCCAGTCTGAACTACTTAGCAAGACCCTGTCTCAAAGAAATAAAAAAGATCATTGGCTCTCCTTACTTTCATGCAAGTGTCTATTTTAACCCTCACCATGCTGCTAAACTCAAGTATGACAGCTCCTGTTGGCTCCTTGCGATGCTAGGATGTCAGCCCCCCCACCAGGTTGAATCCCACCGTCCTGGTGTGTGTGTGTGTGTGTGTGTACAGGCAAGTATGCACTCATGAGTGCTTTTGATGCTAAAAGGCAGTTTCACTCAGCTGTCGTCCACCTGGCAGGAGTGCCTGCAGCTGAGCAGGTTTGCCCTGTGGTTTGTGGAGGCACAGATAACAGGGCTCACGGTTACTAGGAAGGACCATGGGAACCCCACTTTGATAGGAAGGTACGTCTGCAGGGAAGGCTAGCGAATAACATGCTCTTGAGTGCACTCTGCTTGCTGTGTGCCGTGAGAGCCTCCGCTCCTCTGCTCAGTTAGGCTGGTGCAGACAGATACACCGGTTGCTTAGCGTCTGGAAAGGTTCTGGAAGGAACAAAGTCATGGGCAGTGTGGAACTTCCTTCAGACCACTGTGATCTGAGCCTCCTGCTTGCCTATTGAACACATGAAGGCACAGGGCCTCATCCGGAGCACCTTTCCGTGAGCTCTTACTGGTTGAGGGGCCCCAGCACCGTGACCGGCTTTCTCTAGTGCTGGAGTATCTGACTTTGACAAGTTGTTATATATACATATATTTTAAAGTTGTTAAACAATTTCAAATATTGATAAATATAGAGAAACTAGTATAGGGAATAGATACATCATTTTTAAATTTTGTTACCCTTGTTTCATCAGTCACATTGCTTTTCCTTTCCCATTCCCTTTTTTCCCTTTCTCCCTCTCTCCATCCTTCCTTTTTCCTTTGTTATTGCTGAAATACCGGAAAGCCAGTCTAGATCTCGTGGCATTTTGCCCTTATGTAATGAATCTCTCTCTAAAAAGTCAGCATGTGCTTCTTCAGGAAGGTGCCTGCCTCTCCGATGATTATAGGAACGACAGCCCAGGACCCCATGCAGCAGCAGCATGTCCAGGCAGTCAGGGATTACACCTGGGATCACTGTGACCTTCCTTTCCCCATGATCATGGGCATTGGGAGTGCTGAGACCCCACTTCCCTTTAGCCCTTCCTGTCACATCTGACCCTCTGCTGATACTGTCCTTGGCCACTACATAGGGTCCGTACTTACCTTTCAGACAAGCAATTGTGAGTTTTCCAAGTGCCAGACCCAAGACTGCAAATCAGGAAGCAACTATCAGAACATGAAGATGCGGGTCTAACTCTGCTTATTATTCATTCATTGAGGCATTCACTGACTAGGCAGTTACTGAGAACTTTGCTCCTTTCATAGATAGAGAACTGAAGCTCCATGTCTTAGTTACTTCCTCATTACTGGGACAAAATACCTGACACCCCCAAGTTAAAGGAGTTTATTTTGGTTCACAATTCATAGAGGTTGCATTCATAGTCTGTTGGTTCTAAGGCAGGGCACCATGGCAAAGGGGCATAGCAGAAGAGAAATAGTTCATAGCATAGTGGGCAGGAAGCAGCTGACTTCTTTCTTTCCCTTTTTATTCCATCCAGGCTACAAGCCTATTGGTTGGTATTACTCACACCCAGGATGGATCTTCCCTTTTCAGTAAATCTATCATTCACAGGCAGAACAATACTAAACCAATCAGCAGACTGAGCCAGTATCACACACCCATGATTCAACCACCTCTCAAAAGCCCCATCTATGAGCACATGAGGCTTTGGGGTGACACCTAGACATAACCATTCAGCCAGAGAAACAGAAGTACTATAGTAAGAAATGTTAAAAAAAAAAAACAAAACTTTTATATTTCACTCTTAATATCCAAAGGGAATTAGTTCAGGACCACCACAGATGCTTAAGTTCCTATATTACAAAATGGCATAGTAATTGCATATAACCAACACACATTCTCCTGTATACTTAAATGATCTCTAGGTGAATTATGATACCCAACACTGTGAATGTTATATAAATAGTTATCGTACTGTATTGTTTAGGGAATAATGACCAGGAAAACAAGTCAGTACAGATGCAACCATTATCAGCCTGACTGTAGTTTCCACCCACAGTTGGATCCGTGGCTGTGGAACCCGTGGATCCAGAAGGCCAGTTGTGCTTGGTTTTGTGTTGTTCAGCCTTAACCGTGTCTAGGGTCCCTTTCAAACCTGCCTTCTTCATATGGCAGCAGCCTGCAGAGGGCGCTCTGCTGTTCACCTTGCACCTTTCCTTCAAACCTTAGCCCCTCTAGGGCTCCTGGAGCTCACCATAGATTTTATTTTATTTTATTTTATTTTATTTTTATTTATTTATTTATTTATTTATTTATTTATTTATTTATTTATTTTTTGGTACTGGGGATCAAACTCAGAACCTTATGCTTGCCAGGCAGGCGCTTGCACCACTGAGCTATCTCCCCAGCCCTCACCATAGATTTTAGTTCCAGATGGCTGGGTCTTGACCATACCTTCTGATTAAAGACTTTTAGAGCTGATAACCTTCCACTGTTGATTCTTCCAGTTAACATAAACTTCATGGTACAGAACCTAGAAATAACATTAAGACAAAGAAAAAAGCACTTTATAGTTTATTTAATATAAAGTGTGAATTCATGGAAGGAGCTGTGTTTGTCTCCGTTCTCTGCAGTTCTGCTGATAATTTTGGCTCATAGCAAATAAGAATTAATGTTTTCATTGACTCTCATTCTGGTCTTTGTATGATTAGAAGAGATTTGGCTCAGGAGTCCCCAAGGACTCTTTAGAACCATTAATAGCTGGGCTCATTCTGAAGCTGGGCTCTGCTTCCCACGCCTCATTTATTCGTGTTTGCAATGAGTCATCCTGGGGGAGGATGGCTGGCCTTTGTCTGCTGATTTACATTTCTCCTAAGGTCCTTTGGGGTCCCAGGGGGCCAGTCTGAAATCGTAGAACCGTCTGGAGATGTCATTTGGAACCCTGCTAGTGACACAGTCACCGCTTTTCACTGGGTTCTTTTGTGACATTGATCTGAAGGTCCTTCTAGTGGAGGGAGGCTGAAGGGCCCAGTGTAAACCACTGCAGGAGCTTAGGTCCATGTGTTGGAGGGTTTGGTCCCCAGGGGGTCAGTACTGGGAGATGGTAGAACCTCAAGGGGTAGGGCTCCTGGGTCTTTGGGTCACTGGGGGCATGCCCTCGAAAGGGGTTACAGTGGGGCTGCTGGGTAGTTCTCTTGAGAAGTTAGTATAAAAGGACCAAGCCTGGTGCCACCCCTTTCTTCCAGGCTCAAGATGTGATCTTTCCCCCATATGTTCTACCATCAGCCATCTGCTGTGAAACCACAGTCTGCACTGCGCCACTTGGAATTTTAGCCACCAAAACTGAGCTAAATAAACCTTTCTTATAAAATTAGCCTAGCTCTAACATTTTGTTATGGTAACAGAAAGCTAATACAGGGATAGACAGGTTTGATGGTGTGGGGAAGGGATACAAGCTTTTAGAGTTGTTTTGATGAACGGATCTCATAGTTGCTAATAGTTACCTACTTGATGCAGAGAAAATGTGTGTGGATCTGTTAGGCTTCCTTTTTGTGTAACTCATAAGAGCAGTGTCCCTATGAAGGGCCACCGCACCAGCCGGGAAAAACATGACCTACCATTTAGACAGTGCTAGTCCATATTGCCCCACATCTGTGATGGTTCTCTTTTCCCTATTACATAAGAACATTTGCTACATGGAGAAAATGTTCTTACGTGAGGACCCATTTCATCCTTGCTATAGCTCAGAAAAACTTGACAAAGAAAATTCGATGAGTCAGCTAATCCCCACATGGCTCAAGGGTAACTGCAGTCAGGAGAGTCGGCCTGGCCTTGTCTGTGGATGCTCACCATACACCATTTGTGTATTTGGTGTTTACTGCACATAATCAACACATGGTCCAGCACTTAAGGAGCTTTTTGAGTGAGGGAGAAGGACAGAGAACCATTGTCATGCAGTCTGGAGAGTGAGTGATGGAACTCTACGCAGGTCTGTCGCTGGCATGAAGGAGTGAAGAAGCCGCTGGGGGTTTAACGACCCAAGAGGAAGTTACTGAGCAACAAGGGAGTGGGCACTCAAGACTCACTGCAGAACAGACCCCTTGCTCCCATGATAGTTTGACAGATCTGTTCTCAGATTCTTATGCTGGAGGTCCCTACCCTGCTTTGCTCAGACCTTTGATTTTGGCAAAATTACTGGTTAATCTTGTCCTCCCATGGGAGGACAGTCTGGTCAAGTACTGCTATGGTTTTGATATGGTTTGAGTATGGCCCTCAAAGCAGGTAGAACCTTAACAAGGCATAGTCTAGTGCAAGGCAGTTAGGTCAGGGATGCCACCTAGGAAGACACTGAATGTGATCTTGAGGAGTGAGTGAGTTCCTGGGAGAGCAAGCCTGGCTCCTGAATCCTGCTTGCTTTCTGTTTGGCCATGTGGTCTCTCCCTGTCTCACACATTCTTACCATCTGCCATGTAGTGTTGCCAGAAGACCCTCACCTGAGCCAACCAGATGCCCTTGGACTTGCAGAACCATAAGCTCAATAAATCTCTTTTCTGTAAAAGTACCCTGCCTCAAATATTTTGTTATAGCAAAGGAAAATGGAGTGATACCTCCAAAACTTGTACATTCTTAACAACTAGAAAACCAAACTCAAAGATGGACAAAAGATTTGAATAGTTATTTCTCCAAAGATATAGAGATAGTCAATAAGCACATGAAAAGATGTTCAACATCACTATTAGAGGACTGCAGGTTAAAATCATAAGATACTACTGCTCATCCAGAGGATGGATGACTATTATAAAACAGTAATAACAATAAAGAAGAATAAAAGTGTTGGAAAAGGATGCAGAGAAATTGGAACGCTGGTACATGGCTGGTGGGAACATAAAATGGTAGCAGCTGCTGTGGGCACTTTTCCTAGGTTCCCGTACTAGTAACATTTTGCAAAATAGTAGTATATCATCCCAACCAGGTTGTAGACATTGATGCAGCCCACCTTATTCAGACTTTCTAGTTTTAGTTGTACTCACATGCTCACACACACGTATGTGTTAAATTCTGTATGATTTTATCAGCTGGGTAGGCTTGTGCATCCACCACAGTAGTCAAGACACCGAACTGTTCCAACACCACAAGAATGCTAGTGTTTTCCTTTTAAACTATACACATTCTGTCACACACCCAGCCCCTCACTCCTGGCAACCATAAATATTTTCTCCATTTCTAAAATTTATTATGTTGAGCTAGGGATGGTGGTACACAGCTGTAATTCTAGCACTCAAGAGGCTGAGGCCACAGGTTCAAGGCCAGCCTAGGCTACCTAATAGTTCAAGGCCCACCTAAACTTCATGGTGAGACCCTGTCTCAAAAAACCCAAAATAGAATGAAATTTATCATTTCAAAAAATGTTATACTAGCTGGGGATGTGGCTCAGTGGTAAAGTGCCTGCCTAGTGCACAGAAGGCCCAGGTTCAATTCCCAGCACCACAAAAAAAAAGAACAAAAAAGTTATACCAAATAGAATCATAATATATTTAATCTTTTTACTCAACGTAATTTCCTGGAGAGCAATCTAAATCATCGAGTGTATCAGTAGTTTGTTCCTCTTATTGCTGAGTAGTTGATGACTTGAACGTACCATGGTTTGTATAACTACCACTGAAGACATCCAGGTTTTAGCTATTACAAACAAGGCTGCTGTGGACAACTGTGTACATGTTTTTGTGTGCGCACAAGCCTAATTTTCCTGGGGTAAGTACCCAAGCATGACATTGCTGGGCTATGTGGTCACATCTCCATCAGTAATGAGAACTGTCATTGTTGTGTATTTGAGCCATTCTGATAGTTAGGTGGAGATATCTCATTGTGGTTTTTATTTGTGTTTCCCTGGTGTTGAACACTTTTTTCATGTGTTTATTTGCCATCAGTATATTCTCTGGTGAAATCTCTTTCTGTCTCTTTCTCTTTCTTTCTCTCTCTCTCTCTTTCTCTCTCTCTCTGTCTCTCTCTGTTTTTTTTAAATTTCTCTTATTCTTTATATCTCCACCCCACCCCCTTTTTGTGATACTGCTCTACATCCTCAGCCCTTCATAATGTTTTATTTAGAGACAGGTCTCACTAGGTTGATAAATTGCCCTGGCTGGGCTCAAACTCACAATCTTCCTGCCTCAGCCTCCTATAGTGATGGGAGCACGGACACATGGTACCGTGCCTGCCCAACCTTTTCATCCTTTTTATTTCTTATTATTTTAGCAAGCGTCTCTCAGCATGTAATGTGATTACACATTTGGAATACAGAGATAAAAGACCAAGAACTGTCAGGGAACTGGCAGTTTGGAGGAGATAAGTAGGATTTTTGTGTAGCAAGGGGTTTGTACTTTCCACTGAGAGAATCAGTGAAATCCTGGCTCCTGGAGGAGGAAATCTCTGATCACCATTTGAAGGCCTCAATGCAATACAATACAATACAATACAATACAATACAATACAATACAATACATTGGTATCTATCTACAGCTGTATAGCTATATTACTTTTACACTTTGATATGTTATGGTTTGTGTCTGGATGTCCCCACTCTCAAAGCCTCATGCGGTCATAGGGCTTTTTCAGAGGTGGCTTTATCCAGACTGTGTGATGCTGGGATTAAGGATGTGTGATTAGTAAATCAGTCCACTGATTGGTTTGGCATAGCTATGGCTAAGATTAAGGATGTAAGTGCTATACCCCACCTAGGGCGGGTAGCCTGCATACAATATAAGGGACACAAGGAGTCTTGTCTCCCCCTTGTTGCTTTTGCTGTCTTCTGCTGCCTTGAATGGTTGCCCCTCTGCCACGTGCCACCCTGCCTTAGAGCCAGCAATTATGGACTGAAACGTCTACATACTGTGAGCTAAATAAACGTTTTCCCTCCTTTAACTTTGGGTGTGGGTATTTTGTCTCAGCAACAAGACACAAGTAACTAAGACAGGATATTAATATAAGTAGAACTATATAATGAAGTCTTAACAGGACAATCTTCATTTTAAGTAATTCCTTATGCAAACTTTTTGTTAAAGGTTAGCAAACACTGCACACAAAACATCTTCCTAAGTTCTTGAGGGTTCCAAGATGGAGATGACTATATTCCAGACCCAACGATCCATAGCAAGCTGACAGAAACTGGGGAGTTACAGGAGAGTGAGAAATTAATCCTCACTGGAGGTTAGAGAAGGATTTTTGGAAGAAGGAGAGTTTGAACTGAGATTTGACAAATGAGTAGAGGTTTAAGAGGTAGATCAAAAGGGAACAGATTTCACAAAAGAAATCTTTTGTCGTACCGGTAATCAAATCCAGGTGAGCACTACCACTGAGCTACATTCCAGCCCTTTTCATTTTTCATTTCAAGACAAGTGCTTGCTAAGTGGTCTAGGTGGGCCTTAAACTTTTGATCCTCCTGTCTCAGTCTCCTGAGTCTGCCATTGCATTCAGCCAAAATGGAACACGTTTGGTCTGACACTCAGATCCCCACCTGTTATTAGTTTCCAGGTCCCCATCTTGCTCTAACCCACAGAGTTGCTCCTGAGGAAAGATCTTCACCCTAGTGTCAGAATTCATATTTGTTCATGGGTTCAATTAAAGAAGTGCTAGGGAAGTTGCATCTAGCTTTTGGATGAGTTCCACAATCTAATTTTAGAAAGCCTTTTAGCCTACAGATGGATGGTCTGAGGCCAGAGAGGCTCAAATTCAGCCCAGCCCCATTGACCCTCCTCTGCCTAGAAAGTTCCCAAGCTATGACAAGGCAGTGATGAGGGTTTCCCATGAAAAATTTTAAAATTAAGTATTGTGAAGTAAGTGGACTGGGGAGTATTGAGTTCATAAATACCAATATTTTTACACGTCTCCTTCAAAGAATGTAATTTTTACATATACTTGAATAAACCGCATTCACCAGTTACTTGTAAACAGTGTCAAGAAAAAAGGCCAAGCATGACGATGCATGCCTGTGATCCTGGTCAGCACTCTGGGAGGCTGATGTGGGAGGATCACAGATTCAAGCCCAGCCCCAATTAGTGGCTTAGAGAGACCACATCTCAAAAAAAGGAGAAAAGGAGGAGTGGGACTGGCGTGGTATAAAGGCTCTGGGTTCAAACTCCAGGACCGGGGGGAAAAAGGGTCAAGAAAAGATGAGATAAACCAGCTTCAAGCTGTTCAAGCTGGGCATAGGCTGAGGCAGGAGGAGCAGCCTAAACTACATAGAACCTATCTAAAAAACCCCCTCTGTTTGGCAGAGATTAGAATGATAGGAATCTGGAAGATAATTATGAGATGGGAGGAAAAATCAGATTTCTTCTTCCAATCAGGAAAAAAGGCCATTACCAGCTGTAGAATAAGCAAAACTATCTTATAGGTAAGTCATAGCCCAAATGTGAAGCAAACTACACTATAGCATGACTTTGAGACTCGCAAAGAAAGGATTTTCCATGTCTAACATTTTCCTGAAGTGATACAGGAGTCAAGATACTGATTTGTAGAGAAGGAGATTATGACCATTGCAGTGAACATTTCTGTAATCGCAATACTGTTTAGTACCCATTTAGAGCAGACAAGTGTGTTTACAGAACAGGAATGAGAGCAGTCAGTCTCGGTGACGTCCGCGCATGCGCGTGGACTGAAGTTGCGACTTGGGAGTCTCGTGCTCTTCTCATATGGCGGGAAATCTGGATGCTGTGCCACACGTATGACCGAGTGAGCCAAGGCTTTCAGTTTATTATTTAAGATACAAATTTGGGTAATTAATAGGAGAGTGACACAGCTGTAAAAAACTAATGACTGGAAAGTAATGTATTATAAATTAAATAATAACCTTTCAGGATGAGCAATCTCAAGAAATAAAAGCATATTCTGAGTTAGGAATAACTGCCAGCGGTGGCAGTTAAAAGTACAGCTCTGGGAAGTGGTACTAGAGGTGAGCAGAGGGGAGGCTGAGAGAGTTTTACTGTCAGGTAAGCACTTGCTTTGGTGAAAAGAAAGGAGAAAAAACAGTTGTATTGACCAGCAAGAAAGATTATTGAAAGGAGCAGATACGCCGGGAAATTCAAGTTGTTTGGTTTATGAAAGTTAGGCAGAGAAACACTTCTGTGTTGGGGAATTACTGAGTTTAACTGCAAGTACTTCATTACCTAATGTCAAGAGAAAACCTACGTGCATTTTAAGTTTTCCTAAATTCACCTCTCTGTGGGAGGTGAGGAGCCCTCAACTCTGGTATAGACGTCTGATTGCCATTTTTGTTACAGAGAGAGCTTGGGTTTGGGGTTGTTTTTTGTTTTTTGGTCTTTTTTGGTTTGTTTTCTGTTTTGAGGTAAACAAAATGAATTGGTATGAGATTCTTCCAAATATTTAAGGTCTCTGGAGTGACCTAGATCTTATTCTATTTAGTACAGTTAAACTCTTCACTAGTGCGAAATTCTCATTTATTTTCCTACATAAGAACACAGTGGTGATTGTATGATGCCAATCATTGAAAAATGACAGTCACTATAATTTAGCTTTGGACATAGCCATTGCTAAGGTCCAGGTTGCAGACTCCAACTCAACAAGTTCGCATTGGTATCTACTCCCAGGCTGCTGGCCAGCGCGTAGCACCTGGCAGACATGGCTGTATTGTGTCCTATGTCTGCAGGGCGTTCTGTGGTGCCACCCTGTGGTTGTGACGCTAAACTAGAGCATGTCTTCCTTTTCTCTCTAGGAAGGCCCTTTTGTCTACTTGTCCTTAGTAGGAAACGTTGCCAATTCCGATGGCTTGATTGCATCTTTATGTAAGTAATTAAAAACATTTGCATTTGAAATGTCAGAGATTAATTCCAAATGTGACTGTCAGTGAAATGGATGCCTATATCACACACTGTATGATTCTATGTCTATGAAATATCCAGAATAAGGTGAGTCTATAGACACAGATAGGAGATTACAGGTTGCCTAGGGCTGAGGTGACAGGAGGAACTGCTAATGGGTCAGAGTTTCTTTTGGGGGCAATGCCATGGTCTAAGTTCAGCTGTGGTGGTTCAGACCTGTGGATATCTTAAAGCCCATTCATTAAACAGAGGAGTTGTATGGCGTGCAAATTACACCTCAGTGAAACTATGTATTAAGAAACATTTATGTGAGTGCGGATTGAAGAGCTTGCAGCATTTAAACTGGGTGGGGGTTTTCATACTTTTAATGTCAACTTTCTTTTTGTTGTGCATCAATATTTGTAATCTAGTTCCCCAAACTCCTCCTGCCTTGTGGTTATTAACTAGTTTTCCCCACCTCTTCATGCATGACATAAATCAGCCAATATTCAATCCTTTAGGATCAACTGCCCACCACATCCATTGTCGATACGACAGGTAAATGAGCCACCTAGCAAACAGCATCTCCGCTACTATGGAATGTTGATATCTCAGAAATGCTTTCCTTGTTGCTTTTAGGTGGTCAGTGTTCCCTCAGGGACCTTAGTCATATAAGAATCTAAATCAGGTCTCAGCCCAAGGATTTCTGATATCATTGGGTGTAGGCCACGGCACCCAGGAGTACTGTGTGCCTTGTGGAAATAGGCAGCCAGGTGGCCCGATAGCTGAAGGAACGTGCTGTGTGTGACTTCAAAATGTCACTGTGGGATCATTTTTGGTCTGAGACCTAACAAATGATTATAAGTGTGTTATACATTGACGTCTTTGTTCCTTCGCTTAATCTAACTGGCAAAGTATGACCTTTTTGCCTGCCCCATGCAGTACTTTGTCCCTCAACCCTCCTAATGTGTACCTACCTGCCTAGCACAAGCATATGCGTACCACTGGGCTCCACCCCATCCCGGTCACATTTTTTTCATACCCCTAAAATCATGTCCTCTAGCCAGAGCCATGTGGGAAACTTCTAGAGAAGTTCTAGAGAACTTCTAGAGAAACTTCTCTTCTAGAGAGTTTCTAGAGAAGTTTCTCTTCTAGAGAAACTTCTAGAGAATTGAATCAGCTATAGTTAGTGCTTTTGGAAACACTTGGTGACTCAGTCCTCTTGGTAGAAGTCCTGCTACTTCAGTTCCTGGGCCAGGCTTAGCACACCTGCACATCATGCTGGTCAGTGTTTACATTAACCTTTGCCAGTGGACGGCTACTGAAGCCCAGAGCCTGAAGGACCCAGCTTGAGTCACCATCCCTCCATGGTGAGTGTCACAGGGGATGCAATTGCCTCCCACCCTGGCTGCCCTGCCTAGCCTCAAAGAAAATGGAACAGCCCAGATTCAGCTCAGTTCTGTCAAATGTGAATGTCTAACATGACCTTTCCTGATCATCTTCACGTTAGAGAAGTGAAAACTCATTTAATGAGGGTGCCTTTTACAGATAAAGTAAGTAGTGCTTTCCAGGCCCCAAAATAGGCAGAATCACCCAACTGCTCAAATAGATTCTGACCTAGAGGGTCTGGGCCGGAATAGCCTAGACATGGCCCCATGTGCTGTCCTTGGCTCCCAGGCTGTAGCTGGGCTGTAAGCAGGGCGACCCTCACTGTGTCCTCATGGCCACTCTGGTGGAGCACACAGCAGCGGGTCAGTCAGTGGGCCGCTCCTCCAAGCATCAGTTTTAGTGTTTTCCCTCTAAACCTCTGCTTATACCCAGCTACCAATGCCAAGATAAGCGCAAACAATCACATCATCATACTTCATAATGCTCTTGTTTGCCCATGAGTTGTAAGCCAGTTGTTTAACAAGCGAGGGACAGCGGTCAAAGTTCAGCAGCAGAGGAGATGTCAGAGGCTCCACAGGCTGCACTGGTGAGAGCAGAGCCTTCACTCCCTTGCTGCCTTCCTCGATGTGCCCACACACAGTTCTTCAGCCTTGCCAACTTAGCTGTAGTTTCAGATACACTGTGCTGTCAGCACCAGGCCTTTGCACAAGCACCTCCCTGGAACACCCAGATTTCTCCCTAACCAGGTTCAGAGTCCTCCCTTAAGATGTAAAATCAAACTTCCACATTCCGTGTGCCTTGACATCTGGTAAAATCTAGAGCAGCAGTGGCACACCTGTGGCATGTGTGCCGCAGCGGGCTGTTTGTACCATCGGGAGCCCTAAAAGGGCCGCCATCACTAATCTGGAGAGTGTGAAGTAGCCCAATTGGAAGTGCCCTTCCCATTCTGCTCCCGTGGATGAGCGTCCCTTGACATCAGCCCTGCTGACCACGAGGACAGGAGCAGTGCCTGCTTGTCCTCCCTGAGTGGTCTTCAGGTCCCTGACAGCCTGCATGCTTATTCAGACAAGCCAGTCACATCTTCTCACAGGAAGGGTTCAACCCATCTTCCTGTTGCTAGCAGCTCACCTCCCTGGCCCTGGTGCAGACCCTGCATGGCCCTACGCAGCACAGTGCCCCCTCCTCAGGCTGTGATTGTAGGCGACTAATAAACTGCCATCCCTTTCACCTATCCAGCGACAGCTGTTGCATGTGCAGCCATCACTGTGATCCTCAGCGGGACTCCCTCCCTTACCTGCAAGGCGAAGGGGAAGTAGCCAAAACACCCTCCGGAGAATCGTCCCTCCTCTCCCTCTTTGCACTTCAGAGCCGCCTCCTCCATGTCCCCATGTTCTCCATTCGCCACTTAGTGCAGGTTTCGGCCTCGCTAGAGTGAGCTACTCAGGCTGGCCTTATGGCCTACTTGCTGCTACATTCTCAAGGCCTGGAGTAGAGCCTCCCATATGCTCAGAAAAGATTTGTTGAATTAATGAATGAGCCAGACATGGTGGCATAAACACACACACACACACACACACACACACACGCACGCACACACACACACACGCACACACACACACACACACAATCCTAGCTACTGTGGAGGCTGAGGCGAGGAGGAGCGCCAGTTCCAGGCCAGCCTTGGGCAACGTAGCAAGATCCTATCTCAAAATTAAAAGGAACAAAAAGGGCTGGGATGTAACTTAGTGGTAGAGTGCCTTGGGTTCAATCCCCAGTATTAAGAAAAAATAAATAAGTGGAGAATTTTTTTCTTAATGTCTAAACCCCAATTATGCTTTGTTTCCTAAAGCACTGCCATTGTATGTAAGTGATGGTTTGGGTGCTCTGGCTGGCACGTTTTACCTGTTGTGTGAAGGTTTCGGTTTATGAAGGAAACGTTTCGGTATTCTGTTGCTTTCCTGTTACACAGTCACTTCGGAGCCCGGTGGACAGTCAGCTAAGGACAGGCTGGTGATTCTGGTGGCCTCATGCAAGACCTTCCTGCAGCCTGTGTCTGTGTGTTATCTCATTAAATAGTGAGCCTTCTTTATTGTCCTTCTCTCAGGACAGCCTTTCATGAAAAGCCTTTTTTCCTGGTCCTGAGGGATCAATCCTCTGGCCATTATGAGGCTAGAGTTTTGCACTGCTCAGATCAATAAGATATAGGGCCTCATTTTGGAGCATTTATGCCTTTTCATAGTAATGTGAGAGCAGTCTTTGAAGGCAGAGAGGAGCTGAGGCCATCCACTTTTCACTCCCATCTTTGGAGATCTTAGGGCCAGCATGGATTACTTCTGTCAATAAAAAATAAATAAATACAAAGCAGGGAGAAGAGCAGCCTCCATGGTGCCTGGCCACCCATTTAACACAACTGAGGCCATTTGCTAGCGAGCCCTGTTCCCCAGAGCAGGCTGCAACACCCTCTGTCTGCTTTGGACTCAGTTTACATCAGCACTCACTTTCTCTTCATTTACAGTAGCAAACATATTTTTAAATAAACATTTCCTTAGTAACAGCTTCCCATATCTAAATTATACTTTAAGTTGAAATTTCAAACCAAGCCACCTTATAAGCAATTATCATATATTTACTGGGATTGTTATTAAAGACTGTATGTATAAAACCTCACTGTATTGAATTAATTTAGATTTCTGCTGCTTACAAGGAAAGGTGCCAAGGGTAGAGAGAGTGCATATGTGCAAACACTTTAGAAACTCTATACTATTTTATAAGTATAACGTGCTGTTGTTGTTATTGCTTATGTTGGGAGTAAATGCACGTTAGTCCTAGGGCTTCCCTTGCCTTCTATGAAGACGTTGTGAAAAATGTAGAGTAGTGAGCATTCTTTTTATCTTCATTAGGGGAAAAGTTATTTCCATTAACTCTCAAAAAATGCTTGCTGGTTAAGTAACAGGTATTTTGAGTAACAGATATTTTGTCCTTAGGGAAAGAATATGGCAAAGCTGATTCAAGGTGGCTTTATCTTGATCCAACCATTGTGTCTTTGGAAATTTTGACTGTTGTCCTGGATGGGCTTCTGGCATTGATCCTTATTTATGCCATAGTCAAAGAGAAATATTACCGGTAAGTGCTTTTCTTCCGTCAGGCTGAAAAGAAGAGAAAGGTTAGCTGTCCCAATGGCTAAGTGACATTTAGAGCAAGTTGTGACCTCATTTATTTGTGAGATAAAAGTAGAATAGAAATGAAAATTGTTTGGTATTAGATAAGGGTCATGGTGTCACTAGGATAGTTTTTTTATCATCTGAAATAAAAAATTTGAGAAATAAGATTCTGTCGCACCATTCTTGCCTCGCCGGACAGTATCAGTCGACTGACCACTGTCTTAGTCACTTCCCATCTCAGAGACACAATACCTGGCACTGGAACTTAAAGAAGAGGGTTATTTGGCTCACGGTTTCAGAGGGTTCGGTCTGCGCATGTTCACCTGGCTCCAAGGCAGACAGGGCAGAGCGGACAAGGGTACAGGAGAACTGCTCAATCCGTGGCAGCCAGAAAGCATACAGTGAGAAAGAAGGAGCTGAGGACAGACATACACCCTTCCAGGCTGGGCACAGTGGTGCACACCTGTAATCCCAGCACCTGGGAAGCTGAGACAGGAGGATTGACGCAAGTTCAGGGCCAGCCAGGATTACATAGGAAGTTCAGGACTAGTCTGAACTACATAGTGAGACCCTGTCTCAAAAAAAAAAAAGCACCCTTCCAAATCATGCCCCTGGTGACCCACTTCCAACCAGGCCTGCCTCCTAGAAGTACCTTCAGGCATGAACCCAGTGGATTAACGCCCCCCAGGATCCACTTCAAAAGCTCCACCTCTGAACACATGATACTTTTGAGGGACAACTTTGATCTAAACTAAAACATATACCAATAGTTTAGAGAAGAAAAGCATAATACTTGTATCTTCTTTCCCAATATTACTTTAGGAAACACCTATCCCACTTGACATAGACTAACTTCTGTTGCACACTTCTGAGATGCACTTGCAAGACAAATAAGAGATCTTTTCAGAAGTCGGTTGTAGAGGGCATAGGAAGGCAAAGGGTGGAAAGAAGGAGGAAGCTGAAGAATTAACCATGCTGTAAGTCAGACTCAGAACTCTAAACTCACATCTTCGTTCCCTTTTCTTTCCTTCTGAGGGACAGGGTGATTTGGGGTGCCAATCCTGGGCATGATTCACTAAAACAATGTCTGGTAGGACAACTGCGTTCTATTTTCTGCTGTCTTATATTGAAGAAGTATTGTGTAAAACTTCATCATAAAAACTCAGATTTGAAAGAGGCCTCGAAGGCCATTCAATCCACTTTTGCCCACCCAGTTTTCTTTTTTTTTTTTTTTTGTACCGGAAATCTAACTCAGGACCTTGCACTTGCCAGGCAGGCACTTGTGCTGCTGAGCTATATCCCCAGCCAGCCCACCCAGTTTTCAAGTAACAGTAGTGCCTTAACAGTTTTGGCTCCATGACCAGACTGCAGATTTGCTAGATGCACCTATTACCTCAAATATTTATACTTGCATCATGGAATATTCACTCTGTGCCAGGCACAGTATTTGGCCCTTTATCTACATACCTCATTCAGCACTGTTTGAGGAAAGAACTATTATTGTTCCCTTTTACAATAGGTGATCCTGGGGCTTATGGAGAGATACACATGCAGGTCTTCCCCTTGCTGGGCTAGGTGTGACTCCACTAAATCTTCCTCAGAATAATCCAGGATACCCCAGAGTCCTTAGTTAATTCAGAGAATAACATGCTAGGAAGGGCACTATTGATTCCCCAAGGAAAGAATGACTCCTCCTTAATTAGGTTGACTTGCCCATCAAAGGAGCACTACGTAAAACCTAGGTTCAGCTTCAGAGAGGTTTTTGTAGAGAAGATTGCATTGTAGTGAAGACTGTAGTGAAAGCTGCCCTTAGAAAAGATGTCCTAGGGCCGGGGATATAGCTCAGTGGCACAGTGCCTTCCTTGGCAAGCACAAGGTCCTCAGTTCAATTCCTGGTACCAGAATTAAAAAAAGGAAAAGAAAAGAAAAGAAGAGAAAAGATGTCCTAATTCAGTGTGCCAAACTGCAGAGCTGGTGGTTTCATTCTTTGCTTCTTTCTGTCCAACAGGCATTTCATACAAGTTACCCTGTGCGTGTGCGAACTCTATGGTGGCTGGATGACCTTCTGCCCAGAGTGGCTTATCGGAAGCCCTAACCTCAACACCGACAGTTGGCTGTACTTTTGGGTCTACCTGGTATTTTTTAATGGTGTGTGGGTTCTAATTCCAGGACTGCTGCTGTGGCAGTCATGGCTAGAACTCAAGAAGATGCATCAAAAAGGAACCAGCGTAGGGAAAAAGTCTTGGTAAATTTTCAAAATCATAAACACTACTACCTTGCTTGAGGAGCTAGGATGGATCAAACAGTTCACCCTACACTTTCTTTTTATATTGTTCTGAGCAACCTATTTCCAATTAGTTGTAAGGTGGCAAGTTCTTACTTCTTTTTAATTAAATGGCAGTATAAGGAAAAAAGAGGGCTGGGCATGTAACTCAGTGTTAGGGTGCCTGGCTAGAATCTGCAAGGCCTTGGCTTCCATTCCCAGAACCATAAAAAAAGGGAGAGGGTGAAGAGAATTAATTTCAAATTTACCTTGTAATAATATCACACTGAATTATACATTTTTGTGGCTGGCATTAATTGTTCACATTAATAAAGCCAATTGTAATAGAACATTGCAGAGTGTTACATTACTTTTTTATTCCAAAGAACATATTGCTTCCTCTTTTAATCTTTCAGTAGTCTCTTTTGGTTACCTTTGTGAAACCAGAAGGAAACGAGTGCTTCCATTTTACATTTGTACTTTTCCAAATTTGTGAACCCAACAAAACCATAGTAGTAGCAACTTATTCATGGGCTGACACCTTGTGAGGAAGCACGGGGGCCCCACAGACAGATGAGGGATTTGTCTGTCCTTTTTCAGGGTGGACTATGTGAGATACCTTACAGAAATATATATTATGATAAAAAATAAATCAGGAAATAGGATGCAGGGAAAATGAGAGTGAAAAATAATAAGATGAACATAAAGTTACCGTGCAAAATGTTAGCATTCTATGTAATGAGCATACATGAAGCACAGCTTTGGCACATACCCTCAGTACCTGGAGGGAAATATGAAAACTCAGGTCCCAGGAGGTGATCACAGTAGCTCTCGAGGCGGGGAGCATGTATTCACATTAACTTGCTCAATACCTGCCTTTAGTACTAGACCTTAAGCTCACAGAGGCGTCCTCTGCCCAGAAAAGTGTCTAGCGTGTGAACCAGGCACTTGGTAGGTGGTAGTGGATGCTGCAGCTCAGACAGCTCAGTCTGCACCCCACCCTCCTCTCCCTGGCTGCTGTAGCTTGGATCTGGAATGTCCCCCAAAGGCCATGTATTGAAAGCTTTGTCCCCAGCCGGTGACACTATTGGGAGGTGGTGAAACCTTTAAGAGGTGGAAAAAGAAGTTAGGTTGTCAGGGATGTGCCCTTGAAAGGGCTATGGCAGTGATGGCGAACCTTCTAGAGCTTCCAGTGATACAGACAGCCTACTATGGCATGCGTGCCACAGGTTTGCCACCACTGAGCTATGGGGACCCAGGCCCTTCCTCTCTGTTGCTTCCTGGCTTCCATGAACAGCTTTGCTCACACTACCCTCCTGCCATGATGTGCTAGGCTACCGCAGGCCCAAAGTAACAGGTTTTATGGACTGAAACCTCTGAAATAAGCCACAATAAGCCTTTCCTCCTTTTAAATTACTTATCGCAGGTATTTGTCACATGAACAGAAGGCTGTGCACCTGCAGCTCTACACCTTTGGGCTCTGAGCCTGGATGCCTAATTGGTTTCACTTGTCAGTGGACTTGAGCAATTTAGAAAGTGAAAGCGTAGAGGCCAGCCCCCCACTCCATCCTGTGCTCAAAAGTAAGGTCATGAAAATGTGAGTTTCTGTATTATGTTCAATTTCCTGGCTACTAAGTAGGTGGAGTGGCCAGAATAAAGGTTCCGTGGTCCCCATGGAAGTCACCCCTAGAAGCTTAACCAAGTACCTGTACCCTAACCCCAGCAACTGTGTGCTAAAATGGCAGCATTACTTAGAATAACCTCAAACTGGAAACAGCTTGAATGAACGCACACACACACACACACACCACATACACAGTGTATGCATACCCTGGATTGCAAACCAGTAACATGGATGACTTTCACGGATACCATAAGTAAAAGAGGCCAGACCAAAAACTGCATATTGTATGATTCAATTTATGTAAATTTAAAAATAAACACAGGTTGAATATCTCCTATCCATACTGTTTGGGAATCATCTCAGATATCAGAGGTTTTCAGATTTGGAGATATTTGCATAGACTTCTGAGTGAGCCGCCCTAATTCAAAATACTTGAAAATCTTTATGGATTTTGGACTTCTGGGTTAAGGATACTCAACCTGTAAAACTAATAGATGGTGTCAGAAATCAAAATAGAGGTTACCTTTGTAGAAGAGGTAGAAGTAGTAATGGGACAAAGTCATGAAGGAGGTTCTGAGTTGCTAGTAATGTTCTGTTTCCCATTTGCATGGTAGTTATAATTAATTGTGAAAATCCATTCTGTTGTAGCATCTTCATTACTTTTCTCATTGCTGAGACAAAATACTCAGCGTCCAAAGTTAAGGGAGAAAAGGTTTATTTCAGCTTACAGTCCATAGAAGTTTCAGTCCGTAGTCAGCTGGCTCCGAGACAGGGTGGCATGGCAGAGGGGCATGGCGGAGGAGAAAGAGTTCATGGCAAGCAGAAGACAGCAAAGCAGTGAGGCGGCAGCAGCAACAACCAAGCTGCAAACTTCCCTTTGCCCTTTATCCCATCCAGGCTATAAGCATTTTGGGTGGTGCCACCCATTCCCAGGGTGGGCCTTCCCATTAGCCACTCCCAGCACTGTGCTAATTTCAACCAGTGGACTAATTTAACACCACACACCCTTAATCCCAGGATCACACACTGTAGGTCCAGCAGCACCAAAAAGCCCCACCTATGAGCACATGAGGCTTGGCGGGACATCTAGATACAAGCCATAGCGTGTACTCTTACAAATTCTCTCTCTCTCTCT
>NW_004955431.1:3099141-3111652 GCF_000276665.1 Chinchilla lanigera | reverse complement strand
TAGATACATAGATATATCACTTCAACTTGAAGAGTTTATTTTAGAAAGATTTCTGGTATTTAGACCAAAAAATGTCCGCAGTGGGTCCTCATGAAGAACGTCTGCTGTGCCCTTGACAACAGATTCAGTATAGCCTGGACTGTTTCCAAGAATGTCCTGGGTGGGCCTCCGGGGCTGGACGGGAGAGCCCGGCCAAGCTCTCCGAGTGATCACCCAGTGTTTCTAGTCCTTTGCTCTGCTGGCCGTGCTCCACCCAGGGGTCAACAGAGTGGAGCAGACCAGATGGGCCCCAGACCCTGCATGCAGTCCTGAAAACATGATTTCTCTCAGCGGGGTTTTTGCTGAGTACTGAATGGGAGAGAGGGGATTACAGACTGGCAGGAACTTGGAGTACAGATCCGCTCTCCTGCCAAGTCGGGACAGATCTAAATGTTTCCCCAATTAAGCGAGTTAGGAGAAGGGTAGGTGTCCCAAGATGACAGTTGAGGTGCCTAATAGGTCACCATAAATAGAAGCCCGTGTCCCTGTCGCAGGGAAGTGGGAACAAGCTGACGGAGATAATGCCATATGTCACTGATTCTAAGATGGATCTTCACACATTTTAACATTTAAAAAATCTGGATGCATTCTACAGTCTATGTGTCATAATTCATTTGGCAGTGGTTTTGTCGTTCAGAAATGTGGTGTCTTCTGCGGAGGGCCCCTGAAGAATCAAGGAACTAAGGCTTAATTTTTAGTGTGTCTCCCTTTTGAAGCCACAATATTTCCACCCACTTGGAGGTGATCGGTAGTTGCGGTTTGTTTTAGCATATGTGCTGCCGAAGCGAGCGCGAGTTTGGTTTATTTGAAAGAATCAGTTTTGCTTGGGACCTTAGTCCTCATTTACTCCCCTTTTCTCGCCATTGTGCGTGTTGCCTGGGAGCCAGTCAACGGATAATGAATGGCTGCTGCTGGAGGTAGTGAGATTCCTGCCAGCTGTCCATCAGGCCCCAGTATTACTTATGCTGTAAATTTCCCTTGCAAATGCTTCTTTTCCAGATAGTACTGAGGCAGATGTCACCATTCCCCATCTAAAAAGAGTCGAAGTCATGACGTCCTTGTATTTCATTGTATCAGCTCTACCACTCCTGCACACGAGTACAGGAGCCCTAAGAGAAGTCTACAAATTGCAGTGTGAAAACTTTAAAAGAAAGCTTCATCAAAGCCTTGGTGGAGATTAAAATACAAAACATTTGGAGAAGAATCTTTTGTTTTTCTTTATTTTGAAAGTATTATTAAAATCCACATGCCCTCGTTTTTGTCTGTTATGAAGGCAGGAGTTTGACTCCAAAGGGACATCATAGAGAAGAAGAAAAAAAGAATACAAAAAAAGCCGGGTGCGGTAGCACATGCTTGTAATCCCAGTGCTCTGGAGGCTGAGGCAGGATTACTGCAAGTTCAAAGCCAGCCTGAATTACAGAATGAAGCCCTGTCTAAAAAAACACAACAACAACAAAAAACTGTGTAAAGAGAATATTTGGGCAAAGCTTTGAGTGAAAAAAAGTTACCTTATGATCCCTAATTTTAGTTAAATAGACTCAAGGTACAGTATATGTAGTGCCTGGAAGACCTAGGCAGACGTGTGAGGCGACCTCCTCTACTCACTTCCCAAGGAGGCGTATACCTTCCTCCCATTTCCACGGCTTGAGCAGCTGGACAGCCCTTCAGACCCCAGACCTAACAGACCTTTTCCCACCACTTCACTGTAGGACAAATCACATCCTAATGAGTTAACTAAGGGCCTAGAAACCAATATTGGTTTGATGCATTACCCTTTCTGAATACATCTACATTTAAAAAATTTAGCCAAGGTGGCACATGCCTGTAATCTCAGCACTTGGGAGGATGAGGCAGGAGGGTTACGGAGAGTTTGAGGCAATCATAATGAGTTTGAGGCCAGCCTGAACTATATAGCATACAGAGCAAGACCCTGTCAAAAAAAAAAAGTTTTACTACAGGGGCTGTGTGGTGCTCAGTGGTAGAGTTCTTGCCTAGCATGCTTGAATCCCTGAGTTGGATATCCAGCACTGAGAAAAAATTACTATGTAATTGATACACACTCATTGCTGAAAATGCAAAATTCTGATAAATAAAGAGAAAGAAAGAAATCTGCAGTCCCAGCTACTCAGGACTCTGGGGCAAGTATCACTCGAGCCCACAAATTCTGAGGGCAACCTAGGAACATGGTGAGATGAGATCCTGTCTCACAAAAAGAAAAAGAAGGAAGGAAGGAAGAAAGGGAGGAAGGGAGGAAGAAAAGAAGGAAGGAAGGAAGGAAGGAAGGAAGGAAGGAAGGAAGGAAGGAAGGAAGGAAGGAAGGGGGAAAAAGGCAATAGGTGATTAAAAGAAAAAATAAAAGCTTAGCCCCATATCACCTAAAGGATCACTATTACAAGCTTAGTTTTGTTTTTTGAACATTTTCCTGCATGTGCATTAGCATCTGAGGGAGGCTCCTGATGAAAGACTTCAGTGCTCCTTTCCTCCTCCCTCCCTTCCTTTCGCTCGCTGTCCCTTGCCCCAACCTTATCATTTCTGAAGTAGTGGCTCTATGTGCCCACACAAAACCAACTATGAACAGTATTACAGAAAATGCCTTTATTCTTGAGAAATTCATACACTTCACAGAGATAGGCTGGTAGCAGTTATCATTTGTTTTTGGAAACCAGTTTCCCTAGAAGCTTATGTTGATACAGATCAAGTTGACATTTTAAATATTTTGTTGAGGCAAATAGTGTTGCATGTCTGTAATCCCCACATTTGGAAGGCTGAGGCAGGAGGATCGCCACAAGTTTGAGGCCAGCCTGGGCTACATAGTAAGTTCAAGGCCAGTCTGGAAGATGTAGTGAGACTCTGCCTCAATATATAAATAAATAAATAAATATTTGGTTGACCACTTACCAACTCTTAAAGGGAGCACCGAGTATGCCCATCTTGCTGCACCATTATGTCCAGCACAGTGTCTAACGCGTTAGGTATCTAATCCTGTCTTTTCTAGAAGCCTTCTCTCTATTGCCTTGGAGTCCCTGAAGAGGGACTGAATTCTCAAAGTCCTTGTCTGAAGCTGGGCATGGGGGTTCAGACCTGTGTTCTCAACTCTTTGGGAACCTGAGGCAAGAAGATTCAAAGTTCAAGCTCAACCTAAGCAATTTAGGGAGACTCCGTCTCAAAAACAAAATGCTGGGGATATAGCTCAGTGTAGAGACCCAGACCCTGAGTTTAATCCCAGTACTGCCAAAAAAAAGTCCTCCGTGTCACATAAGCAGCCCTAGGTGGTATTCCATTAAATTTTTGTACATCCACCTTCCCAGCTCCACAGGAGCCTCTTACAGCCACACTTTGGAACCCTAGACTCTTAGATTGCTTAAGAGGGCCTTGGAGAGTCCAGGTTATAAACAAGGAAACTGAGGCACCTGCGTTGGGTCACCTGCTCAAAGCTACCCAGCTTTTCAGTGAGCTAGATCCTAACCACTTAAAAGTGCTCTTTCTATGCCATTAGATGCATTCCCAGGGGCCTACAAACTATGAAAATTATTTAATTTTGTGGATTTTTTATGCTTTAAAAATTAAACTAATGCCGGGTGTGGTGGCGCACCCCTGTAATCCCAGAACTTGGGAGGCTGAGGCAGGAGGATCATTATGAGTTCGAGGCTAGCCTGGGCTACAAAGTGAGCTCAAGGCCAGCCTGAACTGCATAGCGAGACCCTGTCTCAAAAAGACTAAATAAATAAATAAATAAATAAATAAATAAATAAATAAATAAATAAATAAGTACATTTGACCCTTTGGACTATTCACTGTGCTGAAGTAGCCGCTCAGTTTCACTGTTTGGTTCTGTGTACGTGTACGATCTGTGTTTTTCACTGGTTGGACCAGGTGGTTGAGTGACAGCAGCCATTTGGGGTTTTCAAGGACACACGCTCAGAGGTCCCCACTCTCTCAGATGCAAGCAATGCTACGCTGCTTCGTGCTCCCCACAAACGAGTGTTTATGTGTTTTAGTAGAAAGTAAGTTAGAAATTCTGCCTTTGCTTCTCATTTCTGACGCATGGTAATTGTGTTAGCAGTGAAGGTGAACAGAACAGATCGTTGGCATTTCTTTGCTGTATTTTGGGGGTCAGACTGATTTTGGTCACAAGAGCGTGATCTAATTGGTGAGACCTGGAAGCCGTAAATCGGTTTAACCGGCCTGCTTCGGACTACAAATATTCATGCTCCTTGTAACAGTGACATCTAGTGGTGGTGAGGTAGTAGGGCAACAGTTGGGCCGCTGATCTGGGATTCTGGAGATGACCTTATTCTATATAGCAAGGCAGCTGCCTCTTGTGGCCCTAGGAGCCGCTGTCCTTCCCGGGAGCCACTGACCCCTCTGCCCAGTAACACAATCTCTGATCACCCCACTCTCAGGACCCAGCTGCCACTGACCCCTCTGCCCAGTAACACAATCTCTGATCACCCCACTCTCAGGACCCAGCTGGCACCTCTGGCCTCAGGACTTGCGATGTGGGGCCTCTTTCTAAGGTGCTGTCTCCCAGCCCCTGCAGCTCCCAGGAGTGTGCAAAGCCACCTGGGTGGGAAGAAGGAACTTAACCCAGCAGGTCTGTGCCCGCTGCCACGTCAGGCCAGGCTTGGCCCAGGTCCTGGTGCTGGAAGGCCGGTGATTTATTACCTCCCTGGGCAGCAGGTGGTCAGGGTATTTTTAGCCTCTGCAGCCCTGCTGGGGGCAGGGGTTGAGATCCCAGGGCATCTGTGCCTCGAGGCCTGAGTTCAAAGTCCTCACATATTGGGACCCATCCCTGACGTGGGCTTTCCAGCTCTTGGTGCGGGGCTGCGCACTCTAAATCCAACGCTTGTCTTCGCATACCTACTGCCTTTCTCCTTTTCTTAAGCAGTTTTTCAAAGAACCTTGGGAAAGTGAATACTTTGGGATGCCAGGTTGTCAGGCATCTAGGAAAGGGCTGGGTGTTGTGAGTGGCCTGAATGCGTATCTGTTCTGCTTCACTTTTCTGTTTGGTTTATTATTGGACTCTCACATTAATCCCTGAACCCTGCGGCCAGAATTATCATCTTCCTTCTACTGAAGAAGAATCTGGCAATGAAAGGTGAGCAGCATGTCTAATTCCACGGGGACAGAACCTGAAGCCAGGCTGCCGGAGAGGGGCAGGAGGGGGTGGCGTGCAGCCGCCTGGCGCAGCAGGGCTGAGTTAGGACCCCTGTGCCTCTCACAGGGGAGCATCTGGGAAAGCTGTGGAACCGACCCTCGGCTGTCTGATCCAAAACCTGCGCTCCTGCTGCTCAGCACACGCAGCTGTGAGGATGAGCACGTAGTAAACACTCAATGCGCTGTTCTTCCCTATTCAGCAAGCACATTTATCTGGGCCCGAGTCAGTCCACAGCACAGGTCCTGCATGTATGACATTCTCACTGTCTTCACAGGAGCGACAGTCACGAGCCAGGCATGGAGGCCCAGCGCTGTAATCCTAACACTCGAGGAGGCTGAGGCAGGAGGATCACAAGTTTGAGCCCAGCCTGGGCAACTTAGTGAGACCCTGTCTCGAAATTTTTAAAAATCCTAGAGATATAGCTCAGTTTGAGGGTCCTGGGTTCAATCCCCAGTACCAAAACAACCCCTCCAAAAAACCATGGTGGTACGCTCAGGGCTAGAGAAGTTACTAGAACAACTAACAGAATCCCAGAGCTTCTGAGCAGGGCACATCAGAGAAAACAAATATAAAAATTAAGTCCGTGAACAGCTCTGCCAGTCAGACACCCCGAGACTGGATTTGAGTTATTGTCACACTAGAACAGAGGAGGGAGATAAACCCGTCTGCAATCCCGTGGCCTGCGGTCTCTCTTTCTCTCTTTCTTTTTTTGTTTTTGTTTTTGCTTTTTAAAACAAGGTCTTGCTCAGTAGTTCAGGCTGGCCTTGAACTCACCGTGTAGCCCAGGAAGCCCCTTCTAATAGCCTGTAGAAATTGGGAGCCCCTTGCAGACAGTGGGGGACAGCATGTGTTGTAAATTGTCAACTCCTGTGTTTCACGCAGACGAGCTGGCTGGACCCCGGGCAGGGTGAACCCCTCCGTGTGGCTGCCCTGACCACCGCTTGCTCCTGATCGAGGTGCACCACTGAGGTCCTCGGAGTCTCAGCTAGTGGAGAGGGGCTGGCGCAGCTTTGATCTTGGCTTTGTGTGCGCTTGACAGCAACCCGCGCTTCAGCAGGTCCCTTGAGCCCCCACCTCCTGCGGCCCCAGCCTGTGTTTCTCTTCATTAGTACTTTGGTCACACCTCCGGCAGAGCCTATCTCAAACCTCAGTTCATTTGCCTGTTGGCCTTGAAACCCTAATCAGATGTGCTGAGTGAAGAGCCGGGCTTGGTGGTGAGGGGGAAGGATAAGATTCAAGGCAGAGTCAGGAACCTGATCTCTTTCCTGTTAGTGCCCCCCTCACACTGACGCCACACCCCCGGCAGTCAGTAGTTCTCCTAGTGCAGTGTTCTGTTCGTATAGAAAGGGATTCGTGGTCACGGTCAAACGCCCTGCACCAGATCCCTTGGCTGCCGCGCCTGAGCGATTGGCTGTTCCCCTCTGGACACTAAGGGCACTAACAGGTCCTGCATCAATGAAGCAAGCGT
The DNA here is from genome assembly GCF_000276665.1 of Chinchilla lanigera. Classification (NCBI taxonomy): domain Eukaryota; kingdom Metazoa; phylum Chordata; class Mammalia; order Rodentia; family Chinchillidae; genus Chinchilla; species Chinchilla lanigera. The sequence goes on along the minus strand of NW_004955431.1, from coordinate 3,104,987 downwards.
TTCCTGAGCTTGTTGGACCATGGAACCCTCTTTCCAATCAACAGGTTTTCACATCCTTCAGCACGAGTGCTTCACAGAACCCATCTTGGACAGCAGGCCCAAGCCAGCTGCAGCCATCTCGTGATACTGTCGTCTGCCTTGACTTGTGGCTGCATTCCACCATGAATAGCGTCCGCTTGGACACTGACCCATGCTGAAGTGGAACCTGAGCTCATTCTCCTGGGCCAACCCAGTCTGGCCTGTTTCCGCAGCCCTAATCCTACTCTGCCCTGGTTTTCTTCCATTCCCCTACCAGGCTGCCTAGAGCAGCAGGAAAGAATTCCTTGGGTTTCTTGTCTCACCCCTCAGGCTAATACCTAGGGGATGCTCCTTGCCTCGAGGCTTAGAGCCTACTGGGCAGAAATCTCCTTGCTTCTTACCTCAGAAGACAAGAATTTAACTCTCCTTCCTCAAGCTTCACTCAGGCACACATTTCCTTCTGCGTTGCTAAGGGAGGAGCATCGGTTTGATGGCTTTGGCATTTGCCTGGGGGATCGGTAGAGGCACTTCTGTGTGCATCTGGGTGGGTCGTGGAGGCATGGTCTTGGGGTCTATGTCTGGCTTTTCCCCCATTCTCTGCACTGTTCCCTGCTCTGCTTCCCGCCTGCCGTGGACTGAGCAGCTTTGTTCCACCAGGCCCTTCCTCCATGATGTTTCTGCCTTGGAGCCAGCTGACCATGGGCTGAATCCCCTTAAAACAACCAATTTAGACCCCTCCTTTATGTTTATTAAACTTCTTTTTTGTGTCACGTACAGTGTTGTGTCCAGCAATGAGAACACTGACTAAAATGCACCTTTTGTTCCCTCCTCCCAAAATAAATATTTTGGCTAAATAAGTTATTTCATATATACTGTACATTATTATGACTACAAACCACTTAGGATACTATGATTACACTTCCTTTTGTTTGTTTTCCTAGAAACTGATACTTGCCTCTTTTTTCCCCTTTTTTTTCTGCTTGGTTTTCTACATACTTATTAATAATTCAAACATACTCTATCCAAACAGAAAACTTTGCAGATATCATCAAGTAGATAAGTAAACTACTGTTGGTTTAGGTTGCTTGGTTTGTTGCTGATATCCTTCTTCTAGGAACTATTGTCCTCTTCCTCCCACCTCTCCTGGTTTCTCTGAAGGCCTTGCTTTCCTCCTTGGTTGAATCCCATGTTATCTGGATGCTGTGCCTTCATCTTGGTTTATTCTTTAGAGGAAGAACAATTACGAGGAGCCTCTGAGCAAAGTATATACGAGCCCTTGCATGTCTGAAAAACGCCACAATTCTGTCCTCGCAGTTGACTGATTCATAATTTTGTTGGTTATAAAATTTTATGTTGTACATAATTTTGCCTTAGATTTATTTTTTGTAGTTTTCATTTATAAACAATTTTAGACATCAAGTAAAACGATTCAGAGTTCTGTTGAATGCCTTTACCCAGCTTCCACAAGGGCACAGTTCAGTTGTCAAAACTAGGAAGTTAACTTTGCTGTACTACGATGTACTACAGACCTTGGACCTCACCAGTGCTTCCAACATCATTTTATTTTTCCACGATTCAATCCAGATCCTGTAAGGCATTTACTTTTTGAGTTTTTTGTAATATCCTTAGATCTGGGACAGATACTCCGTCTTTGTCTTTGCTGATTTTAAGGAATATTTTAATTATTCTGTAGAATGTCCCTGAGTTTGGGTTTGTCTGATGTTTTCCTTATGATTACACAGAGTTACAAATTTTGGCAAGAATATCACGGAGGACACGCCTATAATCCTGCCGCTTGGGAGACGGAGGGAGGAGGTATAAATTTGAAGTCAGTCTGCGCTCCGTCATGAGTTCAAGCCCAGCCTGTACTGCACCGTGAGACCCTGTCGGGGTGGGGGAGGTTATCATGGAGGTGTCAGACCTTCTTGGTGTATCACATGATGTCAATGTGGCAGCGCTGATGATGCTAACTTAGATCATGTGGCTAAACTGATTTCTATAGTTCTCCACCACGAAGTTACTATTTTTCCTTCTACAGTTAATTAGTGTATTATTGGATGTAATGTGAGCCTGCAAATGTCCTGTTTATCTGTAAACTTTCACCAAATAGTTTTAAGATCCATTGATCACTCTTGCCTGCCAATAATGACTACTCTAATGTTCTAATGGTGATTTTATATTTCCCTTCTTTCCATTTATTTATTAGAATCTTTGTGTGAGATAGAGCTATCCTTTTTCCTCCACTTTTTCAGTCATTCAGTTGTTGCTTTATATCAGCCTTGGCTCCGAGAGAAGTATTTTATTCTATGGATGACAGTGCCATTTTATGGTTCAAATTGTTCTCAGAGTGTTGAAGGCTTTGTTCCACTAACAAGTACAGTTTGGCGATTCTGCTGTTAAAGAGTGTAATGCCGGCCTGATGTGGCGGTGCACACCTGTGATCCTGAGACAGAAAAACACACCACCCTGGAACCCCATCCTCTCCAAGGGCACCACCCTGAGCCCCGCCCGTCAGATAACGTTATGTTCTTATGTTGTTCTATCTTTTAACCACAAGATTACAGCAGTTTCTGTCCCTCTCTGCGCCCCGCCTTTCCTGTGTACCAGTGGCCTTTACAATAACATCAGGTGGCTTCACAGCCCCAGTTATCTCATTCCCTGGCAGAAGCCACCCAGATGTGTAGAGCTGTAAAACCGTCATGCTTGAGTAACTGCCTTTGTTCTCTTGTGTACCTTCGCTGGGTCCCTTTTCCCACCCAAAAGCCCTATATTAAGGCCCATAGTCCCCATCCTCAGGGCTCAGAATTTGGAGTGCTTAACTCCTCTGGACCAGCCAGCATAATACAGCTTGTTTCTCTCCACTTCTCCCAAGTGCCACTCATGTTTCCTATGCCACTGGTGAAATCCAGAATCGCTACAACAGTCCCAGAACTTGGGAGGCTGAGGCCGGAGGATCACTACAGGTTCGAGGCCAGCCTGGGCTACATAGTGAGACCCTGTTTCAAAAAAAAAAAAAAGTTTGGTGCCATTCTGATTCTTGATCATTTTCCTCAATTTTTCTCAGTGTTTTCCATAAGAAAAATGTAAGTGGCAAAAAGAGAAAAGTACCAAAAAGCAGATGAAAAACTTTCTGGTGAAGTTTGGGGAGGCAGCATAGTTAAACGTGTACGTGTTTCACAACATCCGTCACAAGTCTCAGTGATTTCCTTTCTTCTTTCATCCTGAAGTCGCACTGCAGCGATGTAGTCCTCACAGACCAGCCAGGGCTCACTGCAGAAAGGCAGACGGTGAATGTCCACACTTTGACTCAGGTCTGGACCCAGCTCTAGCTGTTACGTAGAAACTTCCCAAGAAAGGTCTAAGAGGAACTGCTGGTTGAGTGTGCTCTGAATTCCTTTCTAAACCTCTTGATCATCACTGACCGAAAGGAAACAAGAACCTATGGTGAAACCATAATTCTTAGGTAAGAACTTTGTGGCCCAGGCCATGGCAGAAGAAAACACCTGCAGGCTTCACACACACACACACACACACACACACACACACACACACACACACCGCCGCTCAGCTCCTGCAGATCCTGTGATTGCCCTAGAGAACAGGGTCCTGTCTTTAACGGGTGCGAGGGGACGAAAGGCTCACTCCAAGGGTTTGGAATGCTGGTTAAAAGAATGTATTTTCAAAACCAAACCAAACAAAGAATGCATTTCCTCCCTAGCCAAGACAGCTCTCCTGAAGTTTTGTGATGGCATCTTCTTTTGCTGCCTGGGTCACCGTGTTGCCCTGCTGCCCTGGAAGGAGCTCCTGTTGAAATATAGGGCACAACTGAAGGAAAAGTGGCGTTTCAATTAAAGGCTAAATCTGCTTCTGGTTGGTTGTTCCGTGGACACCCGCCCTCCAGGGTGAAATGGCATAAAGAATTTAAGCTCCCTCTTCCCTTTGCTTTTCCCTACCACAGCCCAAGTCCACTCTCCAGACTCTGTCCCTGCTTTGTGCCCTCGGAGGCCAGTTTCTGATGAACAGACTGGGCTGAAATCGAGAGTGAGGGGAAGGAGAAGCCAGGTTTACTTCCGTACCTGCTCCGCAGCGCCTGGGCCAGACAGGGCTGTCAGCCGGACCTCCTACCTTGGTTCTTGACCCCTCTGAGTGCCTGGGGAAGGTGGCAGTTCCACACACAGATGAAACCTGTTTGGCCCACATTCATTAAGAATTAGACAAAATTGTGGCGATCCTGCTCTTTCTCCATGGAGACATTTTTACTTCTTCTCCTGCTGCCCTAACACCTGTCCCCAAAAGATCTTGAGAATTTATTCACATTAAGGGGTGAAGGACTAACAATCCCCACTATCCGTCTTCTAAGGATATTTGCTCTTGAAAACTGAAGTCCAACAGGTGTGGTGGCGCAGGACGGTAATCCCAACACTCTTGCAGACTGGGGTAGGAGGATCACAAGTTCAAGCTCAACCTGGACAACTTAATGAGACCCTGTCTCAAAGTTTAAAAATAGAGGAAGATTTGGGGAAACGCTCTGGGTTCAATCTCCAGAACCAAAAACAAAAACAACCAAAGTCCAAGGAATGAATGTGTAATTGTAGAATTTCAGGAAGAGCTGAGTGTGAGTTCCAGTTTTCTAAAATCCTTTCTTTTCAACCTTCTGGCATTTGTGGGGGTGGGGGGGGGGTTAATGTGCATGGAGAGATGCTAACGCTGGGCTTTCAGATGGAAAGTGTTTTGGTCCGGGAGGGCTAGGGAGAGAGGTACTGGAGTGGAAGGCCTAACTGTGGTGGGAGAGGCTAGCGACTCCTCTAACCAGCCTTGGACTCTCCTCTCCTCCCCGCTTTACAGGCCTTGGCGACCTCTTTCCTCCTCATCAAGTGCGATTCCAGTGAATTCCTGGGCAAAAGCTCCTAAAGAAAAGCCTAGATCCCCAGAACTCTATGTTTCATTTTCATTTTTAATGTGCTTTAGTGGGACTTGATATTTATTAACGTGGTCATTACTGAAAACTAGAAGTTCAAGGGTAAGAACTGTTTGTTACTCTATCATCTGTGCATGTCTTCTTCTCCTCCTTCTCCTTCTCCTTCTCTTCTTCTTCAGTACAGGGGACTGCATCCAGGGCCTTGCACACACTAGGCAAGCACTCTACCACTGAACTAAATGCCCAGCTCCTTTCAAATCTTATTATGAGATAGGCTCAATAGATGGCCCAGGCTGACCTGGAACTTCCGATCCCCCTGCCTCAGCCTCCTGAGAAACTGGGATTATAGGTATGTACTGGTTTAGATACATTTTTTAATATCCTTTATAGTTTCCCTCCAGTGTAAAACAATACTTCAAATATAATTGAAGTTTGTAGAATTCAAAGAAAAAGTGGAACAAAAGTATCATGTTAATAATCCAGAGATCAGGCAAATAAAAACATGAAAAAATGTTCAGCACCCTTGGTCACTCAAGAAATGCAAATTAAAACAACACTGAGATCCCATCTCACTCCAGAAAGAATGGCTGTCATCAAGAAATCAACCAATAACAAATGCTGGAGGGGCGATGGGGTAAAAGGAACCCTTCTGCACTGTTGGTGGGAGTGCAGACTGGTGCAACCACTGTGGAAATCACTCTGGAGAGTCCTCAAAAAGCTAGGATTAGAGGTCCCATTTGAACCAGACATCCCCCTTCTAGGTGTTTTTCCAGAAAAATTCAAAACATTAAGATATATGTGCACCCATGTTTATAGCAGCACAATTTGTGATAGCTAAATCTTGGAAACCAAAATGCCCATCAACTGAGGATTGGATAAAAAGGATGTGGTAATTTTTTTCTTTTTCTTT
>NW_004955431.1:3097381-3098821 GCF_000276665.1 Chinchilla lanigera | reverse complement strand
TCAAAAGGTACACTACATATTGTGAAAGGTAAAGAAACTGCTCAAAAAGAAAGACCAACTGGGATGGGGGAAAGGAGAAAAAAAGAAGCAAGGGAAAAATATATATATGTATGTATATATATACAAGGTAGCTAAGATAATTGTACTACTAATTTCTATTGGTTTATTGAAAGCAACAGTTAATGCTTAATCATTTGATCAATTTTGCATGCCTGTATCTGGTAATCTGAACAACTACTTTGAAGATAACAATATGCAATATAACAACCATTGTTAATTTCCTATCATCGTGTTTTAAAATTCTGTATCATTTTTATTGTTTTTTATTTTTATTCTCTTAAAGAAAAAGAATAGTGCTTAAATAATCTTTCTAAGATATGAGATGTAAAAATGGAACTTGAAGGGAAAAAAATAAAGATAAAAATAAGAAAAAAAAAATCCAGAGATCAGATTAGGCTTGGTGGTACACGCCTGTAATCCTAGCACTTGGAAGGCTGAGGCAGGAGGATCCCCACAAATTCACGGCCAGCCTGGGCTTCATAGCAAGACCCTGTCTCAAAAGAACAACAAAAACAAAACAGAACAGAACAATCCAGAGATCATTTGTAATCATAGTATCTCCTTTTATTTGAAGGACTGTAAGTGCTTTTATGAGGATTAGTTTGTTTAGTTTGTAATTTTATGCTTGAAGAAGCTTGCAGGAATATTTATAGGCCCCACGTTGGGTGGGAGGTGAGGGCAGGGGAAAGCTTCATCATCGGGTTTTAGTTTGAAGTCTGTGGCACAGCACTGCCATGTCTGAGGGAAAATTTTTAAATATACGTAATTTGTAGCTGCACAGCCAAATTTCCTTGGAGGTGAATGTGTCAGGCGAGTGAAAATCAAGACAATGATGTGAAAATAAAACTCTTCTTTCCTTTCTAAGATTGTTTTATTCTTCCTGAGTTGCTGTTTTTATGAGCCACGTGGGGATGGAATTCAGGGTCAGCATTCGCTGCACTGGGAAATCCCTTGGTGAGTTCAGGGCCGTCACAGGGCAGGTGGTGGTGACACGGGTCATGCTGAACACGTGTTCCTCTCTCCTAACTCAGGGCCCTGCGAACATCTTCCACGTTTTCCTTTCTTTGAGAGGACACACTGGGACCGAGTACCTTCTCCCTCCCCCACCTCATGCTGTTTCCCTAATTGTGGGTCAAACTAAAAGCTCAAAGAGCCAGGCAATGGGAGCTGAGGGGAAAACATAATTTTTTAAAAATCTGTCTCTTATGGTTTGTGTCTGGGTGTCCCCCCAAAGCCTCATGCGGTCACGGGGCAGGCTTTTAGAGTTTGACTGATTATGGGTGTGAGAGCTACACCAGCCCCAGGGTGGATAGTTTGCATATGTAAGGGAGAGGAAGAGGCTGCTCCCAGCCATTCCTCCCTTGTGTGCTTGTTGCTTTT
>NW_004955431.1:3031777-3095935 GCF_000276665.1 Chinchilla lanigera | reverse complement strand
TGGACTCATGCAAGCCCTTTGGAGCTTACAATGTGCCACAGATTGCTTCAGATGCTGGTCATGGAACTACAGGTTATAACGTTAGCTCTGCTGGATTCTGGACTTGCTTTGGTCCCAATGCTCTGTATCCCCCTGTTTGTACCTTTTGGAATGCTACTGCTTATTTTGTGCCATTGAATGTTAGAAGTGTTTAACTTTTCATTTGTACAGGGGTCACAGCTGAGAGTTTGCCTTACATTTTGGGGGAGACTTGGGACTTGGATTCTTCAGCAGTGCTGCAACTGTTAGGACTTTGGCAACTCTGGCAGATGGACTAAATCCTGTTTGTATAAAGGGATGGGCATGAGTCTTTGGGGGGCCAGGGGTGGAATGTTATGGTTTGTGTCTGGGTGTCCCCCCAAAGCCTCATGCGGTCATGGGGCAGGCTTTTAGAGTTTGATTGATTATGGGTGTGAGAGCTACACCAGCCCCAGGGTGGATAGTTTGCATATGTAAGGGAGAGGAAGAGGCTGCTCCCAGCCATTCCTCCCTTGTGTGCTTGTTGCTTTTGCTGTGTTCTGCCGCCATGAGCTGTAGCGCTCTGCCATGTGCCACTCTGCCTTTAACTTGCCAAGTACAGACTGAAACCTCCACAAACTGTAAGAGAAATAAACTTTTCCTTCCTTAATTTTGGGCACCAGGTATTTTGTCCCAACAAGGAGAGAAAAGTAATCAAGACACTGCCAAACCAGAAGACCTCACCATGAAGATAGCAGGGAAGGAAACTGTCTTACTGAGAAAGCACTCAGCAGAAATCCCGTGTTCAGGCAGTCCCTGAGAGATGACGGAGACAGACCAGACGTTCTCAGGGCACATGATGACAGGCCAGTCACCAAGCAAGAGGCCCTGACTGTCACACGGCCTTCATAGACTAATCCAGTGAGTGGGGTCACCATCTGCCATAGTTAATTGACTTATCCAAAAGAAAAACCAAACTGCTACCTTTAGAACAGGGTAGTTTTGCAACTGACAAGAAGGTTAGGCTCTCACCATCCCCCTGAACCTGGAGACCCCACAATCTCCCTTAGAATTACATTTCAGAGATGGCACCTTCATTCTGGAATAAGACATGCCTAAGTCCTAGAGCTACCAAAAAGATTTATATATATCTCAGAGACAGAGGAAAGAGCTAAAATTGAAAGTCTCGTAAAGTCAATGCTCTAAGAAAAAAGAATGAAGTCTCTTCTATCATTTTCAACAGGGAGAATTAAGCCCCTTTTATCTTTATCTTTCTCATTTTCCTTTCTTTTCTTTTTTTCTTCTTCTTTTACAATACTGGGGATTGAACCCAGAGCCTGAGCTACATCTCAACCCTTTTAAAATTTTGAGGCAGGATCTCACTACTTCTCTACACTGACCAGGCTAGGTTTAAATGAATCGTTATTCTACCCTAGCCTTCCAGAGCGCTGGAGTTACAGGAAGGGCACCACACCTGGCTTCTCTCTTTTTTGTGGTGCGGAGGAAGACACTCAGAGCCTTGACCATGCTAGATGAGTGCTCTACGACTGAGCTGCACCCTCAGGTCCTTCTGTCTCTTATTTTTTATTTACATTTTCTTTTACAGACCTAAGCAGTGGCAGAAAGGGCTAGTATCTCCTTCCCCCACTTGGGCCTTGCCAGTCTTGACTCAGATACCAAAGCAAGAGTTGTATAATCTGGGTATATATCTGATAAAGTTGAAGAATGAAATCAAGGACACAAGAGGTAGACAGAGGAATGTTTATTAAGAAGAGAGAAATAGCTTCCAATAGTCAGTCAGGAGGGGACCCGCAATTGGGTTGCCAAGGAGACTCTGGGAGTTTTTATAAAAATGACTGGGACTCAGGCCACTCAGATCAAACTAAACTCAGCCTGTGGGACTAAAACAAACTCACTTTTTTTTTTCTTTCTTTCTTTCTTTTTTTTTTTTTTGAGACAGGGTCTTACTTTGTAGTTCAGGCTGGCCTTGAACTCACTATGTAGCCCAGGCTGACCTCAAATTCGTGACAGTCCTCCTGCCTCAACCTCCAGACTGCTAAAATGATAGGCATGCACCACCATGCCCAGCTTAAAGCAAACTTACTTAAACTAGAAATGGAACTTTGAGAATCAGGGCACGTAGCACGTGTATGTCTGTACGTGTCTCTTGGCCTCTATCCTCTCTAAGTTTATTAAAAGAACAAAGTGAGGTATAATGGAAAAATGTTTTTCAGAAAGGCCAGAACAGAAGTCATCCTCCTGGACATCCAGGACCTTGCTTGTTATTTTGTTTGTTACATCCTGGACTTAATCGCCCATCTGGTTTTTGTTAACTCCTGATGTCAGCCTCCTGCTTATCCAGCCAAGGCCTGGTCATCCTGATTCTGCCTTGGGCCTGGTCCCTCCATAGCTGTCTGCTGTCTTCTACCTAACTTCCCTGTCTATAGTAGCGGCACATACTGAGCGATTTAATCTCGTCAACCCTGTTAGACTTCTGGTCTGATTATAGGTGCTCCCTTACTAACCTCTGTCCTACACAGATTAACGGGTAACTCTGAGTATAACATGCTCTGGACAGAGTATGTATGACTTTTTGTTATAGAGGAGGCCTAAGATAGAGATCAGTGCTGCCATGGTGACTCTCAAGCCAATGAGTTCCTTGGCGTTCTCAGTTTTGGATTTTATTCTAGACACTTCAGAGGACCTGGGGGCTCCCCACTGTGACACCCAGTTCCCTGACTTTAGTTAGTTACTCACTATCCATCCAGGAATTTAATGAACAACTTTCAGTTTTTCCTATTATTTCAGGCTTTGAAGAATTTCAAAGGGATATAAGGCCCCTCATCACTAGGGACTCATACCGTCCCAGTCACGGCAGAAGGATACTGGGCTCTCAGAAGTGGAGCCTGAACAATCAGTACCACAGGAATTCACAGGACGTAGACTGGAGCTTCCTGGAGCCTAGAGCCAACTTTCTGGTGAGGTGGAATCTGAGTGTCCTTAAGTAATGTGGGTAGGATTTGAACAGGAGGTTCAAGGGCAGGAAAACAACTTAAACCTATGGAAGAGCAAGGGTATTAGGGGACTTCCCTAAAGTTATGTTCTCTTACAGGATTGCTACCACCACTATGGTCATTACAAGCTGCCTACCTGACATGGAAACTTGACAGGTCAGAGCACATGCACCAGGGACATCAGAAATCCCTGGAGGGTACACAGGGATACCTATGGGATTCCCATGCTCACTTCAGGCTAATGTTTCAGAAACCAGTTGAGTACAAGGCTGACAGAGCTGTCCTTGGACTCTGAGGGTCTCAGATCTACCTTCCATCCAGAAAGTGACATGGTTCCTATCAACTGGACCATCATAAGTGATTTGATATCCACTGCCTTCCAGGTGGACCAGTAGGGAGTTATACTTAACACTGGGCATTGTTGTGATATTCTGCTCTTGTTACCCTTTCTTGGAAACCTTATTAGAGGGAATTGATGAAAGGAGATTCTTGAGGCTTTTTAAGACCAACCTCATCTGCTTTCAAGGATTACACTGTGCTTCCTAGGGCCAACGAGGAAACTGGCCTGGCTGAAGTGGAGGAATTTTCAAGAGAAAAAGGAAAAGGATGACAGTAACACGGTGCGGCATCTGTGGGGACGGTCTGCAGACCAGTGGTGTCAGTAGTGTGCGCCCAGATCCAAAGACACTGCCGGTCTTCTTGGAGCACTCTGCTTTCAGAATCTTCTCTCCACCCAAACGCTGCCCAGTGTCTTCCTCAGTGCAGATCTCATCATGTCACCCTCTTGCCAGCACTCTGGGAAGTCTCCAGTCACATAGCAAAACAAGTTCAGGACATCTAGCAATACAGCAGATGGTCTTCCCAATGCAAAGTCAGGGAAATACTCCATAAACTAAGCCAGGTGTGACGGTACATGCCTGTCATCCCAGCTCTCAAGAGGCTGAGGCGGGAGGATTGCCCTGAGTTCTAGCCAGCCTAAACTATATAGTGAGTTCAAGGCCAGCCTGAAATACACAGTGAGACCCTGTCCTAAAAAAAAAAAAAAAAAAAAAAAAAGTTAACTATAAACAAAAAGTACATTTAAAATTTTTTAGTGTATGCTGTCTTTGAACAAAAGGAAGAAATTTCTCTGGTAGAAAAAATGAACCCACAGCAAAAGCAGGAAGTCTGGAGCCTGTGGAGATTTTAGAGGAGCCATATTGAAGTTCTTGGACACTTCCGAGGCTCTGGCTCCCATGTGGCCATAGGCTTGCTTGGAGCAGAGCTGTGGACCTGAGTTCCACAGAAAAGCAAGAGCATCACAGATGTACCCCTGCTTTAAAAGGAGATTAGAAAATGCTATCCATGAGCTCAGGAAAGTATCTGTCTTTGGTCATGGGGGTAAGAAAAGCATATCTGTCTGAAATAGAAATGGACTCTGGAGCCTGTGCATGGAATAGGATCAGAGTCCAGTTTTTCTTTTTTTCTTTTTTTTTTCTTTTTTTTTTTTTTTTTTGAGACAAGGTCTTTTTATGCATTTCAGGCTGACCATGAACTTACTATATAGCGGAGGTTTGCCTTGAACTCATGATAATCCTCCTGACTCAGCCTCCCAAGTGCTAAGATTACAGGCATGCATCACCACCCCTGGCTTCAGAGTGCAGATACTTTTTTTTTTCCTTTATGGGTGGTGCTAGGCATCCGACCCAGGACCTTGTGCATTCTAGACAAGTGTTCTATCTCCAGCTCCAAAGTCCAGATTTAGACTACCTGTGAAGTCCAGGAGCCCAAGAAGGTAAACAATGTAATATTTAGTCTAAAACAATTGACGTCTCTGGGATCCCAGCTGTTTTTTGGTTTTATGCAAAATGGGTTCAATCTCTAGGACTGCAGAAGGGAAAAAGAAAGAGAAAGAAAGAAAAGAAAGAAGGAAGGAAGGAAAGAAAGAAAGAAAAAGAAGGGAGGAAGGAAGGGAGGAAGGAAGGAAGGAAGAAATTCTTTAGAGGCCATATCACAACCGAGGCCACTTGGAAGTCACATAGGAAAAACAAATCCTACTGGCGACGAGCTCACAAGTGACATATCCTGTGAGGAAGTGAACCTTCCTGAACGGGAGCCCATAGACACCTACAGCAGGTGGGCAGCATCTCCAGGACTGCAGTTACAGAACGACCTTAAAGAAGCTGTAATTGAGTTCGCCTCCAGCATCTCAAACATAGAACCCAATGGCTCAGCCCCTGCCTAGCTTTTCCTCCTCTGTTTGTGGCATCTGGTTCTTGTCATACAGGCTCAAAATCTTAAGCCATCTTCAAATTCTTCCTCTCTCAACTTCTTCCCTTAAAAATAACTCAACTTTGCTGGGCGTGGTGGCGCACTCCTGTAATCCCATCACATAGGAGGATCATTGCAAGTTCGAGACCAGACCAGCCTGGGCTACAAAGTAAGCTCAAGGCCAGCCTAAACTGCATAGGGAGACCCTGTCTCGAAAAGACAAAAGAAAAAAAAAACCCTCAATTTTATCATTTCTCTTCTTCTCTCCTTCTCCTCTCTCCCGCAGCTCACCCAGCTGGTCTCCATGTCCCTCCTTGTTCCCAGAGTACCCGCCTTCTCTGTACGCCCCCATGCTGCCACTGTTAACCTCCTAGCTGTAAGCCCCATGATTTCGTGTCCGAGTCAAACTCCTGAAGTCTGAGCAGCCATCCCCAACTTGACCTAAACTTCCTTTTCAGTTTTTTTTTTCCTGTTATAACGTTACCCTTTCTCAGCCCTCACCCCAACCTCCTGTTCCTGGTACCTGGGCTTAGTAATCCTCCCTACTCCCGCCCTCCTGCTTCCAAGCTGTCTCTCCCCTCCGACAAGGGTACTCCTCCAGCACATCTGCTGGCTGGAGGCCTACCCTCGCTTAAACCTCCTAAAAGCATGATGTCAGGGAAGAATGCATGCAACAGGGCTCGCCACAGCTTGTTTCAGATTCCAGTTGTCACCTACTAGCTCTGTGCCTCAAGCAGCGAGAAATCATGAGCTCTCTAAGCCTCTGTTTCTCATTATATAAAATGAGAATATACCTGCTTTGCGGAGTTGTGAAACATAGAGGTGATCTACATACAACAGCAAGCTCAGAGCCCAGCCCCAGAGCCTGGCTTCTCTAACCGACTTCATGGCGTGGGGCCCTTGCTCATTCACGCTTGTGTCATTAGTGTCTAACACAGGAAGCCTTAAAACATGGTAACTGATGAGAATTAGCAAGAATCAGGCACGCAAAGCTCATGGTGGCAGGGAAGAATCGGGGCAGAGGAGCGGCAGGTCTGATGTTAGGAGGGCTCCACGGGCCAGTTTGTACTGTGTTACTTCAAAGAGGACAGAACCACCAGCAGCAGCTACACAGAAGTTGATTTTAACACAGGAGAGAAAGGGCTATTTGATTGTTAGTGCTGCATCACATGAGAACCGGCATCAAATGTAAGCTCTTTGCCATCAAAAACACTCATATGACATAAAGGGTCCCCAGGTTGAATGAGGGGTAAGATTAGATCAGTGATTCTTAATTTTAGGGAGTCCCAGCTGTCTTTGAAAGTCTGTAAAAGTTGTGGACCTTCTTCTTTAAAAACAACCCAAAGCATAATGTTTTGCAAATAAGTTCAGAACCTTTGTAGATCCTTGGTAATAATCCCCTGAAAGCCCTTCTAAGCACGCTGTCTGCGTTCTGATCTTCAGTGTACTATGAATAACGGAGAGAGCTTTGTTGTCATCCTTATCTTCAGAATTCACAACATCTACAAACACCTGGTCCACATCTAAAAACTCAGTGCTTTTTGCCACAAATTAAATGCTCTACATACTTTCTGATTAAGTTATTAAATGAGTGAAATAACCAAAAGGTCCTTAAGGAAAGATACGTGCTATAAAGAAAGAAAAAAGAGAAGGAAAAAAGAAACTAAATGAAGGTGGAGGAAAAAGACCAGCATGGAATGACAAAGGCTGGACAAGTGTTCATCAGAGTTAGAGAGGAGGGTGCATTGTGAAAGGCCTTAACTCCCAACCCCCTTTGGCCAGGGTGGAGGACCCCAGCGAACCTCTCAACTGCAGGTTCTGTGGGAGCAGACCTACCCGCCTGCTGCCAGCCCTGATTATGCCAGACCTGGCACATTCCCAGAAGCCACTGCGGAAAATCATTCACAGTGACTGTGACCATGTCCAGAGGATACTCAAACCTGATTTTCACACCTCTTTGCCTTTGTGAACTTAGGCTTCACTTTTTATTATATATGTAACCGCTTATTGCTTCATTCACATGGTAATGAACTAGTAAGTAAAGTGTGTTAAGTTTCTTAGAGTGTCACTGTTCAAAGACTATTTGGTTTTCAACATAAACACTACTAAGTTCCAAAAAAGAAAATATCCTGTCCAAGAATAGAAAGATGTTTTTGTTTGTTAACCTGGGCTGAAGTTTCTCAAGGATTAGCTGGCCCTTTCGGTTCCTATGGGCAGAGATAAGCTGCTCAGGCCCGGTCAGGATTTCTTGCTCTCCCCATCCTGTGGGCTCTCACATGGAGGCAGCCGCGGCTGTGGGATTTCTGCAGGCTCCGCAGGCTCTTCAGGGCCTCAGGCAGCCCCTCACCAGTGAGGGCACTGCAGGCCAGGAGCTCCCAGCAGTGATCCTCTAATCTTTCCAGTCCCAGCCTGTTCTTAATCTCAAGCAGTGGAAGAGCACCAGGTGCCTCCTGCTTGTTGGCCAGCACCAAAAAGGGAACACCAGCCATGTTGGGGTCCTTCAGGATTTTCATGAGCTCAGCTATTGCCTCAGGCAGCCGGGCTTCATCTGTGCTGTCCAGCACATACACGAGGATGTCAATGCCTTCCAGGTAGTCCTTCCAGTTGGCCCTGAGCTGGCTCTGCCCCCCGACGTCCCAGAGAATCAGTGGTGTGTACCCAAGAGCTTCAATCGGCTCCACATTGAAACCAATAGTGGGGACCGTCTTCACCAGCTGGTAGCCCTTCAGTTTGTACAGAAGAGTGGTCTTGCCTGCTGAGTCCAAGCCCATCATTGCCACCTGGATTTTTGTCCTGTGACCTCTGGAATTCACGGAACCCATAGTGACCAAAGCTGAATCCTAGGGGAGAAAGGCCAGAGGTACACATCAGATATTCCTCTTTGAAAGTACACAGACCCACGCAGGCTCATGGAAGAGCTTCTACTCCAAAACAGGGCAGATCTTTCCAGGGTCAGAATTCAAACCCAGCCGCGGCTCTGAAAGGGCCACGAGGAGAGAGAATACGAGTCACCACCGGCTGACCAACCTCTGGTGCCCACTCCAAGAACAGTGTGGGGCCTCCTGGAAGAGGAGCTGGAACATGAGCTCATTTTCCTTCGTGTTAAAGCGAAGAGACAAAATGAAGTCCCACTTAGTCCTACCTAGCTCAGTACGTATTACAGAAAGATGTCCTCAACCTGTGCTAACCTGTGGCATCTGATCTCTGTTTGCCTCCCTAGGCCTAAAACAGGAAGTGGCAGCCACACTGGGTTACAGCCAGTTAGCTTGCACTGACCTCTGCTGCCCTAGAACTCCCCACTGCTCTAGCATGTTGTCCTGTTCATGGCGGCTGGGTGTAAGCACTGCAAATCTGGGGCAAGGTTATGAGTCAGGCCAAGTGGTTTTCCTCCATTGTTTTACCAAAGTAAATGCCCTCCAGAATGCTCCATGCATTTTTAAAGCACCCTAAATTTTGAGACATAAGACCTGTCCTCAACTTAGGAGAAACCTGAGGAAGACAGAAAAAGGACATCAGACCTCCAGTGTGATTCAGATGCCCCTGGAGGAAAAAAAGAAGCTTCTATTCACTCTTCTTGCCAAGGATAGAAGAATAAAAATTAAAATTACCTTGGTGTTGTGATTAGACTGTGGCAGAGCGTTCCTCCTCCTCTCTTCTGTCGCAGGGCTGCTTTCTGCTAGGCAGGCATGTCCCAAAACTGAGACAGGAGGAAGTACGCTGCCTGTTGCAATTTCTCTTTTATGCTTCCTTTTCCCAGATGGTTGGAGGCGGGGGCAGGGGGTGGGGGTGGGGGTGGGACATTGTTCCCATTCTACTGAGGGTCTCATCCTCATTCTACTGAGGATGCATGACAGAGCTATTCCCAGCTCTTCAGCTCTTCATGGACTAGGTCCAGCATCAACTCCCATTTCTCAGCAGCTCATGGATACCCACAGGGAGTGCCCAGGCTTGGAACTGCGCCCACGTTCCTCTGTTTTCTATTGCTCTTCCTCTCATAATCTTGTCCTCTGCTTGGGGAATAATTCTGAAAATCAGACCTTTGAGCACATGCATAAATGTTTTTCTCCTGCCTGGAGATTTGTTTATTGGCTTGAAAGTGTGAAAATTGTCAAAATCAAAATATAGTCACTTTTGTCAAGCCCTCACCAAAAATATAAACAAAGGAGGGAATGCAATGCCTGATAAGGAGAACTAGTCCGCTAGAACTACAACTTTACATACTTCCTCAAGGATATCTGCCCAGCATCTGTTTAATCTTGAACTAATGCCTCCCTTTTAGCCAAGTATTATTATTTCAAAACAACTTGTGTAATCCTCCTCATTTTTGCCTTTAAAAAGTCCCCTGGCCTCCAACTCCTTGAGTATGGTACACATATTACCACTGCAACGTTCTGCTATTCCAAATAAATCTCATTAGACTTTGGAGAATCTCTCTTTGGTTTTATTTAAGTTGACAGGCTATATATGTCTTATTTATTTATTTATTTATTTATTCATTTATTTATTTATTTTTGGTTTTTTGAGATAGGGTCTCTCTATGTAGTTGAAGCTGGCCTTGAATTCACTATATAGTCTGGGTTGGCCTTGAATTTGCTGCGATCCTCTTGCCTCAGTCTCCCAAGTGTGGGGATTATAGGTGTGCATATATGCTTTAAAACACTGTCTGAGTGTGATTAAAACACTCCAAAAATGAGTGTAGATGTTGAAGATAAATCATAAAAATTAAAAAGTTGTCTTAATGTAGTAGAACTATGGGCGATTAGAATGATTATTTAATTTTTTTCTTGAATGGTAGCATTGTGTTTTTCACAGTTAAAAATGATGCCTCCAGAAAATATATCTTTTTTAAAAAAAACTTCACTGCTCAGAAGCCATTGTGAGGAGAGGGATATTCTTCCCAGCCTTCAGCCCCAAGGATCCCAGGTGCCATATGGGCAGCCAGTGGGGGGTCTAGGGGTCCCTCTGTGGCACTGACCTTCGGGTCTTAGTGGGTTCTGCCCTCAAGAGGATAGATGGCCACTGGGGCAGATGGGGGCTGCTGCCGGCAATTCCATACCCTCCCCAGATGTGAGGGAAGCTTTCTGGAACTAAGGTCCAGTCTTAGCTGGGAAAGATGAGAGCCGGGGAAACAGTGGTTACTTTGACTTTGATCTGAGTTCTGCCCACAAGTCTTTGTGGCCTGAGTTACTCTGTAGCTCCAGATCTCCAGCCCTTCAGCTCAAGAAAGAGAAATCATTAGCCACCCCCATGTGGGGAGCACGGAAGGGCTGCCTTCCCGGGGAGGTGACATGGAGCAGAGAGTAACTGTGGGCCATCTGGAGATTTGCTTGGCTTCATCTTACTTGCTATGCCACAAACATGTTCTGGAGTTTCCTGAAAGCTCATCTTCTTTCTTTATAGAAAAGGGTTGATTGCTGTAATAATGGTACCTAACTTGGAGGGTTACTGGGAGGATTAAATAAGTTGAAGCTCATCAAGTACTTATCCAAAACCTGACACTCAGTTCCGGGCAACTATTGTTCAAGAAGGAAAGGAGAGCCATGAAAAGTAATGATGTGGCTGGAGAAAATGATACTCATGGAGCACGAGCACCTTTGTGGACTTGTGACTGCAGCTTCTGGAATAAGGAAAAGGAGCTACATGGGGTTCCTTCGTACCAGGAAAGTCAGGGTCCCACCTGCACTGCCCTAACATAAGGACTCCCAAGAGGATCCCTGAGTAGAGCTTCATGATTCAGAGTGTGAGCTGAGAAATACACTTTTGCCAATTCTCACACAAGTAGTTAGGCCTGGAAGATCAAGGCATATTCACCAACTCCGCCCACAAAAATAATTTATAAGCGAAAAGGCTGTTTATTACATTTCCCGTAGAATCTGAAGGGCCCAAGATTGGGGCCAGTTTTCTGTGCTGTGCACCCAGGGAAGGAGGAGAAAGGGAAGCATGTGGCGGGTGCTCACAGGTACTGAATAAGCCAGCTAGGAAACAATGGCCGAATAGCTAGTTTGGAAATGACAGGAAGTTAGTTGTTTTTAAGAGACTGCTCATTATGGGACAGTGGGAACTGATTACTTTTCCTCCCTCTACAGCTAGGTCTAAAGGAAGACGGTGTAAGAATAAGAGCTTTATTCCCTTGGAAAGTGCTAGAGAAATGTCAACAAAGCCCTCCTGACCAGGCCTCCTTTTCCTGGGCTCCATAGCCCCATCTCTGTCTTTGTCTTATGACCTCATCTTTCTCTTACTTTCTCTACTTGAAATAATCTAATTAATAATTTTCCCAAGGACTACAACTTCTAAAAGTCAAATTTATTTCTATTTTCAGACTATCCATATACATTGAAAAAGTACCAAAAAGGGCATAGCTTGAGAGAAGCCCTTTTCACCTGCTCAGCTATGCAGGTCCTTGACTGGAAAACAGCCAATGCCTTTGATTCCTCGGGTATTTTTCTAGACATAATCTATGCACACATAAGCAAGTAGCATGCATTAAGTTTTCACAATCTTTCTTTCTTCTCCCCCTGCCTGCAGTGGTCACATACTTAGAGGATGCAATCCCTGGAGTCACACTTCTCTGTGTTAGACGTCCACAGCAGTGGCCTGTCAAGGATCAGTAGAAGGAAGGTAGGTGAGAACCAGCAGCCCCGGGAACTCCACAAGTTTCCTAGCCTCCAGCAGATCCTCAGTGAGTGAATCAGGGTTGAGGCAGGGTGAAGCATGACAAATATGGGGCAGGGGAGTATTGTGGTGACAGTTATGCTAGAAGTTGAAATTCTCCAAGACGTGTAATTCCATCCATGACTCACTGATTAGGTAACCTTGAAGTAGTAAGCTGGGTCTCTGAATGTGGGGTAGTTGCCACAGGTGCAAGATGTTCATGGATTGCTGTTTGAAGGTTCTTCTGCCCATGATTAGCCTTTCCTCAGGCAGAGAAAAATGGCCAGTGAACAGAGTCGGCCCATCCACTGAGTCCAGTGGCTGTCTAAGGCAGAACTTCGAAAGTGTGAATAGAGTGCACCTCTGGAACCCCATGGATGGGAGGCCAGAGATGCTAGATATCCTGTCATGCCCAGAACAATTCTGAGCAAGAAAGAAGGTTTCCTTATTTGGTCTCTTTGAGACAGGATCTCACTATGCAGTTCAGATTGGCCTTGAGCTCACTTTGTAGCCCAGAGTGCTCTCAAACTTGTAGTGATCTTCCTGCCTCAGCCTCCCAAGTGCTAGGATTACAGGCATGAACTACCACACCTGGAAAAGAAGATATATTGAATTTGAATTCAATTTTTGAATGACCCAAGCATTTATGTAGTTTTTTAAAACCCACTTTTTTGGGGGTACTGCTGTGGATTGAACCTAGGGCCTTGTGCATGTAAGCAAGAGCTCCACCAATGAGCTATATCCCAAGACCAAAAGCCTAGTATTTAAAAATTCTGGAACCTATTTTTTTTTACAGTACTTGGGATTGAACTTGGAGCCTCCCACTGAACTACAATCCCCAGGTCTTATTTTAAAATATTTTTATTTTGAGACAGCATCTCACTAAATTGCTGAGGCTGATCTTAAAATAATGATCCTTCTTCCTCAGCCTCCTGATTTTGTTTTATGTATAAATGCAAACCCCCAGCCCCAGCCCTAATTTTGTTTTATGTATAAATGCAAACTATTTTACACATGGTTTTCACATACACTTTCCAGCAATGCAACCACTATCCAACCTTAGTCTGTTTTCCATTGCTACCGCAAAATACCTCAGGCTGGATAATTTAGAAAGTAAAAAGGGTAATTTGATTTACAATTTCGGTGGCTCTAGGGTCCTAACATCTTGGCACTGACATACTGGTGAGGGCAGAAAAGGAAATGACTATGGGCAGCCTTGGTCAAAAAACAGCCTGCTCTCAAACAACTAATCCGGTCCATGGAAGTCAGAACCTCAGCAAGGCAGCATTAGTCCATTCAGGAGGGTGGTACCCCCACGTCCTAACTACCACCTCTGCTTCCTACAGGCTCCACTGCCTCCCAATACTGCCACACTGGAGACCAGCTCCCCAGCACATGAACCTTTGGGGCATAAACATTTCCAAACCATAGCATATATAAATTGAGGGAAATTTGTGCTTTCTTTTGTTTGGAGCTTTACTAGGAGCTGTTCAGAAAATCCTTTCACCACCAGCAGCAATCTGAACATAAATGTGACATTTAAGTTGCTGATAAAGGTACACTAAAGATACCATTACACTCCTGTGGGTGCAAGAACTTGATGATGCCTTCAGTGTAATTGTGTCTGAGCACTAATGTACAGAACTATGTGTCATTTTATTATAAATTATTTTTCTTTATTGCTTATACTATAGCATGATGTTGATTTTCTTTCAGGATTATGACAAAGCTAGGCATGGTGGCACACATCTCAGCAGTCTGGAGGCTGAGGCAGAAGGATTGCTGTGAGTTCAAGGCTAGCCTGGACTACATAGTGAGACCCTGTCCCAGAAAAAGAAAAAGATTATATGGGCAGGTAAGTACAATTTTCATTTCTGGATTTTTTTAAGTGGGCAGGGTAAACCATTTGTCATATTAAAAAAGAAGCCACTTACTTTGTTTTAGGGCTCAATAGTACAGGAGGACTTAGTTGGGTGGAGGAAACCAGTTAGTAAGGGACCCGAAGTGGGGAGAGGATGTGAAGGTGAATCAGAAATCATCCTTGGTGACAGCGAAGGGCTCGTGACCTTGCCCTCTGAGTCAGCAAGCTCTTGTTCTTCAAAGCGGTATATGACCTCATTCCTACAAAGAGCCTGCTTCTACCTACCTCCTGTAGGCCATATGGGCACAGAATTCTGTCTTATTAGTATGTGCAGTGGTCATATGGAGGCAGATAAAGGAATTTCTATGACAAAATGCAAGTCAAGCACCGGAGAGAACTCCCAATTCATGATGTGTCAGCATGTTGATGTATGAAGACCTAAGTAGTCATAGGATACAGTAGGCACTAATTGAGAAATATTTATATTTAGCTTATATTAGCATACCTATATATTTATTTTTATCTTTCACATGCTTTTTAAGCATCTCTTTGTGATACGTGTGTGCCCTTCCAGCTCCTCCTACATAACTGGCTTCATGGAATATGGCTGATATCTTGCCTTCCATAGAGCTCCTGTGAGAGACAGAAATCTGACTACTCATGGTTTTCTAGCATTCTGATCACAGACTTTCATAATAGAAGACAAATCAATAGGAAACATTCTACACGACATATTTACCTAGAAAATGGGAAATGGCTGCCCTTTGTTCTCTGAGTCCCAGGTTTCATACGCTCTGTACCTTGTTGCAGTGTCTGAAGAGCTAGCTATCTTCCTGCCTGCCCAGGCTGTGTAACCTGGGTGTGGGTCTCCTGCCTCTGATGCCTTCTCTGGATGCAGCTGTAGGGGTGGAGGAATCATCTGTACCTTTATGTTCCACTCTTAGCTGTGAACTTGGCTGCCTGGATCTCTTCAAAATCCATCCAGAAACCTTAATAGAGAGAAAACAATGCCCTTTATGTTCCACACTATTAGCACTGCCATTTTTTTTCCTCTTCCCTCCCTTTCCTGGCAGTGTCTTGAACACTCTGCAGCTCCCTTAATTCCAGTGTTTTGCTGCACATATTTAATAATCTATTTGCCATTTACATCCAGATCAATTATAACCATGTTCCACGTGGTTGTAATCAGAGTGTACATACCCTCATATTGTGATTTTTTTCATCTCAGTACATCAAAAATTACATTGCCTTACTCCTACATCACCAGGAAAAAATTATTATGTTGGCCTCATAGTTATGTGACATCAAAGGGAAGCATTATGGCTTAATCCTCTCTCTCTCTCTCCCTCCCTCTCTCTCTCTCTCTCTCTCTCTCTCTCTCTCTGTCTTTGTCTTTTTGTGACAGGGTCTCCCTATGCAGTTCAGGCTGGCTTTGAGCTCACTTCGTAGCCTAGGCTGGTCTCAAACTCACAACGATCCTCCTGCCTCAGCCTCCTGAGTGCTGGGATTACAGGTATGCATCACCACACCCGACCAGTTTAATTCTCAAGTCTGTAAAAATTGTGGTGAGATAAAGATTTCATAAATAAACTTTTTCTTCTTTATTTGAATCATTGTTGTTGGCTTGCTTGCCAGAGTTGGGATTTCTGGGACAGAAGAAAAGAGCACTATGGCTTGCATAGATGTTTTGAAATATTAAGGAATTGCATTTCCAATTATCTTTTGATCTTATATATTTATTTTTATTTTTTTTTTCTTTACAGGTTGGACCTTTTAGCTGCCAGGCCCAAGGCACCATGGCTGAGCTCCCCGGCATTCAGAGCAGAGGTAACAGCTGGTTGTATTTTTCCCAGGCCACTGTTGTAGGCAGAAGGTACCAGGTCCCATGAGAACATTCCCACTGTTAGGAATTTATATATCATGGGTTTTCATGATTATGATATTTTCATGATTATGATGTTATTAAAATTATTAAATTCCTTTATGTTAGGCATTTTGTTATTCCATTTCCTCCTCACAACTACCCTGCTGAGTAGGTGTTATTGCCACCACTTCATAAAAGAAAAGCTGAGGGTCAGAGAGGTAAAGTAGCTGTTTTCATTGGGAAGTTGTACAACATTCAGCAGCAAGTGCAGAAGCAAGTTCAGCTGTGGGACAGGAAGTCTGCAGAGAGGTCATTCCCCATGAGGTTGCAACTTAAATGTCATATCTTTCTGTGTTTCTGCATCAATATCATCAGCACACGGATGGTGTTTCCTCCTATGGTGCAGTTAACACCAAGCACCTTCTCATCCTCACACTACTGACTTCAAATCAGGAAGAAGGGAAAGATGGCAGTCTTCTCGTGTGTCCTGTGTAAATGTGTCCATTTATTAAATAGGGAAGGAACTGTTTCCCAAAAGTATCCCAGCTGATTTCCCCTTATATCTCATTGGCTAAGAGAGTGAAATTCCTTGGGTTAGCCAAGCTGCTGTTCACTTTCTCTCAGAACATTGCTCTTACCTCCTAGTGTCTGAACGCAAATGACGATGAAAACAAAACATGCCAAGACCTATGGGATACAATGAAAGGAATTCTAAGAGGGAAGTTTATAGCTGTGAATGCACCATTAAAAGAATTAAATGATCACAAATAACCTAATGATGTATCTCAAAGCAGCCCAAATCTGAAATTAATAGAAGAAAAGAAATTTTAAAGATCAGAGCAAAAATTAATGTTAGACTGAAAAAATAATACAAGGGATCAATGAATCAAAGAGTTGGTGCTTTGAAAGGATAAATAAGATGGTAAGCCCTTAACCAAACTTACCAAACAAAGAAAAAAAAAACAAAGAAAAAAGAAAGAAAAAAGAAAAAACAAAGAAAGAAAGAGACAAAGAAAGAAAGAAAAAAAAGAAAGAAAGAAACAGCCCATATCAATACATTAGAAATGAGAAAAGCAAAATCTCAACCAACACTGCTGACATCCAGGGGATTACAAGAAACTACTCTGAATAACCTAGAGGACATGGAGAAATGCCTAGACAGATATGAATGACCAAAGCGGAACCAAGAAGATACAAAAACTCTGAATAGACAGATAACAGGCAACATAAAAGAGACATTGATAAAAAGTCAACAAACAAAGAAAAGCTCTAGACCGAATGGATTCTCCAGAGAATTGAATTTCAGGAAAGACCTAATGCCAATAATCCTCAAACTCTTCAGTAAAACTGAAGGGAAGGCATACTGCCAAATTAACTCCTGGAAGCTAAATTACCTTAATATGAAAACTAGACAAGAACTTAACAACAAACAAAAAAATAAAACATCTATGTCCTTAATGAACATAGATATTAAAAATCCTCAACAAGCCACTGACAAAGAGAATGCAACAAATCATTAAAAAGATCATACATTATAACCACATTGACTTCATCCCAAGGATGTAAGGATAGTTCAATATACATAAATCATCAAATACAACACATCACATAAACATGATCAAGGGCAAGAGTCACAGGATCTTCTCAGAAAAAGCCTTGACAGGGTTAGGGATATAGCTCAGTGGCATAAGTGCCTGCCTGGCAAGCGAAAATTCCTGAGTTCGATTCCGGGTACAAAAAAAAGAAAAGAAAAAGCCTTTGACAAAGTCCAACATCCATTCAAGATAAACACCCTGGGGAAAATAGGTATAGAAGGACCTTATGTCAAACTAATAAAAGCCATTTATGACAAAACCACTGCCAACAACACACTAAATGGGGGAAAAATGAAAGCTTTTCCTCTAAAATCAGGAACAAGACAAGGGTTTCCATTATCATCACTTCTGTTTAACATAGTACTTTAAACTTTAGACAGAGTAATCAGGCAAGAGAAAGAAATAAAAGTTACATATAAATAGATATATATAGATCTACCTATCTATCTATCAGATAGATAGATCTATCTGTAGATAGATAGATCTCTACATAGGAAAAGAAGTCAAACTATATATGAAAAGAAATAAAACTATCCTTATTTGCAGATGATGTGATCCTTTACATAGCAGACTGAAAAAAACTAAATAGAAAAAGAGGCTCAAATCGCGGACTCCTTCTGGCAATTTCTAGCTGCACCAGTAGCCCACCCCTGTTGTGATTCATTAAGGCAGGAGAATCTACAGTGGAGTCTGTAATAGCTCAACAAGAGTCTTTAAATTCCTTCTTCTTACAGCTAAACTAGAAGGACTTACAGCAAGAAATACCAGACAGACACAACCTCCGTCAATAAAGGGGAACAGTCTCTATTCCAGGCCCTTAAGAGCAGTTTCAGGACACGGCCCTTTCCCCAACCTGCCTTTCCATTCTAGTGCTCATGCTTTGAGGATACGTGTTTAACTTCTTGGAAAATTTGTTTATTCTTGCCTAGAGGCTGCTAAACTCCAAGTGATCATACAGATGAAACCAACCACAAAGGTGCCAGACTCCCTTTACCAGGATCCACTATACCAACTTCATAAAGGGAGTTCATAACTGCTAAACTGCAATGATTTTGAGCCAGGGCTCATTAGAACAGCTCTCTGGAGGAGGCCCCTGACTGGTTTCCCTTACACTGGCCCTTCTCAGCTCAAAGTAGCTAGATGGAAATTATGCCCCTTCTCCCCTTACCACAGTTAGGGTTACCTCTTCAGAGAAGAGAATAGTATAGACAGTTAGGTTAAATAGAAATAGAGTAGGCAGTTAGACAGGGCTGGGCCCTCCAGGGAGTCAGTGCAGATGAGAATGCATCAGAACTGTGGCTGGAGGGCATTTGAAGATTAAAGCTACAATGGCTAGATTTACATGCTTCCCTAAGGGATAAACAAAAGTTTGAAATTATTGGTATCGTCCCTTTGAGAGTTCCCACTATCTCACTAGGTGCGGGTCATCCTCTCCCACCCACTAAGACTCAAACCATTAAAACTAAGACTAAGACTACTGAAACTAAGGCTAAAGAGACAATTAAAACTACAGATTATAAACCGGGGTTAGTGATGTCACCATATGCCCTTGCTACCATTGGATCAATGTTATCTAAGCAGCTATACTTGCAATCTCCTTGGTTAATCATAATTTTGACCCTCATTATATCCACCTCATGATTTTGCTCTATAAAACTTCCTTTGAGAAGTGGGCTCACTGGCAACCCATTTGGGACCCCTCCTGTCTCTCAAGAGCTATTCCTACTCCTCCTGCCTTTGCCCAATAAATTTTCCTACTCTTAAAAAAAAAAAAAAAGAAAGAAACACCCAATGTGATGGAAGATAAATTAGGCAAAATTCTTGAAGACATAGGAATAGGTAAGGATTTTCTGTACAGGACCCCAAATGTACAAGAAAAAGCACCAAGAATCACTTCATGGGATTATATCAAAAACATCTGCCCAGCAATGGAGACAATCAACAGAGTGAAGAAATAACCTACAGTAGGGGAAAAAAATTTGCCATCTACACCTTTGACAGAGGCCTAGTATCTAGAATATATAAAAGGCTCAAAAAATGAGAGACCCTTCCAAGTAAGAGACAGTAAAAAATGGACAATGGATATGATAGACACTTCTCAGAAGAAGTACAAAGGGCCAAAAAGTTCATGAAAAAATATTCAGCATCTTTGGCCATTAGAGAAATGTAAATCAAAACAGCACTGAGATTTCATCTTACTCCAGAAAGAATGGCTATTGTCACAAACTCAAAACAGAACAAAAATCCAATAAATGCTGGAAAGTTTGTGGAAGAAAAGGAATTCTTCCACATTATTGGTAAGAATGTAAACTAGCACAACTGTGGAAATCAATATGGAGATTCCTCAAAAAACCAAAACTAGAAATTCCATTTGACCCAGCTATTCCACTTCTGGGTATCTTCCCAAAAGAGTTAAAGACATCGTATTACAGTGATATATGCACACCCATTTTTATAGCAACGCAACTCACTACAGCTAAATCCTAGGAACAGTTTCAATGTTCACTGAGAGATGAACAGATAAAGAAAATTTTATATCTCAACTGCAAAGAAGAATAAATTTGAGTCATTTGTAAGAAACTAGGTACACCTTGAGACCATAACATTAAGCAAAAGAAATCATACACAGGTTAAATATTCAGTTGTTTCTCTTATATGAGAAACCCAAACTATCAGTAATTTAAAGGGAAAAATATAAGATAGATGATAAGAAACAGGAACATAGACCTTTGGAGATGGAAAAGGAATTTGTGATAGAGGCAAAGGGGAAGTAAAAAGGACTAAGATCTGATATGTACCTACTTCCCAAGATGAATGTAACTCACTATGTATGGCAAATGAGTGCTAATAAAAAAAAAAAAAGCAAAATCCTCAGGGAAATAGTACATAAGATATCTTCATGTCATATGAATGAAAGATGTCAACATTCTTCTTGTGTATGAAGAGGAAGACATTATTTGACATAGAATATAACAAATGACAAAACTTTAAATGTCTTGGTTTTCTTTTTCTTTTTTCTTCTCACATCAGACGGGTAATGTGCCGATGTCGTAACAAGGTTTAAGGGAGGCACATCTCATGCAGATGGCATGAACACCCAATCATCACGCTCATGAACCGAAGGATCTTCGTTTTCATTATAAATTTTACTTTGAATTATTATCATGTTAAGTGGCTTTTGTATTACATTTACAGTACAGTTCATCTTCCAGAACCTACCTGCTATTGCTATTTCTATTTCTTACTTTATTGGTAAGGTTTATTCTATAACTGAGAGACAAATGAGGCAAAGCTAGAGAAAACTTTTGTACCTGTTTCTTTTAGTTCTCTTTCTCCTCACTTTGAAAAGAAATGTTATTATGGCACATCTTTCTTAAGTAAATAAATGAATAAAAAGTAAACAACAACAGATGATCTACTTCCAGTGTGAGAAAGAGCTGGAGAATGTTAGGTTTGCACTAAGGGCAGATTTTTTTAGTATTTGCAAGAAATTTCTTGGACTGAGAGAAAAGAAGCAGTAGTCAGAGACTTCCTCCTAAAAGAGTGTTTGGGAGTGCACGGGTGTAATCCCAGCCCATGGGGGCCCTCAGCAGAAGGATCACCATGAGTTCAAGGCCAGCTTAGGGTACATAGAGAGTTCAAGGCCAGCCTGATGGAGCTACATAGTGAGAGCCTGTCTCAACAGCCCCCGCCAAAAAAAAACTGAAAAATGAAATGAAATGAAATAAAAGCATACAGGTAGGATAACTTGAAAGTCAAGACAAACCTGTGCAGTAGGTTCCAAGCCTGCCTCAGAATGGGCACTAGCACAGTGAGTTTTGGATATTTTTCTTCCAAGGTTGTTTCAATATGCAAAGTAGATCCTCAGCAGCAGCTGCTATTTAATGAGCTGTATTTTCTGAGCTGCATAGGGTATTTTTAGTTTGCAAGGAAAAGAAAAATAAACCTCAAAACTTCAAATTGATTAGGAAGGATGTTGGAAGGTCACTTAGAAGTAAAAAAAAATCAGACCAGCACTTGAGACTTTGCTAGATTTCCCAAACAAGTTACTCTTACCCTGTGTAGCAATAATCAGTGTTTAACTGAATTCTCTTTTTTTGATTGGAAAAAATAAATAAGTAATGATGAACATATTTTTCGGTACAAAAGTCAAGCAATATAGAAGTTTACAGGGCAACTTTCCTAAGTTTACCCTCTATATCACTAGCCACTTCCTTATCAGTAATTAGGATCAATAGTTTGAGGTACATTTAAAAAACTATATTTTCAGGCTAGGGATATAGCTTAACAACACAGTGCCTGCCTGGCAAGTATGAGGTTGCTAATTTGATTTCTGGTACCAAAAAAAATTGTATTTTCATAATATACTTACAAATTTTGGAGTACACTCACATGTCTTAATGCTTGTTTTTGTTTGTCTGAGTCTTTTTAAGTGTGATTGTGATATCTGGACCTACTTTATTTCATTTAAGAATACATATGTAGGATCATTCCAGGTTAGTATATGTAGATCCACTTGGTTTTTTATGTCTTTTGTGTGTGTGTGCAATGCTGGAGATTGAACCCAGGGTCTTGCACATGCTAAGTAAATGCTCTACTACTGAATTACATCCCCAGACCTTGATGTCATTATTATTATAAGAATTTATTAAATATTGAGGTCACAAGAAAATACAAGTATAGTACCAAAATATTTACAGATGAAATGATGTGATTCTAAGATCTACTTAAACATAATTTTGTAATAGAGAAGAAATAGTTTGGGGCATAACTAGAATGGAATTGGCCACGTGTTGGTGATTGTTAAACAGGTAAATGGAGGTATACTATATTAGTTCTTCATTTTGTGTGCATTTGAAATTTTCCACAGTAAAATACAAAAACATATGAGAGGCATAAACAATTCTAGTTCACTAAATTGCTGGTCCTCCATACCTCACATGCTCTCTGGGCTTCTCCCAAGCCTCAGCACATTCCACATCCCTCTTGCATGAACTCAAAAGCTGTTCCTCTGGAAACCTTCAGTGTCTCAGTAGGGATAGATGTGCCCCACTTCGCTGTCTCTGCACTTTATATGTGTGCCCTAAACACACACACTGTTATACTAAAGAAATTCTCTGGAGATTTTTAAAAATCAAGATAGCTATCACTAAGCCCCAATCTGTATCACACATTATATCACCATTATTTACCCCTCTCGACAGCTCTGAGAGGTAAGAGTTTGTAGTTGTGATACTGGGGCAGGAACCCAGGGCCTCACAAATGCTAGGGGTGCACTTTCTACTGAACTACAACCCCTTCCAAAGAGATAAGATTTTTTTGTACCCATTTATAGATATGAGAAACTGAAGCTAAGAGAAATTAAGTGTCTAGTCTCAGCCTGGCTTATTGTTTTTTTATTCCCAAATATTATTTTGTCAGTATTCACTTTCATATAAATATATGTGGAAGTAATCAGTACAAAAACAGAAACAAGTATAGCTCTCACTAAGAAAGAAAGAATTACATTTCTACTGTCAGATGAAGGCTCGCAGGAAAAGCTGAGCTGAAGAAAGTTTCTGGGGTCTAGTCTGAATTTTATTTCCTAAGAAATCTTACAAGAGGCCCCTTTGAAGGGGTTCATGGGCACAACCACCCTGGAGTCTTAGGAAACGCAGCATAGGGTTCAGCAGAGCTGGAGCAGCAGGCAGCCATTAGTATAGGTGCAATAGTGCTCATCCAGCAGGAATATGGTCAGTGGGAAACACTACTCTGCACATTCATCCAAGATCAGTTTCTCTAGTAGGCAAATAAGAATACTTATTTGGGTGAAGAGAGTATCCTCAGCAGACCTTGGCTATAGGGCACAGAGAGAACAAGAAGTTTCATGGCACATGATCAAGCCATGATCTGACTCAGACCCACCCAAGAATTTTGTCCTCAAGGTAAGTGACAGACACAGTGGAGACTATTACTATCAAGCAGTCATTATGCCCTGTTTAGCTTTTGGCTTTGGTTTTGGTTTTGCTTTGTTTTGTGTTTGGGACAGGGTCTTGCTAGGCTGGCCTTGAACTCATTATGTTAACCCAGGCTGGCCTCAAACTTGCAGCAATCCTGCCCCAGCTTCCCAAGTGCTGGGATTACAGGCATGTGCCACTATGCCTGGCTACTCTCTTTACCTTGAGGACAAAATTCCTGGATGGGTTATTGTGGGCTTATCTGGCCCACATTCTCCCAAACGAGTGGACAGCATAAGCTTAAAGAAATGAGACAAGTGATATGATTTCAGAGCTCCAGGAGGGTCCAACTCTCTTGCAAAATTCAAGATTCTCTGGGTTAAGACCCAGACTTCCCTGGGCAGCCCATATTTATTCAGTTTTCAAATAAAAGAGGGAGATACTGAAGAAAATGCAGGAATCTGGGCAGGACGTGGGAAACCCTTTATGGAATTCTGCAAGTAATACTTATATTAATTTAGGAGAACTAAGTTAACTCCAAGAAGGCCTTCACTGCAGGAGTGAGATGCACACTGTTTTTGTATATGATTTCCTGCACTCTCTTTTTGTATATGATTCTTTGGATGACTATTATAAATAATCTTATAAAATATGTGTCCTGTATTATTTTGTTCTCCTTGCAAAACCACAAACCATGACAGTTGCTCACACTCAGTGACAGTCTCTGCTTCCCAGAACTTGAGTCGGGTATAGTGTATTCAGGAGTCCAGGCCTGCTACCTTGAAAGCTGATGGCATTGACAGGATCATAGTGTATGGTCATTACCAACTTGGTCCTTGAGCAGCTTCTTTTGTTGCTGCATCAGCTAGATGATTACCTTGAGATACTTCATCACCATCTTTTTGGTGTCCTCTGTAGTGAATTACTGCCACTTTGGAGGGCATATAGACAGATAATAAAATATCATCTATCTCCTTACGATATTTTATGGGAGGTCCATTGGCTGTCAGATATTTTTTTTCTTTCCATATGGATGTATGGACATGCCATACTATGAAAGGAAACTAGAACTTACTTATAAATATTGACTTTCTGTCCTTTACTGAGTTGTGAAGCCCTATAAGTTATAGCTATAAGTTCTGCTAGCTGAGCACTAGTCCCAGGTACAAGTGAGGAACTTTGAAGTGTCTTATGTAAAGACACTACCGCATACCCTGCCTTTCTTGCCAATTTTCAATGAAGGAACTGCCATCACAGAAGAGAATCAAGTCAGGGTCAGGAAGGGTTATGTCTAACAAGTCTTCCTTGGCTGTATACATATGGAGAATTACCTGTTCACAGTCATATCTTTCAGCTTCAATTTCCTCCTTTTTCTGGTAGAAAGATGGTAAGGTTTAAGGAGGAACATGTCTTTATTTGAATGAATATCCTAGAAGTACAGCCTGGTATTTAAGAAGTTGGTTCTCTGATAGCCATAGGCTTCCTTTGGAAGAAAGAAGTTCTGCCACATTGTGAGGTATATATATAATGAGATCTTTGCCTAAAGTCAGTTTGGATGTCTCCAATACCAGGAGTGCCACTGCAGCCACAACTGTAAGGCATGTAGGCCATCCCTTTGCTACAATGTCTAATTCATGACTCAGGTACCCTACAGGCTGTTGAGTGGATCTCCGATCTTGTGTAAGCACTCCCAAAGCCATGTGCTGCCTTTCATCAACATACAAACTGAAACCACTGTCCAGTTGGTAGTCTCAGTGTTGGGGTACTTAGAAATGCTTATGTAAGCTTCTGGAATGCAATCTGGAAATCAGGCTCCCTGGTTAAAATACAGGTATCTGCCTTTTGGGCTTCTTTCATAAGCTGATACAGGCATCATGTAATTTCATCATGTCCTAGTATCTAAAGGTGACAAAAGCCTATAATTCCTAGGAATTTCCTTAGATATTTTAGGGTCTTGGGCTATGGAAAGAAAAGTATTGATTTAATTTTCTCTTCCTCCAGCCTTCAGGTTCTCTTGGGTATGATATGGCCCAAGTATCTTACCTCAAGGCTGCAAAGTTGTGCCTTAGGTCTAGAAACCTCATAACCCCTGTCTGTTGGGAAATTCAGGTGCCTTAGCTACAGAGCTCTTCTGAGGGGGCACATAACATTATATCATCTACATATTATAAAACTGTAACCTGGGAAAATTCAAAATTCAAGTCATCAGAAAGCACTGGCCCCAAAAGATGAGGACTGTCTCTGAATCCTTGAGGAAGTACAGTCCACATCAGTTGAGAGGATTTTCAAAGGCAAAAAGGAACTGGGACTCTGTAAGTAAAGGAATCCAAAAGAAGGCATCTTTTAAATCTAACACTGCAAACCAACTCACATCTTCTGGCATCTGAGAAAGGAGAGTGTACCAGTTAGGTAGCACTGGGTGGATTGAGACTACTTCATTCATCAATCTAAGGTCTTGAACTAACTTCCATTCCCCATGGGGCTTTTGAACTCTCAAGATCAGAATGTTGTACAGGCCATTACAGGGTTTAAGTAAACTGTGTTCTTAAATTATCAATTATAGGCAATAATCCTCTCTTAACTTTAGGTCCTAAAAGATATTGTCTCTAATGAGGAAATATAGTAGGATCTTTGAGATGTATCTGCACCAGAGCAGCTCTTACTGTCTGTATTCTACTTTCAGTTGTCCATACTTTAGGATTTATTTCTGTCTCTACAAAGGGGAGGCAGCATGCCTAACCTGGGTGTATATATTTTATAATATTTAAAGAAGATGAACTATCTCTCCCCAAGAGGGGAACTGCACTTTCAGGCATAATCAAAAAGGAATAAAAAAAGAAAAACCATTCCCTTGCACCCTAATGTTCATGAGAAATAACAAGTTATCTCCTCTCCAATGACTCCTTCCACTGAGGTATGAAGGCTGGAAGGCCAGGGCTGAAAAGAAGAATTGAGGGACATGTCAGTGTCCAGCAATAGGATGGTTTCTTTTCCCTCTATAGTCATGACTACCTGAGGCTTCTCCATGGAGATGACAGTCCAGCCAGAGGAAGAAGGCAGAGGGTGCCCTGAGGTTTTTCAGTCTTGCTGCACCCATGGTAAGATGGGTCTGAACTCTGGGCCTCTTCCAGAGGGCAGTCCAACTTCCAGCGGTCACCTTTACAATTAGGGCATGGTCCAGGGAGCTTCTTGCTGTAGTTTCTTTTAAGGTGGCTGGCTTTTGGCAGCAATAGCAGGTGAGATTAGTAGTCATTGAGCTCTTCTTGGAGCTCAGATTTAGGGAATCAGACTTAGGGCTTACTCCTTAACACTACAACAAAGGCAGCTGTTTTCTCCCGGTTTCTTTGTGTTCTCCCTTGGGCCTCCTCCTCATCCCCATTGTAAAATACTGAGGAGGAAATTTTTACTGAAGTATCAAGGGAGCTATCTGGAGCAAAAGCCATCTTTTGTAGCATTTTCCTAATATATGAGACTGACTGGTCTTTAAAAAATAATCTGCTAGGTGTGGCAGTGCATGCCTGTAATCCCAAACACTCAGGAGACTGAGGCAGGAGGATTGCTTCAAGTTTGATGCCAGCCTGGGCTAGGAAGTGAAGTCAAGGCCAGCCTGAACTGAATAGTGAAACAATGCCCAAGAAGACAGAAAAAAAAAAAAAAACAAAAAAAAAAACAAAAAAAAACCTATCCTTCTATTGAATCAGGAGCTAAAAATGTATGTTTTACCAATGCATCATGTAAATGATCTAAGAAGGCAGAGGGGTTCTCATTTTTCTCTTGCTGAATAATTAACAACTTAAAATAACTGAAAGTCTTAGTTTTCATCCTTCAAGACCTTCAAGAATACACGCTTGCAAATGCCTTCTATTCTAATCTCCCGTTTTATTGTTAGACCAGTAAGGGTCTTGGATAAAAACTGCATGGGCTCTGGTGGGAACTGGTGGTTCCCCTGGCTGCCTATCTTCTGATTTTCTAAAATAAACCATATGATGTTCATCCCCAGATTCAATGGAAGCTTATAATGTTTCTTGTCTCTAATTAGAAGTTAATGTTTGGTTTAAGAATAACTTTACACCTTTCCAGTTTAGTTCATAGGTCTGAGTAAGTCCTGTAAGGACTTCAATGTACCTATCAGGGTCATCTGAAAACTTTTCTAGATCTAGCTTGATCTACTATAGATTACTGGGAGAAAATGACATATGAACTCAGTTAGTTCCAAATTCCTCACTTATTTCCTGTAAGAGATTATTGTCCATGAGGAGCCTGAATGAAATCAGATAAGGATGGATACAATCCTATAGAAGTTTTGATGATGGCTGGTCTAGAAGCCCCATATTGAGGACCCAAAATGTGGGGCTGAGACTCAGGCTCAGTAACGATGGGTGAAGCTTTGATTAAGATTGTCTTGGAAACCTCATCCTCAGGCTCCAAGTATTGAGGAAAGGAAGCCTCAGACTCAGGGATAGTGGATGCCTTAAGAGCCAGAGATATGTGGTTTTTCTGTGGCTCATATTTGCATTTTGAACACAAATAAGGATTATTTCTTAATGCAAAGAAAGTCTGGATGTAAGGCAATTCTGACCATTTTCCCCGCTTCTTACAGTACTAGTTGTAAAAGAACATCATAACTAATTTTACTTCCTTCTCTATTCCATTTTGGCTATAGAGGGTAGGTAACAGAAAAATTTCTGTGCAGGCACAGAAAAATATTACACTGCTCTTCTTCAATATGTAAGGATTGGACATTTTCCAGTGTTTAAGAATACATTGCAAGGGCTAGGAATATAGCTCAGTGCCACAAGCACCTGCCTGGCAAGCACAAGGACCTGAGTTTGATTCCCAGTACGAAAAAAAAAAAAAGAATACATTCCAAAGAAGTAAAGGATTTTAACATCAATTTCCCCATCTGAAATGCACAAAGAAAGAATCAGTGTTCCCTTATTTTTCTATTTGATTTCTTATACCCTCAAGCATTCCTTGAGTCAATTCCACTCCAGGGCAGGTGGATACCATCTGGAGAGAGACCAAAAGATAAAATTTGACCAGCCTATCCATTCTCAAACTGGTGTGTAATTTTATCTTTCCAGGGAACTCTTGTACCTACTCCCATGTTTTTTAAGCACAAGTTACAATTGATCTCAGCTGTAACAACCATGTTTAAAGAAGAAAGCATTGCCTAGCACTGAACAATTGCTTTCTAGTTCTTTAAAGGGAGGGCAAATACCAAAAAGTGAATTGGAAGTAGTTGAAGCACTTCCCAGCCTGCAAAGATCACCTCTACCGATGGACAGAAACAGCAAATGACTTGAGGGATTTTTCTCTGTGCCCTAGGGCAAAGAAGTCTCTAAGACTATTGTGTTATCTATCCAATCATCTTGGAAACCTTTCCTACCAGCAAGACATGGATATTCTTTTTAAGTCCATTTTGGCATTTTTACATTTCTGAAGCTTGAAGGTTAAAATTATATCCATCATCTAGCAGCCACAATTCATGTTCATAAAGGCACATTTATCAGTCTTCTATGTGAACATGAAAGAAGAAAAAGGCTGATAAAATCTCTCTCTTATTCTTAGTTAGCATATGAAAGACACAAATGTAAGTCATTCTCCTGATACGTTTTCCTCTGTAAAAGGCAAAGTTATTGCAAGCTGCTTCAGCCTGATTTCTAGAGGGAGGGACAGTCTAACTACAAGGCAGTTCTAAAGTTAACTCCCATTGAGTTGGAGAAAAGTTTAGGAGGAGTTTCAAACTTACTAACAGAGAGAAAAAATGTGATAGACAAGTGGAGATTTTTCTGCTGGTTATCCAAATCAGACTTTCAGGACTCAGCTTCCACTGAAGAAAGTTTGTGTATCTGCTAGAAAGTCACCCTGGCCATGACACCTCAGTCGCTCTCTCAGCTTCTACTGGTCCATGCAGCCAGAGATCTGTTTCCAGAAAGGAATCCATCTGCCTGTCTGGTCAACATTCCATTGGTCATTGGCTTCAAAGGGGGGATTCACTAGAAGGTGCTGAAGAAACCTGTCCTCTCTGCTTTAAGAGTGGCAGCTGCTCTAAGAGCATTTAAGTAGCTGGCAGGGTGACCACTGTTTGTTAAAGTTCTATAAGGGAGAGATAAAAATCTAAGCTGTTTAAAACCTAAAAATATCATTACATAGCATTTTATAAGTTTACAGTAAAAGTTGCAAAGTCCACAACTTATTACCAAATCATTTTCCTCTCCTACACACATAAATGATGAAAATAAGACCTAGGAGGAGAGAGAGAAGGTTGGAGATTCTCCCTTAGACTAAATGTGTTTTGGGCCCTTAAGTGTTGTGCTTTAAAAAAGAGCTCCTTCTGGTTTCCCCTAGAAGTTGATTTTTTCCAGTGGGTCTCAGGTTCAGTCTTCTGAGGAAGACTGTTACCTTGAACCCTAAGCCAGGACATGGCTTTTATATGCGTTCTCTTGGATGAGCAAAATTCTAATGTCCCATCTGTCCCAGAGATGAGGTTGTATTCCTCATCTAAGATGACTTATGTATCTTAGGCATTAACAAACACTCATTTTCCACAGGCTTAATTTAGTTGTTGGGGAGGAGGAAAAAATTGGGGCAGTTCAGTGCTCCTCTCTCTTAAACCTTACATGCCTCAAAAAAAGGAAAGTAAAAAGTTGTAGAGAAAGATCAGAAAAGATTGTCTCCTCACCAGCAGAAGACCAGACCAGAAAGGAAAATGAGGCAAAATAGGCTCAACATTTTCTTTAGAGTATAGAGAAACATCAGATCAGTTTATCTCAGTGCAACATGTCCCCCAAGTCTTAAGAATGGCCACCAACCTATCATCTTTTACGCTGGTGGAAGGGGTTCTATGGTTTATTAATTGGCATATATTTTCTAAATATGAACTAGATTTTATAAAAAGACCATTTAATAGCATTTCATGTCAATATCCACTAGGAGGTGCTCTAAACACTACTTTTCCCTAGCACTGCCTGAGATAACAAACCACAACAGTTAGGTCAAACAAGGAACACCAGAAAATTCAGCAACTAAATCCAAATGCAAAACATACAGAACAGGAATAAAATGTCTCATTAAAGAATCATCATAATCTTCCCATGTTCTCAACTTAAATTTATCATCATTTTAACAAAACACTAAGCAATTGACAAAGACATAAAATAGAAGTTAAACCATAAAATTTTGATTACCTAAATGAGTCACAATCCAGAATCTACAAAACAAAAGCAAACTCTTACCTCTACCCAATTATCTCAGTGGAAGACCTCCAAAATGACATAGGCATATGATATAGGCCCTCCAAATACGATAAAGGAAATAAAACTCAACCTGCTAGATGTGTGGTACACTAAGCTCTCATTCTCTAAAATCAAGGAACAAGTTCTAGGATCAATACAGGTTAGGAGTAGGAAGAATTTATTGAGAGAATGAAAGCTTTTGTCTAAAAGAGACAGAAGTGGGCCTGGAAAATGGATTGCCCACTGACCACACTTCTCAAGAATGTTTTGTTGAGCAAAACCACAAGGTGAGATGGGCTCAAGGTGGGACAAAACCATAGTCAACTAATAAGATTATAAGTACAGTTGCTTAGTTAATATTGGTTAAATGGGGATCAAATTGGGAAGGCAAGTCATGTAGCAAGCATATAAGGAATATGTTAAGGTTTTCCGGGAAGGAATGGACTAGGGAGGCTTTGGTCCCCCAGCCAAGGTGATTGATGCCTATTTAGAATATCAGTCACTGCTGTTCATCCTTAAGGAAAGTATGTGGGTGTAGGAGTTCCTCACCTCCAGCCACAGTTGTCTTCTGCTCTGATCTTCTGAGGGCCCAGCCCTGTCTGACTGCATACAATATTTCTAAATATCTTAGCTATCTGTAATACTATGAGAACATGAGGCTTTGGGGGAACATCTAGATATAAACCCTAACAGCATAGCAAATCAACAGTGCAACAAACTCACAAATCTCACTGGCAACCATTCTTTCTTCTAATAATAGACTCTTATGATTTCATTATGCTACCTGGGGTCTCTTGTGTGTCTCAGCAGTTCACCAGGCAGGCAGAGATTTGAACAGAGTTTCATAGTCAACTTTTGAATTTCAGTCCTATGGCTGTCATTCTTACAGGCTTTCTCCCTTAACTATCCATCTGTTCTGCTGCTCTAAACTCTGCCCCTGACACCTTGAGTCAGGGAAGCTGTTGATTTTTGCCCCTGGAGCAGAGAGTGTTGGGGAGTGGTTGGTTACCCGCCACAGACTTAGTTCTTATCTGATGCAGTAGCATTTGTTTAAGAGTAAACTCTTCTCAAAGGCATTTCAGAAAAATCAAATAGTCATTTTTATTTTATTTTTTAATTTTTTGTCTTTTTGAGACAGGGTCTCGCTATGCAGTGCAGGCTGGCCTTAAGCTCACTTTGTAGACCAGGCTGGTCATGAACTCACAATGATGCTCCTGCCTCAGCCTTTTGAGTGCTGCAAATAGTCATTGTTAATACATCTTTCCAGTTTTAATTATTATTTGTGGGAGGAATTATCAAATATCTTTCATATTATTATTACTGTAAATCCTACCCTGTACCTAACTTTAACAATTTTCTCCATATGTGTTTTGCAAGTTTCTTAACTTTATTATTAAATATTTTAGGAATTTTATTGCTTCTGGTAATGGCATCTTTATTTAAATATATTTTCTTGTTTTTTCCCTCCTCCTTTTCCTCTGCTTCCTCTTCTTCCTCCTTTTACTTTTTAGAAAACATGAGAGTTTTTTGTTTTTTTAAAATCAGAGTGTACCTTTACATCTGGAGAGTTTCCAAGAGAAGATTCTCTCAGTCAGCATGAGTTACGGTTTTTATAAGGGATTGGGTATTTAGAAAAAGGGTCTAGGCAGCAAATGTGATTGTCTAAGAATAGCCTTTCAATGGATCATTAACACCTTGTAGATTTTCCAGGAACACCTGTGTTTAGTATTGTTTTTACAGTTGCAATTTTGACAAGACCACTTCTTCAGTTTTCCACAGTGGTTGCACCAGTTTACACTCCTACCAACAGTGGAAAAGTTCCCTTTTTCCTCACAGCATCACCAGAATTTATTGGTTGATTTCATGATAATAGCCATTCTTTCTGAAGTGAAATGGAATCTCAGTATTGTTTTAATTTACATCAGTTGGATGACCAGTGATGATGAACATTTTTTCATATACAGTATTTATTTGCCATTTTTACTTCTTCTGAGAAGTGTCCATTTCAGATACCCATTTTGGATTGGGTCTTTAAATTTGAGGTTTTGGGGTTTTTGGTTTTCTTTAGTTTTTTATACATTCTAGATAGGAACAGCTGGCAGAAAAATTTTTTCCCACATTGTGGGTTATCTATTCATTCTGTTGGTGGTATCTTGTGCTGTGCAAAAGCTTTTTAATAAGATGAGATTCTAGTTATTGATTCTTTGAGATAGTTCCTGTGCAGTAGGGGTTTTGTTCATAAAGTCTTTGCCTACACCAATGTCTTCAAGAGTTCTACCTGTTACATCTTCCAGCATATTTAGGATTTCTGTTTTAATATTTAGATCTTTGACCCATTTCAAATTTAGTTTAGTGTATGGTGAAAGATATGAGTCTAGTTTTAATCTTTGGCATGTGGAAAGCCTGCTTTTTTCAGCACCATTTATTAAAGAGGGTATCTTTCTTTTAGTGAATGTGTTTGGCTCTTTTGTCAAAGATTAGGTGGCTGAGTGTAGTTTTTTTCTGCTTCTTCTGTTCTGTTCCATTGATCCTCACTTTCAGTTTTTGTCCATTGTATGATGTTGCCTATTGGTTTGTTTGGCTTTTGGCTTCTGTCAGGTTCAGATAAAGACCACCTATTTCAATTTTCTGTAGGGTTTTTTTTTTTAAATCAGGAATGGCAGTTGGACTTTATCAAATGCTCTTTCTACATCTGTTGAGATGATCATTTAATTTTTGTCCTTGGTTCTGTTAATATAATGTATCACATTTATTGATTTGTATACATTGAACCACCCCCACATGCCTAGGATGAATACTATTTGGTCATGGTGTATAATCTTTTTAGTGACTTGCTGCATTCTGTTGCCAGTATCTTAGTGAGGATTTTTGCATCTCTAAGGAGACTGGCCTGTAGTTCTCTTTTTTGATTGGATTATTCTCTGGTTTTGATATCAGGGTAATGCTTGCTTCCAGAAATAAACACGGGGGCATTGCTTCCCTTTCAGTTTCATTAAAGAGTTTGAGAAGTAATGGTGTTAGGTGTTCTCTAAATTTCTTATAGAATTTGGGAGTGAATTCTTCAAGACTTTGACATTTCTTCATTGGTAGGTTTTTAATTATATCTTCAATTTCATTGATTGATACTGATTTAAGATTTTTATATCTTCTTGATTCAGCTTTGATAATTCCTTTGTATCTAGGAATCTGTCCATTTCCTCTGTGTTTTCCATCTTATTAGAATACACAAGCAGGGTGTGGTGGCACATGTCTATAGTCCCAGCACTTGGGAAGTTGAGGCAGGAGGTTCATTGTGAATTTGAGTCCAGCCTGGGTTACAAAGTAAGTTCAAGCTCAACCTGAACTGCAGAGTGAAACCCTGTCTCAAAAAGACAAAAAGAAAAGCATACAGGTTCCTCAAAGTAGGTGTTTATGATCTGGATTTCTGCAGGATCTGTTGTGATTTTACCCTTTTCATTCCTAATTGCTTGTATTTGAGTCTTTTCTTTCTTTTTTTGGATAAAGTTGGCAAAGGGCTTGTCAATTTTACTTAATCTTTCAAACAACTGTACAAATCATTGATTCATTGTATTGTTTTCTTAGTCTTAAATGCATTAATTTCTGCTATGATCTTTATAATTTCTTCCTTTGTACAAAATTTTGTCTTGACTTGCTCTTCTTTTTCTAGAAGCTTGAGGTTCAACCTTAGGTTGCTTATTTAAACTTGCTTTGTTTTTCTTTTTCTTTTTCTTTTTCTTCTTTTTTTGGTACCAGGAATCAAACTCATGACCTCATGCTTGCTAGGCAGGTGCTTATGCCACTGAGCTATATCTCTGGCTCTCTATTTTTTGATATGGGAAAGGACTCCTTTCATTGTGTTCCATAAGTTCCAGTATATTGTATTGTATTGTATATAGTATTGGTGTCATCATTTAATTGTAGAAACTGTCTGATTTTTTCTTTGATTTCTTCTGTAAACCCACTGGTTATTCAGGAGGGTGTTATTTAATTTCCATGTGTTTAGGAAGTTATTATGGCTTCTTTTGCCATTGATTTCCAGTTTCATTGTACTGTGGTCTGATAATATACATGGGATAATTTCAATTATTTTGCATTTATTTAAGCATGTTCTACAAATTAGTATGTAGTCTATTTTGGAGAATGTCCTGTGTGTAGCTGAGAAGAATGTGTATTCTGATATAGTATGGTGGAACACCCTGTAAATATCTACTAAGTCCATTTGTTCAAAAGTTTGGCTCAGTTCTGATATTTCCTTATGATTTTTTTTGCATAGCTGATCTGTCTATTTGTGACAGTGGGGTATTAAGGTCCCCCATTACAATTATATTAGTGCTTATTTGATTTTTCATTTCCATTAGTATTTGTTTTATATAGTTGGGTGCACTGTTATTTGGTGCATATATATTGATGATTGTTATCTCTTCCTCTTAGATTGTTCCCTTTATAAGTATGTAGTGATCTTCTTTGTCTCTTCTAATTAATCTTCACTTGAAATCCACTCTGTCTATAAGTAGAATAAGTACTCTTGCTTTTTTCCAAGTTCTTGTCAGGTGGAGTATTGTTTTCCATTCTTTGACTTTCAGTCTATGAATTCTTTTGAATTAAATGTGTTTCTAGTATGCAGCATATTGTTGGATCTTGCTTCTTGATCCATTCTGCTAGTCTGTTTCTTTTGGTTAGTGAATTGAGACCATTTACATTCATGGTTATAACTGATATACATTGACTTATCCTTGTCATATTATTTTCTGTTATTGGTTCCCCCTTTTTTCTCATTTGTTTAATTACTTGCCTTGCCTCATGGATTAATTTTATTGTAGTAAATGGAGTTGTCATCTTCATTCTCTCTTTCTAGAATGCACTTCAGAACACATTGGAGTACTGGTTTTGTGGCCATGAAATTCTTTAAGTGTTCTTTGTCATGATATCGTATTTCTCCATCAATTTTGAATGACAGTTTTGCACAGTACATCAGTCTGGTTGGAGACTGTTTTCTCTTATGACTTGAGATATTCAAGCCCTCCTTGACTTGAGGGTTTGTGTTAAGAAGTCTGCTGTGATTCTGATGGGCTTTCCTTTATAAGTTGTTTCTTTTCTCTAACAGTTTTTAATATTCTGTTCTTGCATTGAATTTCCGAAATCTTGACTATTATATGCTTTGGTGTAGTTTTTTGTAATTGTTAATTGGAGTTCTGTATGCCTCACTTAACTGTATGTCAAATTCCCTTTCTCTGCTTGGGAAGTTTACCATGACTTCTATGAATAGGTTTTTTATTTCTGCTATCTCCTGCTTTCTCATCAGCTCTGATCAATCTTATGTCATTTTTCTTTGTATCATCTAGCAGCTGTCAGACTGATTTTTCATGCTCCCTTGCTATTTTTTAAATTTTTATTTTAATTTGTTTGGTTTTTAAAGACAGGGTCTCTCCATGTAGTCCAGGCTGGCCTTAAACTCTCTGTGTAGCCCAGGTTAGTTTTGAACTCACAGTAATCCTCCTGTCTTAGCCTCCTGAGTCCTGGATTATAGGTGTGCACCACCATGCTTAGCTCATCCCTTGGTATTTTAAAGAAATCTTTCTTTTCATGATTGATAACTACAATCCTATCTTCTACATCTGATATTCTGTCCTCACATTGGCTCTTTCTACTGCATATCCTTTCAATGGAATTTTTAAACTCCTGTATATCTATGTGAATCTGTCACATCAGTTCCATTTCTTTCCTATGTTGCATGTTCATGGTTTCTATCATTTTCCTAAACTCCTTTATATTTATATCTGTATCTGCTCTAGAGTCAGTAGCCATATCCTTATGTATGGTCACCATCTCTGTAGTTATCTGAGAAATTATTTCTGATTTGATTTTTTCTAGAGCCTCATTCATCTACTTTGTTACTTCCACTGTTACCACTTCAGAGAGTCTAGGTGGGTGACTTTCAACTTTTTCTACCTCACTGATCCCTGGGTTTGCCTTTGTGAGCTGGAAGTCTGGGGTTGCATTTTGCTTCTATCTCTTATCATTTTCTATTTTTTAAGTTTAATTCTTGCAGTAATGCTTGTAAGTTGCTTGTGGTAGGTAGCTTTATTGCTAGTATTGAGAACTGTTAGAAATGACTGCTTCTCAGAGATGTCTTCCAGATGGAGCTGGTTTTTGGGTTTTGAGTCTATTGTAAAATCCTTCCTCCTCAATTTATTGGGGATGGTAATTTGCTGCCTATTTTACTTAGCCCCTGGTTCTTTGGCCAAGACCTATAGTAATGTGTATGATCCTCAGGCAGTCTCAGTCTTGGCATGTCAGGAAGAACAACCGATCAGAACAATTATGTTACCTTGGCTAAAATAGTACAGTCAGTAGTAATAATAGCATCAAACAAGGCCTAGAAAATGACAAAGTGTGATAACTATTAATTTGCCACTGTTAACTATATTAACTAGACTTTAAATTTAAAAGCAGTTAGAGAGAAAACAGAGAAATAGGAGAAGAGGTAGAGATTGGAAACAAGGCTGAAGGGCAAAGAAAGATTACACAAACTGCAAAACTGGTGAAGATAGTAGGAGGGAAAGAGAGAAGCAAGAAATAAAAACAAGAACAGAATAAATCAACAAAACTAACTAGAAACAATGTTCACACTCATATAAAAACAAGAACAGACAATCAATAAAAAAAAAAAGAAAAGAAAAGAAAAAAGGGCA
Organism: Chinchilla lanigera; assembly: GCF_000276665.1. Taxonomy (NCBI): domain Eukaryota; kingdom Metazoa; phylum Chordata; class Mammalia; order Rodentia; family Chinchillidae; genus Chinchilla; species Chinchilla lanigera. The sequence goes on along the minus strand of NW_004955431.1, from coordinate 3,058,837 downwards.
CTTCAGGGTGTGTCTCTGTTTTCACTGGTAGACAGAGCAGACAGACAGAGCCGAGATCCATGTTGATTGATTTCAGCAAAGGCACTGAAATTCAGTTTGGTTTCTGGCTGCAAAGCTGGAACCTCATTTGTTCAGCCTGCAACACTCCATGTACTTCCTGCTGGCTTGAACTTGTCCTCTTGACCTCCTGCCAACTTGGACTTGGTTCTGCTTCTTCCTGACACTGAGAGCTGCTAGATGGAGCCAACTTGCGCTCCTCTGAGTTCTGAGCTCAGTTGGCTCCTCTCCAAGATAGTGACCATCCAAGCCAATCACCCTCTCCTGGGGGATCTCTAAACCTGAATAACCTACCAGCCCCGGCAGTCCACTACATCCACTGCTCTGTTCCACCGATGCATTTCTCCATGGATGCCTCTGGACTTGCCAGTAATCACAGTGGGTCTGCAGGTTTGAATTGCCCCTTCTTGTAGCAGTCAGGGCTCAGGGAGAAAGCACTGCCCACCACCTCCTTCTTCTATATTAGGTCTCTCTCTTCACTCTCTTCTTGGGCTTCAATTCTCACTTCAGATCTTTGCTGGATCCAGAGGATTCACTTCTCTCATTCTTCTTTTTCACATTGCCATACTCCAGTGTCTGGACACCAAATCTCAGAGGGGGTGTTTCTCTGCTGTTCACCACTATAACATCTTCCTAGAATTCAAGAGCAGTAGGTATTAATCCTAACTATTGTAGTCCTATCTGGATATTGAGGCCCTTTGAGATATAAAGTATGAGCACAGAACTACCTGTTATTAATCATGGTCAACATTATATTAGGAGTCAGTGTCTTATTTGTCCAGTAGGTGGTAGCCTACCATTTTAACATGCTGTTTATGTTGTCTTTTTTTTTTTGGAATTTTTTGAGACAAGGTCTCACTTTGTAGTGCCGGCTGGCCTTGAACTCAACATGTAATTATGTAGCCCAGGCTGACCTCAAGCTCACAGCAATCCTCCTACCTCAGCCTCCTGAGTGCTGAGATTATAGGCATATGCAACCACACCCAGTTTATGATGTCTTTTTTTTATTTTATTTTTTCATATTATAATGTCTTTTAAAAGCCATATTTTTGTAAAATGTTAACAGAAAGCTATCATAAAACTTTATAAGAATAATGTAAAATAAAAATAACAAGAGCAAAATATAGCATTCTTATCTTGTTTTGAAATTTTGGGGTTTTTTTCTCTTTAAAATAAAAACAAAAAATTTATAAATAAATAAATAAATAAATAAACTTTGGATAATGACATGCCTAAAAAATAGCATTCATACAAGTATATCTTACTTATACAATAACAAAGTATTTGCTTAGTTAAGACCAATAGATATAGATCAAGTATTAAAAGGCAGAACTAAATTGTACCAAATATAAAGATGTCACAAATTGATCATTTGATATATTTATGGTCTAGATGTAATGTAGTATAAGAGAGAATACTTACTGATTACTTTGTTTACATCAAATTTGTATAATCTTAATTCTATGCTTTCTAACATTAGGCAAACCTCAGACTCACAGCCTATTTTGTCCTCTGATATATATATTTAGTCTCAAATACTAGTTGTGTAATGATTTATAAACTGATTATTGGAAAGATTTTATAAGCCAATTTAAATAACCCTTGGCTAGATGTGGTGGCACACACCTGTAACCCCAGTACTCAGGATCACCGCAAGTTTGTGGCCAGCCTGGGCTACAAAGTGAGTTTGAGGCCAGCCTGAACTGCATAGCAAAACCCTGTCTCAAAAAGGCTAACTAAATAAATAAATCTCAACTCTTTTTTTGTGTGTGTGAGACAGGCTCTTACTGTGTAGTGCAGGCTGGCCTTGAACTCACGTATGTAGCCCAGGCTGGCCTAGAACTCACAGCAATCCTCCTGCCTCAGTCTCCAGAATGCTGAGAATTCAAGGGCTCCTACTCAGGGATAAACTATATATATGCAATCTTGAACATTTATGTATATTAGTAACTTGCAAAAACATTTAACAGAACCAAGTATCTTTCTTAAAATTTAAACCAAGAATATTTTAATTTAGTAACTGATGACTTAGATATTGTTATAAATATTTATAAGCATTAATCCTATTTATAGTTACTCATTAGTTTTAACAATTACTTTAGATTATCTATGATAGCCAAGATATTAGACTAGAATAGTTAACATTTTAAGCTATATATAATTGTTAGCCAAAGGGAAAAAATCTTAAACATGTTTGTATTTGAAACATAGATCCTTATTGGATTCTGGAAGAAGTAAACTAGAGACTGTTAATGGTTGATATAGTATTTGAAGTCTTCTTTTATATCTAGTTTAGGTGTTTATAATATTAATAATTACTTTACTTTTTGGTTATACATTCCTGCTACGCGCTTATGACCAAGTCAAAGTAAGACCTATGTTAATTAAAATTAATATACCTAGAGCAATTTACTTTCTAATTCTCCCAGAGTAGCTGTCTGGCTGGGTGTAGTGGAGCATGCCTATAATCCCAGTACTTGGGAGGCTGAGGCAGGAGGATCACTTCGAGTTTGAGGTCAGCCTGGGCTACAAAGTGAGTTCATGTCCAGCCTAAACTGCATAGTGAAACCTTGTTTCAAAATGACAAAACAAAACAGAGAAAGTATCTGTCATCTCCTTTTCTCTTTCCCCATCTTCAAATAAATTGTCTTTCTTTATTTAAAAGAAATAAATCCATCTATTGATAGCAAAGATATATTAATCTGATTGGCTAATGACCTAAGCAAAATATATGTTAGCAATTTTAAAGACAACTTTTACCTTTATTTTACCAATTAGCTTAAGCCATGTTAACCCAAAAATTAATACACAGAAAAATGCATAACAACCTAAATTATGTTACCAAACTTGAAAATTTTTTTGCAAGGTTAATATAAACCTTGAGCCTAACAGTTTTTTATCTTTTAAGTGAACTTGGTAACTCTTGACTACCTGTATAATCAGTTTTTGTGAAAACCCCTAAAAAAGCCAGAAGTCTGTAAGAGCAGGGCAAAAAAATCAAAAAGAAAAAGTTGGGGTTAGAGAAAAGCCAAAAAAAAAAAAAAAAAAAAAAAAAGGACCACTAAATCCACCAGTTTTAGAACCTGGAGAAAGTTGGACTATGAAAGGATTTAGAAGGCATCAGCTTAGCCCTCCTGTGATTGGAGATCCTATAACAGGGCCATGAAGGTCTGAATGTAAAGAACTTTAGAGACCTTTCTAGATTTCGGCAGAGAAGGTCTAAATGTAGGATGTTGTTATAATGTAGGGTGCCCCTAAGGGGACAAAGGTCATGATCCAGGAGCAGTATTGTTTAGGAAAATTAGACGATTTTTGAGAGCTCCAGGGTGAAATTTGGACCACTTTTTAAATTCCCATCCCAAGGGTGAGTCAGGAGGGCTAGAGCTTGTGGAACCCACTTCTGGGTCCTACCAGAGATGTAGCATCCACCCACAGGCATCCTTTAAGGATAGCATCAAAATCGATGAGGTGAGCTCTAATCTAGGGCTCCTCCTGAGAAGACAGCCTCTGACTCAGTGAAAATCTTTCACTGGTGCCACCTATGCTGGCACTGAGACAACCAGATTGGACTTGATAGGAAAGGGGGTGGGGCACTTGTGAACCAGTCCTGCATAGCGATTAGCTACAGGGGAAGGAGACACGGCATCTTGGAGAAAGGGAAGACCTGGTCACTCATGAGTCTTCCAGATCAGGAAGTTCAGCTGAGAGAGGTAAAGCCAGGAGCTAGCAGCAGCTGAGGGGAACTGTAGCGGGCTGTAGTCCTTTTGCTGCTGCCCTCCGGTTACACCGAGAATGACCCTAGCCAGGGCCTGTCAGTTGTAAATGAGAAGTAAGGTTTTCTGCAAGGGGGTGACAGGATCTCCTCAGCTCATGCCTGACGGGTCACCATGGTTGGTGTCACAGCCTGAGGCCGTGGGTCCCGCCAGGGTCCTCCAGTTGTCCTACACGCCAGTCTGACAAAATGTGCACAAGCATCAGAGTGGAAAGAAACCAGGCTAGCAGAGCCTTCCCCGTCCCTGTACAGGCAACCAGTTGGCCATGCAAGACAACATACAGAGGGCCAGTGATGCAGGCGGTGAAAAGAATTTTGCCAATAGACAAGGAATGTAATAAACATAAGAGTGTATTTAGATCAGGCTACACTGTCAAGGGGGACAGTGGGTGAGTTTCCAAGAGAGGAATCACCTACATTTTCTAATTAGTTATTACATTTTGTGTCTCTCATATTTTTATGTTAAATTATTCTTATGCTAAATTTTTTTGTTCTATTGTTTTTCAGTAAGTTTCTCTTGAATTATCTATAGAGACAATCACATTGTCTGCAAATAGTGACAGTCAGGCTTTATCCCTTCCAGTATTAGACCTCTTATCTCACTGCCGACCTTGTCTATAAGCACTAGTTGAATGTTAAGTAATAGCAGTAACAGAGGCCTCCTTTCCTACGCCGTGTCTGTTTGGGTTATTATTGCTGTGAAACAAGTCATGCTAGAACTTAGTGGTTTAAAACAGCAATTTTGTTTTGCTCACGATTTTGAAGATCAAGACTTCAGGAATGGCTTAATCAGGCAGTTCTCCTTTGAGATCTCTCAGGCAGCTTCAGCCAGATGTCAGTTAGGAATGCCCTCATCTGAAGGCTTCTGTTAAGTTGGATGTCTAGAAGGTCCACTCATATGGTGGTGGCTGGTGTCAGCTGTCAACTGGGCACTCAGCTAGACTGTCAACTGGAGTTCCTCCACAGGGGCTTTCCAGACTAATTGGCCTATCACAACATGATGGCCTTGTGGGTAGCTGGGTGTTTCACACGGAAGGTAAGAGCTCTAAGAGGAAATGTTCCAGCAAATGAATATGAAGCTGCATCACCTTTTCTGACCCAGCCAGAGAAGTCATCCAGCGCCCTTTCTGCTGAATTATACTGGGATCAAGCATTGTAGTGCACCAGGAGGGAGGAAACAATTCCTCCCAATGCGAGGGGTACCAAGGAATCTGTGACCATATATATATATTTTTAAAACTCCAGGCTGTTTTTGGTGGAAATACTTCTAGTGTGTTATTAGTATGTATATTTTCTGTTGGTTTTTAACAGACATCCTTTTAAAAATTGAAATATGGCTACACACTAAATTCACTACATTGGAGGATATAGATCATAAATCTAACTTTCCTTTTGGGGGGAAATTTCATCCATTTTTGGGCAGTTCTTCACATTACTTATTCTACACATTTCTATTTGGTTGATTAGAAATTTTGCCTGAATTCTAATATGGCTCATTGATAACCTGTTTGTTTTTGCGTTTTATTTTTTGAGACAAGGTCTCACTATGTAATTCAGACTGGGCTTGTACTCACTGTGTAGCCCCAGCTGGCCTCAAACTTGCAGTGATTCTCCTGCCTCAGCCTTCTGAGAGCTGTCATTACAGGTGTGCATCACCATGGCCAGCTCATTGATTAACTTTTGAGTGAACTGAGATAAATCCTATTTTGAGTTGTTTTTCTTGTTTGTAAAGCACTAAGATAATCCTCTTGTTAATGTATTTGAGTTATTTCCCCACCCCAGCACTAGGGATTGGACTCAAACCCTTCACCCTAAACTATATCCCCATCCCCTTCCCCCTTTATTTTTTATTTTGGGGCAAAGTCATGCTAAGTTACTAAACTGCCCAGACTGGGCAGAAACTTGTGATCCTCCTGGGTCAGCCTCCCAGAGTGCTGGGATTTATAGGTTTGCGCCACCATGCTCAGTATTGGGTTATATTGTAAACATTGGTTACTCCTGCAGCAGATTTGGAAATATTGAGATAATTTTACAGATGTCTGTAAAATGTACATTGAACTTTAAAAGTACTTAACCCTATAAAAATACTGTAGCTGAATATAAATTTCTTATTTGGTAAAATCAAATCTAGGTCAATTAGTAAAAACACTACAACAAAATAAGTGGGGGTGGGACATTAAACAGGTGCTAGTTTTGAACCCACACCAAATGGTGACAGGCTTACTCTGTACAGCAACTTCTTCAGGACAAAAAGGGGGGGAGAGACAACAGCAGGAAACAAATTTTAGCTAGGTGGTGCACACCCATAATCCTAGGACTCTGGAAGGCTGAAGCAGGAGGATCACAAATTCAACCTCAGCCTAGGCAATGCTGAGATTTAGCAAAACCCTGTAACAAATTAAAAATTTGAGAAGAGAGGTAAGGACTTAACTCAGTATGACAGCCTTGTGTTCAATCACCAATAAAACAACAGAAAAAAGAAAGAAATATTAACGTTTGCATGTAACTACATTAACCCATATTGTTTAGGAAATTAATTTTTAGAAGGATGACATAAGTTTTTTGGGTTTAAATACCATATTTTCATTTAAAATGTTACATTTTATTGCATGGCACTTGAACAGCAATTTGACTCCCTGGATAATCTACCTCTAGATCTCAATTTTTAAAATATCTGTAATGATGGTTTTGCATTACTTACAGTCATAAAATTGTTATGCTTTCCTAAAAGAAAGGAACTTACAACTAAAATAAAGGCTAAATATCCTCTAGTAAAAAGAATGTATCAGTTAGCTTTATAAAGGCCAAATATCCTCTAGTAAAAGGAATGTATCAGTTAGCTTTATAAGGAATATGGTTTCTGGAGTTAGACTGCCTAAGTCTGCATCTGACTCTGCCATTTATTAACTGTGGGTCAATCAGTGTGATACTCGGTCTACCAAAATTAATTTCCTCATCTGTAAGCTGGTATACATTATAGTACATATCTTATGGCATTAGGAATAAACAGGAAATAAATGTATGGGTGGCAAATAATAACCTCATCAGTTGGACAGCTTCCTTTTTCTTCCTAGGGTAGATAGATGGGCTACATCTTCCATCTTCACTTGCAGCTATGCCTGAGAGAGGTAGTAGGAGGGGCCAGATGCAACAGCTTAGCCTTCACTTTATAAGGGATGTCTCTCTGTGTTCCATACCACTGGACTCCAGGAAATTTCATGGAGGGAGGGGGCCCTTGAACTTTAGTTGGATTTATTTCCCATCCTTTGACATGTAAATACTTTACCAACAAGGCCAGAGTGGTCACTACCTCTTGCTCACTTGGTCCACTCAGCATAATTTCATCAATGCGATGAACCAGTGTGATACTTTGTGGAAGAGAAAGATGATCAATGTCCCTGTGAACTAAGTTGGTTTTTTGTTTGTTTGTTTTTGTTTTTGGTACTGGGAATCAAACTCATGACCTCACACTTGCCAAGCAGGTGCTGCACCACTGAGCTGTATTTCCAGACCTGTAGACTAAGTTGTGAAATAGAGCTGGAGAGTTGACACAACTCTAAGGTAGGATGGTGAAGATGTATTGCTAGCCCCTTGCCAGATAAATAAAATTGCTTCTGATGGGTCTTATGGACAGGTATAGAGAAAAAGTCAGTTAAATCAGTAACTGCCTGGCCAGAAAATGTGTTCATCTGTCCAAGCAAGGAAATGATATGCGTCACAGCACCTGCTGTTAGCATCAACACTTGTTTACAGTAATCCATTGTCATGTTCCAAGATCCACCCATCTTTTACACAGGCCAAATAGGAGAGTTAAATGGGGATGTGGTGGGGATCGACAACCCCTGCATATTTGAAGTCCTTCATGGTGGTACTAATTATGTAGGACCCCAGCAAAGATCCTGATTTCTTGTTTGGTGCTATGACACAAGGTTGCAAAGAAAGAAATCAGAGACAGGATAAATGTGAAATGGGGAACTGGGATGGTCAATGCTCAATGCTGAACAAAGACCCCAAAACAGCCGGACCCATAATATTTATTGGTTGTACAATCTATAGAACGGAGTGAGGAGGCCACATGTGATTGCTGGGGATAAGACACTGACACAAGCAGGGCTTGTAAAGGAGGGAACAAAACATCCTTGCATGAAGAACAGAAGAGACCAGGAATAAGGCATGGTTAATGACTAACTTATTTTTCAAGTAAAATAAACTACATTCTGGGAAAGGAGTTTGGAAAGTGTCACTTGTCCTCGGCTGCTGTGGTGGATTAACTAATAGTCAACTTGTAACACCCAGTGCGGTGCTGGGTGTGGAAGGCCCACCAGAGGATTGTTGCCAACCACATAAAAACAAAACTGGAGGGGAAGATGATGTCTGGTTGATTGTCCTGGAGAAGCTTGTTGCACTGGCTTTCCTGATATGAACTTGGCTGTTCTCATCATCGGAGGAGCTCAGGTCCTTGCTGTTGCTGAGGATGGCTGCAGTTCTCTTCAGGGGAGCTCTGGTCCTTACACTGAGCATCGCTTCCTGGCTCCAGTGCAGATCCCTCAGCCTGCTGGCACAGAGCCTGTATCCCATTGGCACGGATTTTCTTGCTTCCACCACTGACCTTTGGCCCTTCCCAGTGCAGAGCCTTGATACAGACTTGCATGAGACACTGTCATGAGCTCTAAGCTTCCAGCTGGACTCATGTAGGACATTGCCATGGGATCTAGGCTCTCAGCTGGAGTCTTTGGGTCTCTAGTGTGTGGATAAATTTCTTGTGCTCTTTTCCATTTGACTCTTTGGGTGAATAATATAAAATAATCCTATAAATTTTGCATTCTATATTAAATAATGTTCCTTATAAACCCTGAGTACAACGGCTGCTGTGTTTTCTATATCAGAGCCCCATAGCTTCACAGACCGCATCTGTGGCCTCTGCTGGTGTTGGTGGGGAGAAAATGGTAATCACTATCTGAAGTGCTCTGATGAGTCATGAAAGCTTTGACCTGACTCTCTTATTAAAATAAGCCAATTGTGGGGTTAACTCTTTACAGCTTACACTGCTCACAGTGTGCTCTGGGCATAATCAACAGGGCAGTCTCCCACCCTAATCTCTTCAATCCCTCCAAGGATTTGATAATGATTTTGATTTACTATTTTTCCAGGTAAAGGAAACTCTAATGGCTTCTACTTGGCCTTTCCCACTATGGTATTCCTCACACCACAAGTTAGGGAACCAATGTGAGAATTCTGTCCACTACTAAGTATATCTATTTCAGTTATGCATTCTGGAACTGGGAAAATGACCACTGGGTGGATACAGGGACCTACTGGACCCACTGCAAGTCAGACTATGGCTAAAATTCCTTTTATCACTTCACCTTTACAGGCCTCCTACCCTTGGTGGAGCGCTACAGTGATGTTTTGAATATCCTGGAATCAGCATTAGTTCAGAACCAGTCGCCTAAATGTCAGATCTTTTCCTTTGTTGCACTGTATGGTGATCCTGGTGTTATAGTTTACATCTAGATGTCTCTGCAAAGCCTCATATGCTCCTAGATGGGGCTTTTCAGAGGTGGCTGGAACTAGGGTGTGTGAGTGTGCATTAAAGGTGTGATACTGAGATTAAGGATGACTGGATCAGTCCACTAGTTGGTTTACTATAGATCTGAGTATGGGTGATGGAAGATCCACTCTGGGTGTGGGTGGTACCAGCCAAATTGTTTGTAGCCTGAGTGGGATAAAATGGAAAGGGAGGCTTGTTACTGCTGCTTTCTGCTGTCCTATCATGGACTGTTCCCCTTCTGCTGTGCCCTGCTGCCATGCCATTGTGCCTTGGAGCCAACCAAGAATGGACTGAAACCTCTACAAACTATGAGCTGAAATAAACTTTTCTTCCTTTAACTTGAGTTAGGTATTTTGAGAAAAGTAACTATGACACCTGGTGAAAGGCCACAGGTCTTTTTGGGAAAGGATGGGAGAACAATTGAGGATATTATTTTTTGATAATACAATAGGGCCATTCCTCAGGGACCTCATTTTCAGTCAAGGGGTTCTAGGTCTATAAAGAAGCTCAAGCCTGGGAGTTGATCGAGGGGCCATAAGTCTCTGTTGCTATGATTTGAAGTAAATTCTTGTTCATTTTCTCTAAATTTTCTACTTCTATAAATTTTGGTAAGTAAAAATTTAGTAGATTTCCTATATACTTTACTTCTGGGAACACACAGGAGTAATTAGCCAATTCCGTTAGTCTACATGTGTCAGACCATTTTGACCATTGTTTTGCTTCTGCTGTCCATTATGATAAGAACACCCACCTGGCCTTTTGTGTTTGAGTGGTGCCACGTGGTCCTTGCCACTTTGGCTTCCATCACATATAAGTTTTCCAGCTGAGTGACTGTGAGCCACATGGTAAGATCTGCCATGCAGAGAAGGCCAGTGATGAAGTTCTATAAGGTGGCTAGTGCTTCCCTCACAAATCTATTTCTTGTATTTAAGGGAATTTAAAAAACAATAAAAATGATACAGAATTTCAAAACAAGGTGATAGGAAATTAACAATGTTTATTATATTGTATATTGTTATCTTCAAAGTAGTTGCTCAGATTACCAGATATAGGCATGCAAAATTGATCAAACAGTATAAGCATTAACTGTTCCTTTCAATGAAATAATAGAAATTAGTAGTACAATTATCTCAGCTACCTTGTGTATATATATATATACCTTCCTTCTTTTCTCCTTTCCCCCATCCCAGTTGTTCTTTCCTTTTCAGTAGTTTCTTTCCCTTTCACAATATCTATTTTACCTTCTGAATCTTATTTACTTTTTCAGCTTCTTTTTTTATTTTAAAAAGAACAAAAAAAAACAAAAACAAAGACAAAAACAAAACAACACAAAAACTATAAAAACAATACAGAATTTCAAAATAAGATGATAGCAAATCAACAATAGCTGTTGTATTACTTATTATTAAAAGTAGTTGCTCAGATTACCAGATATAGGCATGAAAGATTGATCAAACAATTAAACATGAACTGTGCCTTTCAAAAAAACCAATAGATATTAGTAGTACAATTACCTTAGCTATTGTGTGTGTGTGTGTGTGTGTGTGTGTGTGTGTATGTATATAATTCCCTTTCTTCTTTCTCCCATCCAAGTTGTTCTTTCCTATTAAGCAGTTTCTTTCCCTTTCACAGTATCTATTTTACCTTTCAGTTTTATTTACTTTTTCAAGTTCTTACACTAGGGAGACAATACAGTGTTTACACAAGTGGGTCTGATTTATTTCGCTTATGAGTATGGACTCTAGTTGCATCCATTTACCTATAAAAGGCTCGAGTTTCTCTTTCTTAAGAAAGTAATATTCCATTGTATAAAAATGCCACATTTTTCTTATCCACTTCTCAGTTGATAGACATTTGGGTTGTTTCCAAAATTTTGCTATGGCAAATTGTGCTGCTCTGAACATGGGTGCACATATATCACTGTCGTATGATGTTTTTAATTCTTCTGGGAAAATACCCAGAAGAGGAATGGCTGGATTAAATGAGACCACTAATACTAATTTTTTGAGGAATCTCCAGACTGATTTCCAAAGTGGTTGCACCAGTCTACATTGCCACCAACAGGGGAAGAGTTCCTTTTTCCCCACAGCCCCTCCAGCATTTGTTGTTTGTTGATTTTTTTGATGATAGCCATTCTTACTGGTGTGAGATGAAATCTCAGTGTTGTTTTAATTTGCATTTCTTGAATGACCAATTATGTTGAACATTTTTTCATGTATTTATTTGTCATCTGTATTTCTTTATCTGAGAAGTGTGTATTAATCTCAGATGCCTATTTTGGATTGGGTCTTTGAATCTGGAGAGTCTGAATTTTTTCAATTCTTTATATGTTGTAGATGTAAGTCCTTTGACTGAGTGACAGTTACCCAAAATGGGTTGTTCACTCTAACAAAGTGATTTCTTTTGAAATACAAAGATTTTTAATAGGATGAGATCCCAGTTGTTGATTCTTTGAAGTGCTTCTCATGCAGTTTGGGTTTTGTTCATGAAGACTGTGCCTACTGCTATGTCTTCAAGATTTCAACCTACTTTCTCTTCCAGTAGATTTAGTGTTTCTGCTTTAATATTTAAATCTTTCATCCATTTTGACTTTAGTTTAGTGCATGGTGTTAGACATGGGTCTAGTTTTAGTCTTTGGCATATAGAGAGCCAGTTTTCCCAGCATCATTTATTAAAGAGGCTATTTTTCTTCCAGTGAACATGTTTGGCCGTTTGTAAAAGATAAGATGAGGTGTGTTTGTAGTTGTGTTTGCATCTTCTAATCTGTTCCACTGGAGGCAAGTACTACTTTGATACCAAAACCAGAGAAAGACCCAAGCAAAAAAGAGCTACAGGCCAATCTCCCAAATGAACATAGGTGTAAAAATTCTCAACAAAATACTAGCAAGCAGAATTCAGCAAATCATAAAGAAATTTATACACCATGACCAAGTGGGATTCATCCCATGAATGCAGGGATGGTTCAATATATGCAAATCAAGGTCCTTTTTTTGCCAGTATAATGCTGATTTTATCACAGTAGCTCTGTAGTATAATTTCAAGTCAGGGATTGTGATGCCTCCTGACTTGTCTTTGTTGCTCAGGATTGCTTTTGCTATTCTAGGTTTCTTCTTGTTCCAGATAAATTTTAGGAGTATTTTCTCTACTTCTGTGAGGTATGGTAATGGTATTTTGATCAGGATTGCATTAAATCTGTATAACAATTTTGGAAGTATGGCCATTTTCACTATGTTGGTTCTTCCTATCCATGAGTAAGAGATATCTTTCCATTTTCTGATATCCTCTTCAATCTCTTTTTTCAGAGTACTGTAATTTTCAATATATAAATGTTTTACTTCCTTTGTTAGATTGATTCCGAAGTATTTCATTTTATTAGATGCTATTGTGAAGGGTGTAGTTTCCCTAATTTCTCTCTCAATGAATTTGTTGTTTGTTTACAGGAATGCTATTGATTTTTGAGTGTTGACTTTGTATCCAGCTACACTACTGAATTTGTTCATTAAATCTAGAAGTCTTTTGGTGGAGTTTTTGGGGTCTTTTATGTAGAGTGTCATGTAATCTGCAAATAATGATAATTTCACTTCTTCCTTTCCTATGCTTATTTCTTTTATTACTCTCTCTTGTCTAAATTTGCTGGCTAATGTTTCCAGAACTATACTGAAAAGGAGTGGTTAAAGTGGACATCCTTGTCTTGTTCCTGATTTGAAAGTGAAAGCTTTCAGCATCCTGTGTGCAGCTGAGAAGTATTCTGATGTTGGGAGGAACATGCTGTAAAGGTCTACTAAGTCCATTTGTTCACAAGTTTGGATCAGTTGTGTTATTTCCTGGCAGATTTTTTGTCCAGGTGATCTATCACTTTGTGACCATGGGATGTTAAGGTCCCCTACTACAACTGCGTTATTGCTTATTTGATTTTTCATGTCTATTAATATTTTCTTATATAGTTGAGTGCTTCCGTATTTGATGCATATATATATTTATGATTGTTATGTTTTCCTCTTGCAGTTTTCCCCTAACAAATATGTAGAGACCTTCTTTATCTCTTTTGATCATTCTTGGTTTGAAGTTCACATTGTCTGCAAACAAAATAGCTACCCCTGTTTTTTTCTGGGTTCCTGTCATACAGAGTATTGGTTTCAATTCTTTGACTTTCAGTCTATAAATTTCCTTTTGAGTTAAAGGCATGTCTTGTATACAGCATATTGTTGGATTTTGTTTCTTTTTTTTTTTTTTTTGGTTTTTCTCCGGTACCGGGAACCGAACTCAGGACCTTGCACTTGCCAGGCAGGCGCTTTTGCCGGATTTTGTTTCTTGATCCACTGTGCCAGTTTGTTTCTTTTGATTGGTGAATTGAGGCCGTTTACATTATTGGTTATAACTGATATGTATTGGCTTTGTCATGTTATTTTCCTGCTGTTGTTTCCCTACTTTTCCCCTCTCTTTAACTGCTTGTCCTGCTTTGCGGTTTCTTTGTGGTATTGTTCTTGGAATTGTGGTCATTTTTATCTCTTTCTAGAATATCTTTCAGTAATCTTTGTAGTGTTGGTTTGGTGGTCATGAATTTCTTCAGTTGTTCTTTGTTGTGGAAGTATCTTATTTCTCCATTAATTTTGAAAGATAGTTTTGCAAAGTACATCAGTCTGGGTTGGCAGTTGTTTTCCTTCAGTCCTTGAAATACTTTACTCCAAGCTCTTCTTGACTTGATGGTTTGTGTAGAACATCTGCTGTGATTCTGATGGGCTTTTCTTTATAGGTGATCTGTTTGTTTTCTTTAAGAGCTGTTAATATTCTGTTCTTGTGCTAAATTTCTGGGATCTTAATTATTATATTTCTGCATGTAGGTTTATTTCGGTCACGGCTAATCAGAGTTGTACATGCTTCACTTATCTGTATATCACATTCTTTTCCCATGCTTGGGAAATTTTCTGTGCTTACTTCTGCAAATAATCTTTTTATGTCATTTGTATTGACTCCTTTTTTATTGAAACCTATCCATCTTATATTGTTTTTTGTTGCATCATCTTATAGCTGTTGAATTGTTATTTCCTGGTTCCTTATTATTTTTAAGATATTTCCTTTCGTGATTGCTAGCTGAAATCCTGTCTCCAAGGTCTAAAAGTCTATCTTCAGCTTCGTTCAAGCCATTTTGCCAGCTTTTGATGGAATTTTTAATTTCCTGGATATCTGTGTGAATCTGTTTCATGCATTCTAATTCTTTCCTATATTGTTCATTTAAGGTTTCTATCATTTTCCTATGCTGCTCTATTTTTTTTTTATTTATGTCTCCTTTAGATATGCTGAGCAAGTCAGGAATATAGGTCAGTGGCACAGCACCTGCCTCGACATGCTGAGCAATTCTTTCATATTTCCTTCTTTACCTGAGATATTTCTGATCTGATTTCCTCTATAGCCTGATGGAGTTGTTTCTTTGCTTCAGTTGTTATCATTTGAGAAATTTCATATGTGTGACTTCCAATTTCTTCTATGTTGATGTCTCCTGGACTTGTTCTGGGTAGGTTGGAGGGCTGAGATTGCATTTTGCTCCTTTGGCTTCTCATTTTCTATTTCAAAAAATTTTACTTTGTTTTGCATGATGATCCTTGCGAGTTTTGGTGCCAGATAACTATATCACTAGTATGAAGGCCTCACCAGGAAGAGTCTGTTCTTCAGGGATATCTTCCAGGCAGGTACTGTGCTGCTGAGGTATATCCCTGGACCCAGGGATATCTTCTATATGTAGGAGATTTTTGGTTTATGTCTGTCCCAAGATCCTACCTTCCCAATTAATTGAGAGTGGGATGTTGGTTTCTATTTGGCTCAGTCCCCAGTCTTTAGGTGTAGGGCTGTGGTGAGGTTACTACCTCAGAGCTTCCCAATGTTGTTACACAAGTGAGAACAACTGACTACAACAGATGTGACATCCTAGCTGCAGTAGTACAGTTAGCAATAATGATAACATCAAGCACAATTTAGAAGTTGAAAATCTGTGATAACTATTGATTTTGTACTTTAGACCACAGAAGCAAAGTCTATAGTTATATGCCAGAACCAGTCATAAATTATGAGTTTGTATGTGAAGTGTTTCCCTTTGTTAGAGTGGATTTATCCTGGGTTCCTCCGGATGAGCTGGTTGCCAAGCCCCATGAGCTTTCTGCACTGGCTGCCTGTCCCAGTGTAGGGGGATGGGCCAGTCACCTGGGTTCCCCCTGACTGAGGTTCCCTCGGTGGTAGAGAGGTGCTGGGTGTGGTTTCCCCTCCCATGTGGCTCACTGAGGCTCCCTGTGTGGCAGAGAGGCAAAGGGCAGGCTTTCTCCCCTCATGCACAGCTCAGTGATGTTCCTGCAGTAGCAGAGAGATGCTGGGCCCAAATCTGTTTCTTAAGGTATTAGTGAAGGATACACTTTCTGGACCTTCTCAGTGTTGAGAAATACATTTTACCTGGCAAAACTGCTCCAGCATTCTCATTTCCCACAGCCTTTGAATACCTCCATCAGTAGTAAGCCAAGGAATATCAGATATCTCCAGCATATTCATAGTGGGCCATCTTTTGACCCATATTTTAGCCAACCAACACATAAACTCAACACCTTTTTTTTTTAACATCATGTGCTGCAACATTAAATCCAGACTCTACCAAATGTGCCCATATCAAGCATTTATTTTGATTCAGGTTTATATTTCTATTATTCCACATCCTTAAAATTCATTCCCTCATCTGTTTCCTGGACCTCTGCTTATAAGAATTAGAAAACTGAAGAAATTCTTTGGGACTACAGCAGATTTCTTTATGGGTCATACTATATAGCTTACCTGTAGGAGCCTTCTGAGATTTACGCCTAGTTATAGGACTACAGGCAAAATTAGTGGTAAGGGTGGATCCTGGGGAACATCAGTATCATTTTTCTTGGTAACTGCATCAAGGAAAGTTATTACTGTTTTTATAGGATTAGTTTCCTCAGGTAGAAGTACAGAGATCAACACTAAAGGGAGTAGGGTGCAGGTATCTCTATTATTGAGGTTGGGGAAATCTCCTCTGGCAAAATAATATCATCAAAATTTATAGTTCCACTGTTTCCTTATCAGTTTCATTCCAAATATCTCTATCCCAATTTGTAGGAGCCTATTCTTTTCTTCTCAGCACTCTCATTTTAACTATAGATGTCCTTCAGGATGAATATTAAACTTGATCTGTGATTCAGCGAATTGAACTATGAGGGTTTGTGTTTGACTTTTGGCAACTTCAGCCTTATGGCTAAAAAAGAGAGGATTCTCCTTCAGGACACATTTAGAAGGCTTTATATTGTTTATGTGTGTTTAGAGCTTGTAATTTGAATCTTTGAGCTCATTATTTTCCTTAAGTAGCTTGTCTAGAGATGCTAATAGCAACCAGTCAGTATTATTAAATGTCTTACTCTTCCAAAAATGTTCAAAAGTATTGTATACAGTCACAAAATTCCTTGCATCATACAAGTGGCAAATTAGGATAATCAAGTGGGATAAACAGTTCACACCACAAACTACTGTATTAGTATTCTTTATAATATCAGAAAGAGAGGGCAATAGTAGAAAGCCAACTCTAGGAAACACTAAACCAACTAGAGAAATATCCTTACTATTCTGTTTCTCTAGAATGACTCCTAGCACCAAAATCTGTGTTAGTTAGGGTCCTTTAGAGGAACACAATCAATAGAAAATATTTGTACAACTGTACAAGGGAACTTATTAGATAGTCTTACACTATTGGAGGTGGAAGAGTCCACAATGATCATTTGTGCAATGGAGACCTGGCACATCCAGTGGCTGCTTATCAAAAGAGAAAGAAACCACAGAACAAGAGAGATCAAGGATGTTGCATGAGTCCAAGTCAAAGGCCTGGAAGAAATTGGAGACCAATATCCAAAAGTGATAGCAAAGATTGGAGCTCTTCTTCTTTCCCTTATTTTCCTTCTTCTTTCCCTTCTTTCCCTTTGTAAACTCCATCCAGGCTGTAAGTCTATTAGTTGGTGCCACTCCGTGTCCAGAGTGGGTCTCCCCAACTCAGTTTGCTGGCCTATGTGTCAATCATCCACAGACAGTGCCAGAACTGTGTTTTAGTAACCTGCTAGGTATTTCTTAATCCATTCAAGAGAACTTACCATGATTAACAGTCACAGCTCCAATGTGCTTGGGCGGTCCTGCCCCTACAACCTTGCTAGTGGCAGTTTACATAGCCTTTCTCTTGGACTGGCTGTGCTCACTGATTGCAGTTTTCCTGGCCATATTTTCCACGCTTAGCACCTTTAACTTCCTGGGGCCTCCATTGCAGCGCCTGTTTCATCTCATAACTACGTGCATCAAATTTTAGGGGTTATTTGCAAGGATTCCAACTCTGCTACTTATTGCCTGGCCTCTCAGGCTTTCCTTTGAAATCTAAGTGGAAGCCGCTATGATGCTATAACTCTTGCATTTTGAATGCCTCCAAAACCAGCATGAGATGGATGTCACCATAGTCTGCTGCTAGGTTGATCACTAACTAGCCCTCTAGGGCCATGACTACAGTGGCCTCTTAGGGCCTGAATGGCTAAAAGTGAGAGAAGTATTTCCTGAGGCAGCCCAAAGTGAGCAGGATATCCTAGGGCTCTCTTTTCAAAGCAAAGTTTTTGAAGGAGTTTATACCTTGAACCTGAAATCAGTAGAATCTGGCCAATTCCTGAGATACTGTCAACACATTTTTCTTCTTGTTCCAATATAAAGCGTCTTTTTAATGACTCTCATCTCTTTTAATGACTCTCATCACTGGCCTCAACTTTACAAGTATTTCCTCTTTGGCTAAACTGCAAGTTTTTCAAATCTTTTGCTTCTGATTTTTGTTTTTTATTTTCACTGTAAATCTAGCTAAAAGCAGTGCACAATACCCATTCCACTGCCTGAATGTTGTGCTGACTTAAAATTTCCTTCACCAGATTAATTAGTCTATCACATTTAAACTCAGTCTCACACAATTGTAGGGCACGGCCAGGTGTGGTGGGGCACACCTGTAATCCCAGCATTTGGGAGGCTGAGGCAGGAGGACTGCCATGAGTTCGAGGCCAGCCTGGGGTACTTAGTGAGTTCAAGACCAACCTGAACTACATATCAAGACCCTGTCTCAAAAATGAAGAATGAGGAGGAGAATTGTAGGGTATAGACAATAAATGTAAACAAATTATTTGTCAGACTGTAACATGAGTATCCTCTAGTCCAAATTCCCGATAGAATCCTTTATCTGCAACATTATCTTTATTGTCCACATTCTTACCAGCATCCTGATCTGAGTCCCAACCAGCACTGCCCATGATGCTCCACTTACTTCATTCTCACCTTTTTCTAGTTTACTCTCCAAATATCTTCAAATTCCTCTGCAAACTACTTCCAAAGACTTCTGAACCATATTCCCAGGTATAGTCACTGTTGTGACCACACTAATCTGGTACCACTTTTCTGTGTTAGTTAGATTTTCATCACTGTAATCAAATACTTGAGAAAAACAATTTAAAGAGGAAAGGTTTATTTTAGCTCATAGTTTCAAAAATTACATCCATGGTCATGTCACTGGTGAGGCAGAAAGATCATGGCAGAAGGGCATGATGGAGGAAAGTCATTCACTTCACTATTACCAGGAAGCAGGGAGAGTGGAAGAGAAAGAAAGGAGCCAGGGTCCAGATACAGTTCCCATGGTCATGCCCCAGGACGCATTGCCTTCACTTAGGCACCACCTACTAAGTTTCCATCACCTCCCAATAATGCCATCAAATTATGACCTCATTATTGGATTCATCCACTGATGAAGTTAAAGCCCTCATGATCCTATCACTTTCCAAAAGCTCCTTTAAACATACAATTTGGGGCGAGGATTTAAATTTTTCTTTCATTTTATGAAAGGGTCTTGCTATATAGCCCAGGCTGACCTCAAAGGTCACAGCAGTGCTCCTGCCTCGGCCTCCTGAGTGCTGGGATTACAGAAATGTACCACCACACCCAGCCTGAATGCTGAGTCTTGCCCTACCTTTCCTGTTGGGCATTGTTGGTCAATAGTTTCCACCCCAGGGCTGTAGTCCCTCCCACAATTTCCAGTATCCAAATTCCTCTGTAAGCCCCAAGTAAAAATTTTCTTTGCCTAGCTCTAGGAACTGTAGGTTTGCAAGGTGCCTCTCTCTGGCCCTACTCCAGAGGCCCCTGTGTCCATACACTCTGGCTGTGGCAACCATCCAAGCTGAGGTGTATCTCTGCTCATGTTGGTATATGGGTAAAGCAAACAGATCACTGAGTTCTGTGCTGAATTTAGGCAGCTGGGTTGGGGTGGGGGTAGGGCATCAATGTGACTGCTGGACTTACTGCCAGCACTTTCTGACCCAATCTCCTCTGAAAGCTACACAGGACTGGATGGGCTTCTCACTACAGAGGGGGCACCTGTGTTGTTCCTGGCCTGAGTTTAAACTTCTCAGT
Organism: Chinchilla lanigera; assembly: GCF_000276665.1. Classification (NCBI taxonomy): domain Eukaryota; kingdom Metazoa; phylum Chordata; class Mammalia; order Rodentia; family Chinchillidae; genus Chinchilla; species Chinchilla lanigera. The sequence goes on along the minus strand of NW_004955431.1, from coordinate 3,038,993 downwards.
GGGAGGGTACTTATCTGTCCTGTGCCCTCTCCATGACTCTTTGTGGCTGCCTCCCACCCAGTCACTGTGGTAGGGAGACACCTGAAACACTGAAGTGTAATTGTTCTGTGGCTCATTATTAAACCATTAACCCCTTCCCCAAATGAATCTTGATTAAAGCCTCTCAGATATAGCAGGTGCCACCCAGAATTACTTCTCCAACTTTAGCCTGGCATGGGGAAGGGGTCACTTTCAGAGTAAAACCCCACAGTGTCTTGGAAGTTTACAAAAACTGTGGGTTTTTCTGGGGGCTAGCACTGCCAACCCAGTCTGTTGTTTTGATATAGGAGAAATATAACTCCTAGCCTGCTAGATGTCAGATGTGCCAATGTCGTAGTCCCTGAAATTGAAGAATTAATTCCAAAGGACAAAGGAAGTTAAGAATGGGAAAGGTTTACTGGGCCATAGCATTAGCTCTTGAGAGACAGGAGGGGTCCTGAGTGGGTTGCCACTGAGGCCCTTTGTAACAAAGTTACAATGTGGGTACAACCTAGGTCAAACTATAATCAACCGATAAGATTACAAGTATAGTTGCTTAGCTAATATTGATCCAGTGGGGAAGCAGGGCACATAGCAAGGTCATATAGCTAGCATCATTAAACATGGCTTATCTACAACCACTAAAACAGGCACATTTGGGGGAAGGGATGGGTCCAGGATTCTGATCAACCACCTGGGTATCTGATGCATATCCAGACTTAATGAACTGGGTAGTACTGATGGTATAATCTCAAGTTCTCATTCATCCCTTCTATTCATGCAAGTCTGGATATTGTGACTTTATCTTGAGGCCCTGCCTTCTTCAGATGTGCCTCCAACCACGCTTTATTGTGTTATCTTCTGCACTGACTTCCTCTTGGGCCTGTCCTTGTTTGACTGCCTATTAATTTCTACCCAACTTCTATCAATTTACATTCCCAGAACTTTTTACTTTTTATTTTGAGATAGGTCCACACTAAATTGCCTGGGATGGCCTTGAGCATGTGGTCCTCCTGCTTCAGCTTTCATAGTAGCTAAGGTGTGTGTCACCACACCTGGTTTAAACTGAACTTTTCCAAGAGACCAAGGCTGGGAGGGTTCTTGTCCTCCATTCTGTATTGTCCTCATAATATCTCTTAATCTGTCCCTGCACCTTCATTATCCCAAAGAAGCAAATCTTGTCCCACTAGAAGATAGTATTCCTACCTCCATGGCCACCCTGAGGGCACTTCAAGTGCAGCAGCAAGCAGAAGCCCTGAAATAACACCAGGGATTTGGAGGCAGATTTATTTATGTTGATGGGCACTGATTGGGACCATTCCCAGAATATCAGGCCCCAGTCTCTGGTGGTCTAGGGCTTTTATATAATGCACAAGCAGGAGGTACAAAAGTGAGACAGAACAGCCTGGCAGTTCTTCTGATTACATAGCAGAGTGAGATCATTGATCAGAAGGGTAGATTAATGATCATCAGTTCATGAAGCTTGGTACAATGGTACAATCAGGCATCCTGTATGTTTGGTTATGCTTTCCTAGGTACAGGTGTCAAGAAAGTAACTACAAAGGTATGAAGCAGTTACAGAGCTAGGCAGTTTCAAAAGAACAAACTTTTAAAAAGAACAATTTCTCTTATACAGTTTTTCCCTTTCACAAGGACTTTTCAAGATGCACAGTAACACCAATTTTGCTTCAAAGTCAACTGTAGTCAGAATTCCTACTTTCCAGGAAACCAGAGACTTCCTATCTCCTATCAGGAGCTGGTGCCCTCCTAGAGAGTCATGATGCTGCCATAGCTAAATACAGATGAAACAAGAACCACCGTTGACACAGAAAGAAGTATGGAAGCTGTGGCACATGTCTGTAATCCTAGCACTCTGGGAGGTTGAGGCAAGAGCACGGCAAGTTTGAGCCCAGTCTGGGCAACTTATAGACTTGGCAAGACCCTGTATTAAAATAAAAATATAAAAAGGAGTACAGATTTACCTCTGCATTCAATCCCCAGTACCACCACCAACAACAAAAAGTATGAAGTATGTCCTTGTCAGTTGACATGGACAGTGCAGAAATTCCATATTTAAACTTTCATCTGACAAATGACAAAGACACAGTTCTAAACAGAAGGCACTGAATCTCTTTAATATGTAAAGGTGATCTTATATGAAAGAGATAATAGTCACAAAAAGTACTGTATTTAGAAGGGTTTCTTTTTTTTTTTTTTTTTTTGTCTTTTTGAGACAGGGTCTCGCTATGCACTTCAGGTTGGCCTTGAGCTCACTTTGTAGCCCAGGCTGGTCTCGAACTTGCAATGATCCTCCTGCCTCAGCCTCCCAAGTGCTAGGATTACAGGTGTGTGCCACCCACCCATCTAGAAGGGTTTTATGCCTTGTCTAAGAAGCATTATAGGTTTCCTTCCCTCCTTCCATCCTTTTCTCTCTTTCTTCTAAAGATTGAACCCAGGGTAGCACTCGAACACTGAGTGACATTCTCCAGCCATTTTTATTTTATTTTGAGACAGGATCTTGCTAAACTGCCCAGGCTGGCTTTCTGATCCTCTTGCCTCAGCCTCCCAAGTAAATGAGATTACAGGAGTGCACTACCACACCTGACTAAGTTTATTTCTTTATGCCACCTCTTCCTCCCTGGACTTGCATCAGTACAGGTGAAGTTATAGGTCAACAGAGTAGTTTCCTTTAGCTGGGGCTTAGACACTTCTTTGTTTATTTAATGTGTTTGCGTGATGAGCAAAGGCAATTCATGTGCTTCTTGGGGTTAGGGAAAAAAGGAATTAGAATAAATTTTTCAAGTTTGCTATTACCTCTCCTTTCAATTTTCTTTCTCCCTGCTTTTTTGAGATAAACAATGTTTATCCCAATTATAAAAAATTATCTCTACAGCAATTTGATAGATGATTGAGACTGTAAAACTTATTGTGATTGATCATGTTTGCTGTTTGGTTTTTAAAACTGAGAATCAAGGTGAAATCTCTGTAGATAGAGTCTACATTTCATTACATTTGTAAAAATTTTAAGACTATATCATCCTCAATTCTCCAAATTAATTATATTGCTTTTGAAACTGTCAGAACAGATTTCCTGGCTCTGTATCACGTAAACTGGTAGGCAATATTACGTGTCAATTTAAATGCTCCCTATTTAGCCAGTACAAGAGTTGGCTGGTGGTCCTCTGGCTTGTCTGTCTCAATCTTGAACAATGCCAGGATGAGGGAAGGTGCAGAGAAGAAAAGGTGGAGATAGTATGGGTGCTCCCCACTGTTTTCATTCTCTCAGAACAAATAGTATTCCAGTCTTTTAGGAAGTAAATGAATTCCCTTTAAATTTGGCTTGCTCAACATCAAGAACTGTCCAGTGGCCGTGTAAAGCAAATATTTTGTAAGGGTCCTAGCAAGATCTTATGGGCAAAGATGGTCCAGCTGAAGGAACTGAAATCAGACAGGCTGACTCACAGCTGCGCAAATCAACACTCACAGAAGAGAAGCACAGTAGATGAAGAAAGTGAACAAAAGGAGACATTCTTATTCTAATTTGTGAAGAGATTAAGTTTTTAAATGAAATCCTAAACTCTCAGGAATGATGAGAATCATTCTCCTATGTTCCGCTCTATCTTAATCCTTCACTATTTTGTTAGATTCTTGACAGATACTTTTTACCACGGTAGTCATGTTTTAGCATTAAGAAGAGAAGTTCCAGGGTTTGGGGTGTAGGTCAGTTGCAGAGCAAGTGCTTAGCATATGCAAGGCCATGGGATTGAGCACAAGCACTGCAAAACAGATAAATAAATAAACAAACAAACAAGCCCCACCTGCCCACCCTCTAGAGGTGGAGTACACTAATTTTTAGAACAAGAAATTTTACTATTTTAAGCTCATAATTATGGAGAACTTTTGGAGTTAGGGATAAAAAGGTAAAAAAAATCATCTCACACTACTCCAGGTCAATTTATAGATTATATGCCTATAATTTGTCTGCTGGAAAGTAATTCAGAGGCTGGGAGTGTAGCTCATTGGTAGAGCATATAATTAGCATGCAGTCAATCCCCAGAGCCAAAAAATAAACAAATAAAAATGGGCAAGGGAAAGTTACTCAACCCAATCAATAATACTAATGTAAATATCTTATTCTTTCAAGTGTATTAGGATTAGTCTAATTAGCTTCCCTTTGTCTTAGAGATAAATGATATCACCCAGGCCATTGATACAGGGCTACTTGATTTTTCATAAACAAATAATATTGTTTTGTGTTTTGCTACCTTTGGATATACTGCTCACTTGTGGAATATCTTTTGCTTTCCCTTCTTCATCTATTATTTATTCCGCAAATTTACATTACCAAAAACCCTGACTTCTAATTTGTGATCTCTAATTTGTGTTCATTTAACACCTTGTAAACGATACTTTTCACTCTTTATTGGAATGCTGAACCAGATTACACCTTCCTGGAAGTCAGCAATCATCAACCATGTATCATTCAACTTTTTATCCTCCAAGACCCATCAGGTATGGCGCCTGACACATAGCAAGCAGTGAGCACTCAGGAACTATTTGATGAATCAAACCCCAAGCCTGCCCCTGCCTTCTCTCCCCTTCTGTTTCTTTGGTCTCAAACAAATACATTTCACAGAAGTTCTTTTGGTCACACTGCAGCCAAGAGTTTCTTTGAAGAAAATAAGCCTCTATTAGTAAATTCACTGCAATGCTACTATCTTGGTCAAGCTGTAATGTCTGGCCACGCCATGCAGCACTCTGCTGGAACACGCAGCTCTTGTGAACTGTAAATCCAGTGTCAGTAAAGAATTAAAGAAGCCAAATTTAAACTAACAGAAGACGATTTATTTGAAGGTGGAGAAAAAGGAGGAAGAGAGAGATGACAGCTACTCTGAAGGAGTAGGGATCCTTAAAAGTGAAATACTGGTTATTAGTGTCTGTGGCTCCTTTTTATGGAGATCCTTATTGCCTGGAGCCTCCTGGAATCTGATTGGCTCCATGGCTGTTTTTGGTCCTCCCACTGGATTTCCTCCTGTTGTTTGGTGGAGGCTAAGGGCTTGGGGGGTGGGGGCGGCGCTGGGGGACAAGAAATGTAGGCTTAAGTATTAAGTAAAGGGGTTTATATTGATCAAGTTACTTGAGACCTCCCTGAGTTTAGTTTCTTTGCCTTTGTCTTCCTGATTGCCAGTCTTTCTAATTGCTGGAGCCTAATCTGCAGAGGCAGAGGCCCTAGCCCTTAGTAAATTTCTCCATCAACTTTTTTTTTGTCTTTATGGAATGGGGATTCACTATGCAGTTCAGGCTGGCTGTGGTAGCCTAGGCTGACCAACTCGTCCTGATGCTCCCATCTCAGCTTCCCATGTGCTGGGCTTACAGGACTGTGCCACCACTCCCGGCTCCAGTATCTTCTAATAAAGCTGAGAACAGGCCTTCATCCTGTCTTTTCCCTACCTATCCCTCCCCCTCCCCCAAAGCCACTTCATTCATGGGTATTGAGTAATACACAACATCCCAGCTACTGGACTAAGTCCACAGAGACCTGTTTCAAAGAGTTCCTAATCTAGGAGAGAAGGCAGCAACACATAATCCACCTCTCACAAGAAATGTTTAGTACATTTCTGGACAAGTGAGCTTTGTCTACCAGAACACATACAGTGTTAGGAAATCAAGGAGGAAGTTGCAGCTGAGGCTGTCTGAATGAACCAAATTGCATTGCTGAAGCTGTCAAATCAACCAGGGAGGAGGATGCAAAGACAGAAGACAAAAGTAGGTGGTATTTGACCTAGATTTTGAAAGATGAGTAAGAGATTGATGGGTACTTTTGAGTATGTTAAAGCCAGAGCCAGACAGTAAAGTGATAAAAACACGTTCAGGACTACTGCAATTGAGGAAAAAGAGAATATAGAACTGGGCTCATTCCCATATTGCAGCAGTTTCTAAATAAGATTTGGTTTTATTTCTTTACTGCCTGTTTTTTTTTTTTTTTTTTCCTCCTGGGAGGGACATAGTAGTAATTCAGGGGATTTCAGATAGAGGTAAAAGAACAAATGCAAAGAATAACGCTAGGGAAAAAAGTAATTTAAGGAAAACTGAACAGCCAAGGCAAACAGCAGCTGTCTGTAGCCGGAGTTTAGAGTGGCCTTAGGAAAGTAGCAGATGGGGAAAGTGGGTTTTTTTCAGTAACCCACCAGAGCTATTTAGTTGTATTTAGGAAACAATTTTTAAAAAATTTATTCATGGGTGCTGAAATGGGAGACCGCTTAGAACACTGCACCGAGAAGTTTGGACTTCATTCTGGTGAGCCAGCTGGGCGTTCTAAACACTCGATTTTACAGTGGATTGTGGCCTTTACAGGTGATAGGCCTGCACAGCGAGAAGCAGCTCCTCTGTTAGGCTGAATGGGACAAAAATCATCTAGGTTCTTGTGCTGGTCAAGGAAACAACTGCCAAGCATACACCTGGTAGTAAGTAGCTACCTCTATTGAAGATTACAGGCCAGAAGCAGCAGGAACAGGCAGGAGGGCAAAAGGAAAAAGGAGGAAGAGGAACCCTGGGTAACTCAGGCTTCCAGTATTTAAAGTTAGCCACCTCCAACTTCGGATGCCTTCCAGTGTGGTCAGGCACCTCTGTTCCACGTGCCTGCTGTTCCACTGGCGTCAGTGATCTGCCCCCTTGGGCATGGGGACTCCCTCAGTTTAAACATGGGTAATCATTAGGATGGTGTTGTGTTTACAGACGAAGGGAAAGGAGTGGCTCCCTCAATTTCCCTGTTTCTAACTGTGCTATCTGCGGACCTCGGTTTATCCACTTGTAAGAAACGAGTTGAGTGAGATGCGTCCTAGTCCTTCCGTCTTGACAGCCTGTGTGCCTATGTCTGAGACATCTCCGCCTTCCACTCACATCCTTCCTTCTTTTCTCGGCTTTGGTGCCGCCTTCTCTGTCCTCTGGCCTTCTTTGCAGATGCTTTGGATCCAGGGCAGGCGGGGCGGGTGTGCGCGGGGCAGCGGGTAACAAACGCGTCTCCTCCGCCGCTTCGCCAGGGACGCAGCCCGCTTTCGCGTCCCAGTTCCCCCGGGCGGGAGCCCGCCCCTTCCCACGGCCAGGAGGAAGCGCGCAGCGGCCGCGCGTCTCTGGTTCCCCTAGAGACACAAGCGTGCGTCCGCAGCCGCCGCCCTACTCCGACTCTCCGCAGGGCCTC
>NW_004955431.1:3009030-3031150 GCF_000276665.1 Chinchilla lanigera | reverse complement strand
CGGAGGGGGTGGTGTCACAGCCGGCCCCGCCGGCCCCTTTCCCCGCGACGAGGAATCCGCAGTGGGGCGATTCTCCTGCTGGGACCCGGGCGCGGCGACCGGGGCGAATGGCATCCTTCTTGTCCTACCTCTGATTTTAAAAAGCCTCCCCAAACTGCTTTATTTAAAATGACTGTTGAGACCTGCTGTCTTGTGCTCGTAATGGCTTTTTATTTATACTTGCGGGCGAGACAATATAAAGCCTCCTGCAGAACTGTTGTAGTTAAGGATTACAATTTTATGAAACAGTTTTGTAATCATGCTTTAAAGAGACTCACGGTCTCATTTGCTTTAAAGCCCTTACAGGGCAAAAGCTGAGCTTCTGAAATGGTGTGTATTGTGGGCCAATGATATTAAACGCTGGAAGTATATAACGCCAGAAGGCATGGAAAAATGGTTGAACCCTGAAGGGAGTTTATAGCCACCTTCAAACTTTAGAGCGAATCCCGTTGAAGTAATCCCTGGATGAATTTCACCCTTTTGAACTGTTTTAGTGTTGAGTGTGTATATTTAAATGCTGTCAATATCGCAGTTCCTGGGTGAGCTAGCTTTTAATCCATTGTGTGAATTGCAGTGTGTTTATGAGTACGTGTACACAGATCTTTTTTCCTTATATGTTTTTGTCTATTTCCTTGGAGAGGAAGCATATCATCTTTTTTTAAATTTTCAATTTAATTACACAATCTATAGCGTCTACTGGGAAGGATTTAGGGGTAAGATTACTATTCAACAGTGCTCTATTTTATATCTATATCTATATCTTCAAAGAGATTTCTTCTGCGGTGATTTTTTTTTTATGTCTGTAATCCAAATGATCAAGTTCTGGGAACGTCAGAAAAGGAATACGGATAAACACCAAAGCCATCAAGGTTGTAGCTTTAAAAAATGTCTGAAAGTTGTAAATTAAAATCACCAATATGTATCGGGAGGAGTTTGGCCCCATCTTAATAAGCGGGATCTGGGGAGTCTGAGACAAGGTCCTCCTTTACCTAGAGGCATTGTGGGGAAGATGAAATTGTGAAGGGGTATGAAAGACTTTTGTTTTTGTCGTTACATTCCTTCTGTGTGTACTATAAACAGTCATGCATAAGAAGCAAGGTTTGGGTCCTACAGGAGCAAATCAATAGGATGCTTTTTTTTGGGAAACAGCGTGTTCCATCGTTTAAAAAAAAATCTTTTAAAATTTTCACATTTTGTATATGTTGACTGTACAAGAGGGATGTGGTGAGTGTTGGCTGAATTTAAACATAACTTCCTAGAGAGGAATACTTCCCATCAATTCTGTATTAGACCCACAAAATGGACTAAGATTTAAAAAGTGTTTCCAAGTACACAAGATAGACTTACCTTCTGAAAACTTTGCAAGGATGGAGGAAAATACAAATAAATTTAAAGAAGAATGTACATGCCCTATAATTGTACTATCTAAAGATAACAGTTCATATTTTTTCTGTACAGATTTATTTGATTCCAGACTTTAGGTAGTAACCGTTCAGATTGTAAGGAATACTGTCATATGCAAATGTAGATCTTTTTTTTCTTTTGAGACAGGGTCTTGCTCTGTAATTAAGGCTGACCTTAAACTCACTATGTAGTCCAGGCTGGCCTTGAAGTGGAGAAATCCTCCTGCTTCAGCCTCCTGAGTGCTGGAATAACAGGCATAATGCCACCATGCCAGGCTAACAAAACTCTTGATACTGGTTCTAAACTGAAGAATGAACTAGTGGACTGGGTGTGGTGGCAATCCCAGCACTCAGGAAGTTGAAGCAGGAGGATTTCTTGAGTTCAAGGCCAGTCTACAAAGTGAAACCCTGTGTCAACCCTCCCCCCCCACACACAAAAAAGAGGTTAGTGAAGTTATCCAGATTCATTGATTCTTGAGTTTAGGTAATTTGAATAGCAGGAGTTTAAACAACTAGGGATACATCTATATATTTGAGTATTAGAAACACTTTTAAAATGACATATTCATGTGTACATAATAGCAAATTGTGTGTAAGGTGTGAAATGACTTCAGGAAGTGATCTAGTCCATGGAAGCCTATTCTCAGACCTTTCCTGAAGTGTGATGTCTATTCTTCCTACAGCTCCAGAAAGGAAGACTTCAGGGGTTTTTTTGAAATGTAGTTCACAGGGTCAGCTCTTTGCTGTGATAGTCTTTCTAATGCTTATGAAGAAGTTAGTTTAGGAAGTAGACAAAGGTTATCTGTTCTCAGATGTTTCAGTCTTAAACTCAGTTGGTATAGTGAAGACGTGTAGTGGTGGCGTTTACAGATATGATGGATCGTTTCCAAAGATGACCACCAGGAATTCTCTTCCCGTCCTTTGCTTGACTACTTGCTCTTTCCATCAGGAGTGAGTGTGTTTCTGCTTCATTTGAATCTAGGCTGGCCTGGTGACTTGTTTTGACCAGCAGAAAAGGTGTAGAAGTGATACTGTGCTGTTCTAGGCTTGGTGCCTAAGACATGGCAGCTTCGGCTTCCACTGTCTTGGAAGCCGCTGTACAGATGTGTACTGGGTATAAAAGCTCCGGTCATGCTAGGTGGAGGAGGAAAGACCACTGGGAGTGTCCCATAGACATGAGGTTTACTTCAACCATAACCAGACTGCGTTGTCATGAGTAACCCCAGCTGAATGCACTCAAAATACAGATCTAAGATAAATAAAACACTTTTTGTTTTGAGCCACTGAGTATTGGGGTGTAAGTTACTTAGCATAGATAAGACTGTTGGTATCAATCTAGGTTATGTATGAGTTATTCCTAAGATGTGAACCCTGATACAAAATTATGAGCAACATACGCAGTAGCATGATTTAGTGATAAATCTCTAAATTAACTAAATGTATATTTCATGTCACATGGGAATGTATTCGTTGAACTAAACTGAAAATTTTGGCATATCTCATGCTTTGCAAGGTAATGGATTAAATCAGAATATCATTTCCTTTTGTGTATGTGATTAGCAGTTTGTAGTGAATATTTTGTAGTATGATTATCTGAAGTGTTTTAAAGGACTGACCATTACTGAAATGATGCACATGTGATGTTTCTCTTGCAGTTTGCCATTTGATGAACTCAGCACTGTGTTTGTAGTTATAAACCCATCCAGTAAAGGTGGTAGATCTGCACTGAACATACATATGAGAGATGCTCCATCTTCAAAGTGCAAGGAGAATGAATCAGTCATTTCTAAGGTGTATGTTACAGAACTTTAAGCAAACAAAATGGTGGTTTTCTCAGGAACACGTCTATCGCTGTCTTTAAATGGGAAAATCTTCTGAGCACCTTTCTATTCCAGTTGTGGTTACATCAACTTTACAACTTCCTGGAGAAGAAAATCTTCCTGGAAATCAAAGGGTACTTCAAAAGCCTGTGGTTGTCAACTTGTTCTGAGCCTTGCTTTACCTTCTTGCTGGGTTTTCCTGACTAGTGCTTTTTTTCAATCCTCCTTGGTTGCTGCTTTAGATTCTCTGTTATTTTTTTTTGTTTTCCCCAAATTGTTCTAGTCCACAATTTATTGTTCCGTCTCTTAAGGAAATGCCTTGCCTCTTCACGGGGAAAATTAAGTAACCTCTGAAGAGAATGCCAAGATGCCACCTCACACATTGGGATAGTTTTTTTTTGTTTTTTTTTTTTTTTTTTTTTTTGAGACAGGGTTTTATTATGTAGTTCAAGCCAGCCTTGAACTTACTATGTAGTCCAGGCTGACCTCAAACTCCTGGCGATGCTCCTGCCTCAGCCTCCTGAGTGCTGGGATTACAGGTGTGCACCACCACACATCCACAGAGCCTGGGATGGCTCTATTAAAAAGACAAAAACAAGGGTTAGTGAAGATAAGGAGAAACTGGAATCCTTGTACATTGCTGGTGGGCATGTATAATGCAGAAGAGAGAACATAGGTGAATATTCCTTTAGTTTGTGGCTCCTAGCATTTGAACATTTTTTTCTTCCCAGTACTGGGGTTAAACCTAGGTGTTTTCCCTGACCTGTAGTCCCAACTCCTAAATATTTTATTTTGAGACAGGTCTTTGCTAAGTCACTGAATTGCCTGAGCTGGGCTTGAACTTCTGATTCTTTCCCCTTAGCTCAGGGTGCTGCTATTTTAGATGTGGGCCATCAGGTCCAGCTGCTCAGGTTTTATTTAAACTTTTTTTTTGATCCAGCTTATCTTTCCTTCCTCTCCTTGTGTTGGAATGGAAGACTGTCCCCAGGTCTGCTTCTCTTATATCTTTGCTGTTTTGCTGTAGAGCCATTATCTCCTGCTTTGTCAGTGACCTCCTTTGGTCATTATATGCTGTCCTGTGTTTGACTGCTCTCTATGGGCTCTTTCTATTAGCTTTTTTTTTTTTTTTTTCTCTTTTTTATTAACTTTTAAACACTGAAGTCTAATGTGTTTCAAGTGAGAAGATTACCAAAAATTGTCCCTCAACTCCATCTTATTCTGCAGTTGGACGGCTTCTCTGTTTTCTTTCACTCCCAAATTTCTGGAATGCAGTGCTTATACTCATTGTTTCCAGTGCTTCATTTCATCTGCTCTTCCACCTGCAGTGTGACTTCTGCCCACAGCCTCGTGAGCCCCGCGAGCCTCGTCCTGTTGAGGTCAGTGGTGATTCTCCTCGTTAGAGCCCGTGGCACTTCCCTGTTTGGTGTCTCAGCATCATTTGACACTGGCGTACTCCCTGTTGGTGATTCTCATGTCCCTAAATCATGGCCCTGTCCTCTGCTGGTTTTCCTCTTCCTCCCTCTGCTCCTTTCAGTTTCTTCTGTGGTGTGCTCCCCATCTCTTTCCTTTTCGAGTTTCTTGAGTTGTGCCACAATCCTCTGCACTTCTGACTCCTTATACTTTGGGTGGAGTATCTTCTAGATGATCAGACGTCGGATGGGTGATTGCTTGTCAGATTTCTAAATCTCCAGTCCTGATCTCTCTCTCTTGAACTTTGGATTTGTAAATGTATTGGAATGTGTTTGCTTTGACCTCCCACAGGTACCTAAACCTTAAAATATCTACAGTGGTCCTCACCCCTCTGGAGCCTGCTGTGTTTTCTGTTCAGCTTGTGGCAGTCTAGTCTTCTCAGGCAGAACATCTAGGTGTAAGTTCTGAGTGTGCCTTTCCCCTTGTCCGCCGCCCACCTCCTAGCAGCCAGTCATACCCCGTGTTCTCCCCGTCCCTCCTGTAGGCGTCTAGTCCTTTCTTTCCTGGATTAATCTAGTTACCTTAGACTCCCTCAGCACTCCTCACCCCGCCTGGTCTCCACATTTGGTCAAAGTGATCTTCAGAGACCTACATCTGATCATGCCACTCCCCCTGCTTCTACCCTTCAGGGATTATGTGCGGCTGCTAGGAGGAAGCTTGAACTGCTTGGCTATAGCCACCCCCGCCTTCAGTCCCTCCACTAGACCTTTCTTGGCGCATGTACTCACTGTTACAGGAGCCACTCAATTCTGGGCCTCCGTAGCCTCTGAACTTCCTCATCAGAGTACTGGCCACAGTGTGTGAGCATCTCTGTGTGTCCAGATCCCCTCACCCCATGGAAGCTGTGCTGAAGGCAGGGGCTTCTAGGGTTGGCCTGTGTCCTGTTAGTGAACATTTATGGAGTGAATAGAGTTCACGGTTCTGTCTATACGTTGCTATAATTTTATTCTGGCTTTAACTCATCACAGGGTACACCTGATACTTTTTTATGTAGCCTGGTGCAGTGGTGTGATGTGTATTTCCACATACTTGGGAGGGTGAATCACTTCAGCCTGTAAGTCCTAGACCAGCCTGGGTAACGTAATGAAACTGTGTCACAAAAACCAGCCAACCAAACAAACAAAAACAACCACACAAAACAAACAAAGCACCTGTGACTAGCAGACAAAATCGGTTTCAGAACATCCACATAGGAAAGGTTCATGAAACCGTAGGTATGTTTAAGCTTGAACTCATCAGAAAAAAAAAAAAAAATCTATTATTGTGTTGTATTGATTTCTTTAAATCTTTGACCCATCTGTTTTTGTTGAGTGTATTTTGTGACACCTATATATGTGTTACAACAGAGAACAAAATCAGAAAAGTATAGAGATTTTGGGTTTCCTTTTGAAATACAAGTATGTGGAACAGCAGTGCTTTTTAGAAGATCACCTTCACAACTCTGTATGTTACTTTTTGTTGCTAATATTATTGCTACTTGGGTTATTTTTCCAGTGTGAGCACAGGACCTCCATAGAATTATTTCTTCATTTACAGTGAGCTGTCAGATACTCTGTGCCCTAGAATTGCCAGAAGCTTTTGGACAATGACATGAAAGCAGCCTTACCAGTGATAGGGCTGAAGTATTATTGCAAGTTGTGCTTCAAGTCAAATAACTTTTTGGCTGTTGGGAATTGATAGTTGTAGGACTTTGTATCTTCCTCTTAAAATAGGGATGAATTTGAGCAAAATGAGGAAGGCAAAGGGCAGCCACAGCCAGTGTTGGGAAATCTATGACAGTAGTCATGCTAACTTTACATGATGGTGGGAGGGTGATCTTTAGTCACCTGATAGGTGACTGCAGCTGCATCTTTATGAGGGCTGACAGACTATTTTGAGAAGGCTGATTTTCAGGCTTCTTGGTCTTGTGGAGTTTGTCAGAGTTGAGGATATTCTTTTCATTATTCTAGTTCTGTGAACTTGCAAAAAGAGAAGTGGAGAGCAGCTCTTCTGGCAGCTAAGGCAGTGACAGAATTAGTGCTCCAGCAAATCTCTGAAACTTTGCATTTTATTTGCAGCGCTTAGAGAATGGGTGAAGTAGTTTAAAGTATATTTTTGTTTTGAAATGTTTGAGGCTAATTCTGTCTCCACTTATCTGGACCTAGGCATTGTACTAAGCACCTGCTTAGTCTCTGAAAGTCCATCAGAATAGGTATGAAAGAAATGGGCATGAATAACATGTGGTTTTTCTGTTATTCAAGAAGTGTTTTGAATTGCTTTTACTGCAACATAAATGGATGGCACAGTTACAGGGTTATATTCCAAAAAGTTTACCCCAAGCCTTAGAACTCTTACTTGAAAGTGTGTTATTTACTTTTCTCTCCTTGCTGAGACAAAATACCTGACACCCAGAATTAACAGAGGAAAGGTTTATTCAGCTTATAGTTTGTGGAGGTTTCATTCTGTAATCAGCTGGCTCCAAGGCAGGGTGGCATGGCACAGGGGCAACACTTCAAGGCGGCATAAGACAGCAAAAGCAGCAAGAGCAAAAAGGGAGAACAAGCCTCTTTTTTCTCTTTATACTGTACGCTGGCTATCCCCCACACCAAGACCATCTCTGGGCGGTCCTCTTGCACAGGCTCAGAATAAATACAAAGTAAGGACCCTGGCTCCCTGCTGAGTCACATAGTTAACCTTCTAAACTCTCAAGTTGACACAATGAACAATATCCTAGAGCAGGAAGGGCGTGTCCTTTTCACCCCAGGATGTAGAACTGCTGAGTTACTTAGTTAAGCTTCTAGACTCCTCAAGTTGACACAGTGTATCAACCATAACAATGTTTTCCTGAAGTTGAAATACAATGTACTCAAAAATAGAGAAGAGCAGGATATGCTTGCAAATGCCTGTAATCCCAGCTCTTTGGAGGCTGAAGCAGGAGGATCATGAGTTTCAGCCTAGGCTGTTTAGGGAGATCCTATCTCAAAAAATATAAAAGGGCTGGAGATGTAGCTCAGTACAAAGGTCCAGAGTTCTATTTGCAGTACTGGAAAAAAAGAAAAAAAGAATGCCATGTCTTTAAATATTTTTTGCCCCAGTGGCAGCTTCCATAGACAGAAAAGAACACTGAAGACCACTTGTTCTTGGAAACTAGATGGTCTTCACTGAGGAAAGGCTTACATTTATTTTACCATCTGTTAGAATGTAGAGAGTTTGGTTTCTACGATTTCTTAATAGTTTTCTGGAGTGTACAATTTTTTATGGTGGTTACTATTTTGCAAATAATTTTTTCCCATTTAATACATAACATATATTACGTGGGCAATATACTTGCATGTGTTGTATCCTGTTTGCTTAATTTTCCCAGTTGTTTTCACATTCTAGGTTTTCATTCATTCAGGATCTGACTTTATATTAGATTTTCAGCTCCTCAGAGGCAGGAATCATTATTGGGGTGTTCTTTACAATGTTCCCAGGACTCTTGTTACCTAGGGTTATTGCAAAAGAATCAATAATGTATGCTGTTGTTTTGTTCACATTATCATGTAATAGTGCTTATTTTGGAGTCATGATAGACTTCCAGTATTTCATTAGATATAAATAAATTCCTATTTTAACTAAAATCCACACTCATCCATTTTATAAAGACAGAGGGTGTCTATTAGGAATCTCCACATATGCTCAGGTGCTGAAACTTTACAAGCTTCTTGCAATCAGAAAAGAAATGGTTTTGCACATTTAGCGTTATTGTTTCTAATAGTCCAAACCTGGCTATTGCAGGTATGCTGAAGAATGGCTTGGCCATGTTAAGTGGGTCCCTGAGGGTCAGTTTCCACCAAAAAGAATGGTGTCAGCTTACTTTGTGCTCCACTCCTGACAACAGAATGTAGGTATTAACCAGCATTCTGAAGAGTTACTTACCCTATTTTGTTCTTTTTCTTAGAAAGTTTTCAGGCTAGCAAAAGGCAGGTCCAAAGCTGAAAAGTCTTAGCAGCATCAATTTCCTGGTGCCAGGAGTTCTGGTTAGAATAGTCGGGGGGACTGAGATCTACGTAGAAGCCACAGGTTCACAGGTCAGCACTAAATTTCTAGTTTTAATATTGAGACCATTATTGCATCAAAAGCAAAATTCTCCTATACTGTTTATTTATTTTCTGATTTTCAAACTTCATAAACATCTTGCTAAGTAAAATTCTTTTGCTCTTCCATCCTCCCTTAGTACGTGGCTCCTAGGGAAAGTAAAATCAAATGATTGGTTATTGCTCTTGCTTCAGCCCTGCAGTTCTAAATGTAGATTTCTAAAATTGGAAGGTCTGTGTTTATCCTACTGGTTGAATTTGCTTTTTAAACTACGAAACAACCTTTTCTTTCCCTCTGCCACAAACTCTCTTCGGAACAGTGCCATCACCAGGAGAAGCCGTCTAGAGAGTGGGATATTGATCAGTGGTGCTGATGGATGGGAGCGAATCACCTGGGGACACAAGATGCCTTTCCAAGTGCCAAAGAAAATACAGAGATTCATGTGGGTAGAGGGTGTTTAACTCTTCTGCCTCTGCTTGCGTTTATCTTTTCTGTTTTTCTACCCTTGATTTCTCTCCATACAGTTAAAAAGAATCACTTATTCATCTATTGCCCGAGTCAGTGCTATTTATGAGAAGGTTTTTCCTTGATAAAATATGGGTTATAAAAATAGCAAAAAAATTACCATCTTAGTGAGGTAGTTCAGAAGTAACTATTTAATATTATTGACATGCTAATTACAGCTCATCATTTTTGTGATTATCAATCAAGCCCTGGGAAGACCTGTCATCTTAGCAGTTCATTGAGTTTAGTTTGATTGCTCTATGTGCTAGAAAGTTCTAGGAAGCATTATGTTATCCTTCTTTTACTCTTTAAAATAAAAAAAAAAGTTCTAAGAAACTATTTCTTTTAAAAATATTTCATTCAGAATATCCCTAACCTGACTTTAAATTTATAAGACAGAATTAATAAAGTATGATTGTACTTTTCCAAAAGTAATTTTAGAACCTTTCTACATTGAATTTTAAAAATATATCTTTGAGTTTGTTAATTACTCCATAGGGTAATTATTTGATTTTTAAAATTGTAGATTTTTAAATTATAAATGTAAAACATACATTACATGGCATATGCCATTTTAAAGAATACAGTTTAGTAACTCTGTACATTCACGTTGTGTGGCTATCACCACATGTATCTCTCAGACTTTCCCATCATCCTGAAATGAAACAGTATGCTCATTTAATAACAGCATCCTATTTCCACCAACTCCCCAGTTCTTGGCAGCCGCCACTCTATTGTCTATGAATTTGATTGTTCTAGGGTTCATCCGTCCTTCCTTCCTTCCTTTCATTTATTTTTAAGATATGTAATTCAGATTAGCCTTGAACTCACTCTGTAGCCCAGGCTGGCCCCAAACTGGTGGTGATTCTTCTGCCTCAGCCTCGCAAGTGTTGGGATTACAAGTGTGTGCTACCACGCCCAGGTTCTAGGGTGCCTTATGTAAATGAACTATACAATATTTGTCCTTTTGTGCTGGCTTATTTCACATTAACACAGTAACTTCAAGATTCATCTATATTGTAGCATGTAACAGTTTCCTTCCCAAGGCAGAATTGTATTCCATTGTATGTGTGTACCACATCTTGTTTATCCATTCATCTGTCAATGAACATTTTGATTGTTTCCATGTTCTGGCTGTTGTGAATAATGCTGCTGTGATCGTTGGTATACAACTATCTGTGTAAGTCCCTGTTTTTCATTCTTTTGGGTATCTATTAGGAATGGAATTGCCTTTGTGATGGTTAAGGTAGAATGTCAGCTTGACTGGGTTTGGAATCTGCTCCTGGGATCAGTTAGAGCACGCTTCCGGGTGTGTCTGGGTGGGTCGTGAAGGTGTGACCCTGGGGTCTATACCTGGTTCCTCACTCCCTCTCTGCTGCTGCTCAGCTGGTCAGCTTCTCAGCCACCATAAACTGTGGCCCTTTGCTTTGCCGTGCCTTCCACCATGATGGCCTTGGAGCCAGCCAAACATGTACTCAGTCCCCTGGAAGCATGAGCTAAGTCAGCTCTTCTTTAAGTTGTGGGGTTTTGGGTATTGTGTCCCAGCAATGGAAAAGCTGACGAATAAGGCTAGTACCATGGTACCTGTAACATTTTATATTCCCATCTTCTATGTTTGTAGCTCATTTTACAGATTTTGCCAGATATTCGACCACTCTAGGTTGTGAATCTATAGAAAGAATATATTTTTAAAAATTTAACAGCTCAGGAAGCAAAACATAATACAAATAATAAAAATTTCATTTCATTTACAATATTTTTTTTTTGTGGTACTGAGGATTGAACCCAGAACTTTACAGATAGCATTGAGCTATCTCCTCAGTCCTAGACAGGATCTTGCTAAGTCACTAATTTGCCTGGGCTGAGTTTGAGCTTGTGATCCTTGTGCCTCAGCTTCCCAGAGTGTCTCAGCTTCCCAGGCATAGGATACCATGTCCAGCTCAAGTATTTATTTTTACTGATCATATAATATTCTAAAAATTTGGGAGTATATTTTCAAAATGTAAAGAAAGAAAATGTCATCTGTAATCTTTTCAGAGGTATGTTTTGGCCTATTTTTCCTACATTTTAAAAATTATAGTTACACATTGTCTGTTATTTTATAATGTAGCTGGTACAGCTACATCTTCCAGAATACATTTTTGTTGGATTTTGTTTGTTTCTGAACTTGGGGATGAGCACATGGTTTAGTTGTATTGTACTTTTTGTTGGCATCTTTCCCTGGGATGCTTCTGTGGCAGTGGCTACCATTTAGAGCGTGACTAGTACCACAAGAAGGGAAAGCATTGGGTTACCTTTCTTAGGATACTAGTTAAGCACTGCTGAATGCCTACCAAGATGTATGCCTATCCAGGAAGGTTGAGTTGAGCAGGTCAGGTAAAGATTCTTGCTTATTAGCAGTGCCCCCTTAATTCTTCAAGTGAATCATTCACATCTTACTATTTGAAGCATCTGAAATACTCTGCAACTTTTGGTATGGCGATTTAAGTGATGAAGCTGAGCATGGTGGCGCAGGCCTATAATCCTAGCACTTGGGACGCAGAGGCAGGAGGATTGTGAGTTTGAGCCCAGTTTGGGCTATGTAGTGAGTTTGATGCCAGCCTGAACTGCATAGTGAGACCCTGCCTTAAAAAAAAAAAAAAGGACAAACTGTATAGTCCTTTAAGATGAAATTTAGACAGAGCAAATATATTAATACTTCTCTTTTAAGTTTAGGCAAATTTAATGGATGTCAAAATATCACTGTCCTAATACTATTTTTCTTAACCTTGTATTTTTAAGTCGTTGTTCGGCACACAGTTCTTAAGCCCAATGTAGATATTATAAGAGATCAAATCCTAGTTAACTTTTAATGATTCCACCTGGCTTAGCTTATTGACATGGCAGTATACACTTTATAATTCTTCAGATTGATAGAATCATGATATTTAGTATGACCTTTGTTAGTTTTGCAGTACTGGAGATGAGTCCAAGTGCTTCACTCTGAGCTACATCCCTGTTATGGCTTGTGTTAGATGTCCCCTCAAAGCCTCATGCGGTTATAGGTGGGGCTTTTTCAGAGGTGGCTGGATCTAGAGTATGTGACGGTGGAATTGATGGATGGTGCAATGCTAGGATCAAGGGCGCTAGGGTTATGGGTGTGGGCTATCCATCCTGAGTAACCTGAATAAGATACAAGAGATGGAAAGAACTGTGGTCAGCCCTTGCTTGCCTGCTTTGCTACCTTCTGCCCACCATGAACTCTCTCTACAGTGCCTTTTGTCCTGTGCCACCCTTCCTTGGCGCCAGCTAATTATGGACTGAAACCTCTACAAACGGAGCTAAATAAACCTTTCTCCCTTGAACTGTGGATGTTGGGTGTTTCGTCTCAGTGAGACAACAGTAACTAGGACAATTCCACCTCTTTTGGATTTACGATCTTGATAATTTGCTGAGTTGCCCAGAAGGGGGTTGAATTTCCTATCTTACCTTAGAATTCCCAGAGTGCTGAGATTACAGGTGTGTGTCACCATACCTGGCTAGCACATTTTTGAAAAAAATACTAGCAGAAGTGCCTCTGCCTCTGGGAAAATATAGTAATTATTAAACACCTCAACACTATAATCAAATCGTACCAAGGACACTGGTAATTTTGAATTACTCAGCGTGTTGTGGTGGTGTACATTATGCTGTGTTGCCTTAAGGTGGAAATACTGCACAACCCATTTAAGGACCCTGTCTTTTTCTGTATGGCACAGAGTGTTCCCTGGATTTTTGGTTTTTCTTTTTGGAGGACTAGAGACCGAACCCAGGGCCTCATGCATGCTGAGCAAGTGCTCTACCACTGAGTTGCATCCCCAGCCCTACAGTGATTGCTTTTGAGGAGATGGTCAGAGATGGTAGGAGAACTTGCTTTCCTGTATTCTTTTGTACCATTTGGAAGAGTGTTTTATATCATGGTGTTATGGCTTGTGTCTAGATGTCCTGGCAAAGCCTCATTTGGTCGTGGGTGGGGCTTTTTCAGAAGTGGCTGGGTCTAGAGTGTGAGACTGTGGAATTGATTTATGGTGCAGTGCTAGGCTTAAGGCACTAGGATTAGGGTGTGAGTGTTGCCTGCCTTAAGTAGCTTGATAAGATAAAAGGGGCAGAAAAATCCTGTTATGGTTCGCCATGAACTGTTGCCTTTCTGATGTGCCACCCTTCCTTGGGGCCAGCTCGTTATGGACTGAAACTTCTACACACTGTGAGCTACGTAAACCTTCCCCCTTTAACTTTGGGTTTCGTGTATTTTGTC
The DNA here is from genome assembly GCF_000276665.1 of Chinchilla lanigera. Lineage (NCBI taxonomy): Eukaryota > Metazoa > Chordata > Mammalia > Rodentia > Chinchillidae > Chinchilla > Chinchilla lanigera. The sequence continues at coordinate 3,017,585 of NW_004955431.1, read as the reverse complement.
TCAGCAATAAGAGAAAAGTAAGACACATGGTTATGCATTTTTGCTCTTAAGTCCTTTGCCTGTCCCCACAAACAGTGTTTGGGAACATGGATACATACTCATTTATGCACACTTGTCAGAATACTCAAATGTTGTTCAAGTAATCTGGCTGTGCAGTGTGGCAGGGAATAGTATATTTTGATATGCTTAAGCCTCTGGATATGTGGTGTGATGCTTTTTGCTCACTCTCATCCTAGTTGGTGCTGATGGGAAACAATCTCTGGGACGGTGGGAAATGAGGTGTTGACTAAGCACATGCAAGGTACTCTACATGCGTCAAGGGAGGTGTGGGAGCCAGAAGAAGCTTGGTGCTGAGCCTGTCTCTCTGGGCTATTTTTAGACATCTAAGAGGGTGAGGAGGAAGGAACTTTAAAAAGTTCTGGTCTTCATCAGGAAACCCTATTTTTACTCTATTTCAGTTTCCAGTAGTAAGAGCCGGAATGGAAGTTCACTTGCCATCATATGATTCGGTACTATGCAGACCATTGGAATGTCTAGACATTCTTTTTAACCTTACAAAAAGTGGAACCCTGACCAGGATTCTTTATACAAAACCCTGTAAACGGATGAAGTTTAGATTTTTTGTGGAAGCTTACACATCTCTCTACTTGCAGGGTGTCATTTGAGCTAACTGCACCTTGTATGAAGAATACAGTATAGTCATCAATTCACCACCAAGATTGAGGTGAACTGGCTTATCTTTCTTCATATGACAAATTTTGTGAATGTGAAATGAAATGTGATCAGGGAAATTAGAAACAATATAATATTTTCTTTTATGATTTCATCCAATAAATCTTAAGTAAATGCTTAAGATTTTAAGCAGTGAATGCTGCTTAAAATTTTGCCCACCCTGGGCTGTCTAGGGAATGTCACCTTGCCGTCAGTAAATAGTAGCTTCACATGGCAGTGATTTTCTACAAAGGATAGGGTATTTGGGGTATCCTGGGGGTGGAAGTGACACAGTGGAAAGGTAAAGAGAATGCTTCTGCATTTTAGTATAAAGATACAAACACATTCCTAATTGAGAATTATTTTGGACAAATTAATAACTTAATTTGAATAGTTGAGGGAAACACCCATGAGGAGAGACCCTGGTTATATCCAGGTTGCATTTCTTTGGTATCTGCCATCTAGTTGTATAAAACACATGTGGAACAGATAAATCTGACTAGTAAGTGGGCAGGACAGATAAATGCCTGGTTCTGTTATACTGTGCTCTTGTTACAGGAAAAGGCTCAGGCTTGAAAGTAGAGAAGGATTGCTACAGAAAGTGCGTAATCTGCTAAACCAAAGGTAAGTCATTCGTTCTGGAATGAGCTTTTTATTGAGAGGCCTTTCTTTTAAATTTGCTTAATAGTTATTTAATTTTTTATTGGGATCGTTTTTGTCTGTTCCAGCAGAGATGTCAGCTTATTTATAGGAATTGCTGCAAGGCAGAGTCATGGTGGATGTAGGCAAGTGGCCAATCTTTACTCTGCTCTCACCTCAAGAAATCGCATCTATTCGGAAAGCGTGCGTCTTCGGCACCTCAGCCAATGAAGCACTTTATGTCACTGACAATGATGAAGTAAGACTGCAAACTGGGATTTAGTTTGCGGCTTCTTTTGGGGTTGGACTTCAGATCATGCAGTTTGAAGACAGAGAAAAGGTGCAGGATAAAGAGAACCTGAAACTCAGGAAGATTGTACCTTTGACAAAATTTCTCTCTTCTTGATTTGATACTCCTCTGCCCATAATGTAGACAAATAGTGTACAACTTAAGTAACCTCAGCAGAGTTTGAATTTTTCTAAGCAAGCATATCAGTCTCTTCTTACCTGCTGAGCTATCAAATTGAGTTTGAATGTGCCTTAGAGAGAAAGGGAGGTGGATTTTATGTTTGTTTACTTCTTTAATTTTTGGTAGGGGGATTGAACCCAGGGCCTTTGCACTGAGCTACATCCCCAACCCTTCTTAAAATTTTTATTTTGAGATAGGGTCTTACTAAGTCACTAAGTTCTTGGGACTGGACTTGAAATTGTGGCCTTCTGTCATTAGCCTCCCAGAGTGCTGGGATTTCAGGCGTGCACCACGGTGCCTGGCTGAGAAAGGAGCTTTTAATATAACTTCAGGCCAGATAACTCAGACAAACTGTTTGTTTTCTAGGTCTTTGTGTTTGGACTGAATTATAGCAACTGCCTAGGAACTGGAGATAACCAGAGTACACTCGTACCCAAGAAACTAGAAGCCTTATGTGGAAAGAAGATTAAAAGCCTTAGCTATGGAAGCGGCCCCCATGTTCTTCTCAGCACTGAAGGTAAAGAGGAAACAAATCTAGTTTTTCAGTTTGTTGAAAATCAATTGAATCTAAGCCAAAGGGGAGGTAGGGCTACATTCAGTAATTAATTTTGGATTGTTTCTTAATTTCTGAGGGAAGCACAGAACCAGGTAAAAATTAAATACTTCATGCCAACTCTGGAATAGCCATGAGATGTCTTGCACATTGGGCAAACTTCTTCAGTTTCAGACTCCTTATGTAAAGTTGCGGAAAATTGCATGTGGCAGAGAAAGTGGTCTTGCCGAGTGTGGTAGCGCACGCCTGTAATCCCAGTACTGGGGAGGCTGAGGCAGGAGGATCATTGCAAGTTCGAGACCAGCCTGGGCTACAAAGTGAGCTCAAGGTCAGCCTGAATTTCATAGTGAGACCCTGTCTCATAAAGACAAAAAAAAAAAAAAGAAAGTGATCTTTCTAGCCTGATTTTTCAATAAATTTATGACTGCAAGACAATTGGGAGGATTTTCTTGATGCATCTTTATAAACACAGATAATACTGGTTTGCATTCTCTCTCTCTCTCTCTCTCCTGAAACTTTGAGAAATCCTACTTTATTCCTAGGCATTCGTATGAGTGTCCTACTGAAAGAATAGGGCTGCAGGCAGGTAGAGGGTAGATTCTTGTCCTGTCTTCTCTGCCTTCTGAAGATCACTAAAGGAGGAGAGTAGACCTTCTTGTGGTAATTTATCTATGCTGTGGGCAACCAAACATCTCGAAAAACTTGTTCCATATTACCTAAGTTTTTGCTGCTGTGTTTTAGGGCCATTACCTACTCTTACACAGAGGACCTCAGTTTATATCCCTTCTGCTCTGTGTAACCATCTTTCTGCATCACTCTGCCCTTTTCAAATAAATACTGCCTTATAAACTAGTTCAGCTGTCATCCAGTGTGACCTAAGGATGTAAGGTTTTCTGAATACACACTGATTTTAACTCATCCTTATGTATTGAGACACATTTTCGTAGAACACGCATACTAAAGCATATACTACATTCAAGTCCTTGGTTTTTTCAAAATGGTGACCTTAGGAGAATATGATTTACTTTTGGAATTATCTTCAGACTCTAGATCCTACTATTTTAATTATCTTAAGTGTTACCTTTGTAATAGAAAAAATTGTGGAGATATTTTTTCTTTTTGTGTTTAATTCAGTTTTGACTTTCATAATATATTTTACACAGCACACATTAAATATGCTGTATGTTGTGTGCCTAATGTATGCATACCATATATTTACGTGTTTTATGTATATGATATTCAGTCAATCGAATAGTTTTAAAAATAGCTTAACACTTTAAACCATCAAATGATACTTACCGGCTTTTTAGTGAAAGTCAGAAGTGCTCTAGCCCCAGCCCTCCTCTCTCCTAGTAATTATTCTTTAAAAGGAACCTTTTTTTTGAGACAGGGTTTTGACATGTGGTTCAGGGTGGCCTTGAACTCACTGTGTAGCCCAGGCTGGCCTCGAGCTTGTGGCAATCCTCCTGCTTCAAGCCTCCCTCAAGTGCAGGGGTTGCAGGCGTGCGCCACCGTGCCTGGCTCGGTTCCTATATTTCTGCGTTTTAATGGCATCCTGCTTGGATTACACCCTCATTTGGGTGAAGCGAATCCTTTAGTAGCTTCCCAGGGAAGGGATGTGAGAATAATCCTCGAGACTGTCTTAAATGTCTTTATTCTTCCCTTGCCAATGTCTGTCCGTGTTTGGCTGGAATTATAGGATGGGAATCCCGTTTCCTCAGAACCTTGAAATCTTGGCACCTTTCTAGTTTCAAAGTTGCTGTTAAGAGTCTGTGGCTTTTCTTGAGTTTTCCTGTTTTATGTATGGCTGTTTTTTCCCTCTTTGGAAGCATTAGAATTTTTTTCATTTTTCTAAGTGTTGTGAAGTAATCATGATTATGCTCTGGTGTAGGTAATTTATAATTTGTTAGTCACTCTGTAAACCCTTCAGTCTGGACATTCCTTCATTTCTAGAAATTTTTTCATGTAGCATTGTATGGATGATTTTACATGTTTTCTGTGTTCTCTTTTTGGGATTTTTATTAGAAGAAAGTTAGAGATTCTAGCCTGAGTTTCCTAATTTTTCTTGTATTTTCTTTCCTGTCTATGTTCTGGGAGATTTCCTCAACTTGGTCTTAAAATGCTCATATCAAATTTTAACATTTCTGATGTTATATTTCCAAGTGCTCTTTCTTCTCTAGATGATCCTTTTAGAGCTCCCTATAGAGTTTCATGAATTCAGTATGTTTTCTTTGAGGCTATTGATAATTATAGATTATTCTGTATTTTTAAAGGAGAAAAAATTTATTTTGGCTCACAATTTGTAGATGTTTCAGACGATTGTCTCAGCTGGCTCCATGGCAGGGCATCGTGGCAGAGGAGAAATGGCTCGTGGCAGAGCTGCAGGACGCAGAAGGAGAGATCAAGGGAGGTGGAAGGGAGGTATAGGCTTCCAGCCCACGTCCCCAGTGACCCACACCTCAGACCAGGATTTAGCTCCCAACAGCACATTTAGCTATAAGCTCATCAGTAGACTAGGCATCAATAAAGTATCACACCCTCATGATCAGTCACCCCCAAAAGCCCCACCTATGAGCACATGAGGCTTTGGGGAACATCTAGATATAAACTGAAACGTTTTGTTCCATGTTTCTCTTTATGCAATTGTATTTATTCCATCTCTCTCTCTCTTTTTTTTTTTTTTTTTTTTTTGTGTGTGTGTGTGTCTTTTGGAGACAGGGTCTCACTGTGCAGTTCAGGCTGGCCTTGAGCTCACTTTGTAACCCAGGCTGGGTGTGAACTCTCAACGATGCTCCTGCCTCACCCTCCCCAGTGCTGGGATTACAGGCGTGCGCCACCACGCCCGGCTTAGTCCATCTCTTAAGAGTTGCCAAAGTCCTATCAGGTTCAGCATTGCTTAAAAGTCCAAGTCCAAAGTCTCCTCTGAGATTTAAGTAAGGCAAACTCTTTGCTGTGAACCCTTATAAAAAATGGTGAATGCCTGTAAGCCCAGCACTGGGAGGCTGAGGCAAGAGGATCACCATGAGTTTGAGGCCAGCCTCTACTACATAGTGCGTTTAAGGCCAGTCTGAACCACATAGTGAGACCTTGTCTCAAAAAAAAAAAAGTTCCCTTCCAACATACAATGGCATAGGATAAACATTCATATTCCAAAAGAGAGAAATAGGGGTATAGAAAGGAATGAGACCAAAGCAAGTTCAAAACTCAGCAGGGAAACACTAGATCCTGTAGTTCCATGTTTAGCACCCTGGGCAAGTTGTGGTGAGATGTGAAGTCCGAAGGCCCCGGGTAGCCCCTGGTTGTAGCAGCCCTTGTGGCCTCTGTCTTGGACTGGCTTTTCTCACTTGCAGTTTTCTTCACATGGCCCACTTTGCTGGCTTTTCCAACATCTTGGGATCTCCACTGTGCTTTTGGCTTCACTCAGCTTCATGCACTGCCCTCACAGGGGCATATTGTCGCCTTCCAGGCCTTCTAAAATCTGCGTGGAAGCCTCCCTGACTCCATAACCCTTGAATTCTGACTATGTGTAAAACTAATACCATGTGGATGATGCCAAAATCTGCTGCCCGCGGTAGCCATAGCCAAGGCCTTTTGCATCTTGCTGGTGGTTGCCAAGGCTTCTGAGTGCCTGGATGCTGAGCACTGTGAACTGAGACGTGGAGAAAAAGTTCTCTAGGTCATAGGCTGTTATTTAGACCTGTGATGGCAAACCTTTTAGAGCTTTCAATGGAAACAAACAGCCAGCTGTGGCACACTACCACAGGTTCGCCACCACCAATCAAGACCATTTTCTAGGGGCTGGGGATTTAGTTCAGCGGCAAAAAGCGCCTGCCTGGCAAGCGCAAGGTCGTGAGTTCGGTTCCCGGTACCGGAGAAAAACCAAAAAAAAAAAGACCATTTTCTAGGTAATAAACTTATTACCCAGTATATAATATATCCTACCCTGGTGTTCTCTTCCCAAAGCAAAGTCTTTCGTTTTTGCAATTTTGAGCCTGCAAGGGTGGTGGCAGTGGGGGCTGCTGCTGCTCTTTTTTTTTTTTTGGGTGTTCGGGAACAGGATCTTGCTCTAAAGTATTGTGTACCACCACGCCCTGTGGCTTCTTTTTAATGCTAATCTTTTCAGCTACAAAGCTCTCTTTCTGCTCCAACTTTTCAGGCCCCAAATTTACTAGAACTTCCTTTTTGGACATGTAATTTCTTTAATAACACTGGTTGGGGTGGGGCACAATAAGGTTCTGGGAAAAACTGGGGAAGTTCCCCATCTGTGGTCAGGCAGCAGTTTTTTCAACCATAGAGGAGAGTTTTATCTGGTAGTTCCTTAGGCACAACAATACTTGGATTTGTATTTAGCAGCTGATGGCTTAGATGTTGGTATAAACATTTATTAGTATTTACTTATTTTCTTACCTTAATTATTTTAGATGACTAAAGCGTAAGTATAGTTCAGAGTTAAGCCATACATCAAGCCACATACCAAGCAAAGACTCTTGAAGTTATTCTACACAGAAAACAATGGACATTGTATACATAAAACCAAAATTTTAAGTATCTTGATCGGCTAACATCCTAGATGAAAACGTGTCACCAACTTTAAGAATATCTTTACTGTTTTTCAGTATCTGGAATTATTTTTTAACTTCGTATTAGTACATAGTTGTTGTACATATTGATCACATTCATCATAGGGAATTTGTAGCTGTACATAATATCTCTTAAGTCTTCTTTTTTCCCATTCCCCTCCCCTCATTCCAGCCCTTCTTCCCTTCCCATTTACAAAAGCTTTGTTTCCATTTTTCCTTCCATTCTCCTTTGTTTCCTCCTTTCCCCCCTCCCCCCCCCCACTCCCTTGTTCTCCTTCCCCTTTGAACACGTTCTTCCTACTTCCCAACATCTAGCTTCCCTCACGTTCCTTGTTTACCCTGTGGGTTCCATACACAAGAGGAAGAGTGCAATGCTTAAACCTGTGTGTCTGATTTATTTCACTTAAGATTATGGTCTCGAAGTGCATCTTTTTCTACAAGTGACTAAAGTTCATCCTTCATTGCATAGTGGTTCTCGATTGTATATAAATACTGTGTTTTCTTTATCCATTTATCTTTTGACGGGCATATGGATTGTTTCCAGGATTTAACTATTATACACTGTGTTGCTCTAAACGTGAGTATGCAAATGTCACTGTGTAAAGATGCTTTTAACTTTTGGAAAGGTACCTAAAGGGACCAGCGGGGTCAAATAGAACCTCTAGTTTTAGTTTTTTGAGGAATTTTTGTACTGATTTCTGTAGCGGTTGTACTAGTTTACCCTCCTACTAGCGATGGAGAAGGGTTCCTTTTTCCCCACAGCCTCACCAGCATTTGTTACTGGTTGATTTCTTGATGACAGCCATTCTTTCTGGAGATGGAATCTCCGTGTTGTTTTAATTTGCATTTTTCGAACGACCAGTGAAGGGCATCTTTACTCTTATCTCACAAAGCAATTTAAATTAGCTCACTGTTCAGCCGTGTGAACAGAAAGCACTTGGGCTATTATCGTGAGTGTCTTGTTTATTTATACGGCAACTTAAATAGCCCATATACCTGAAAGTTAACACATAGAAATACACACATTAACCTAATCATAAATAATCTTTATGTTACCAAACCTTAAGGTTTTACCTACAATCCTCATGTGGAGCCAGCAGCCCCATCTTGTAATGTTTTAGGGAGTTTGGCTAACCCCCAAAACCTGTACAGTCAGGTTTTTTATGGAATGCCCCAACAGAGCCACAAATTGATGAGAACAAAAACGAAAATAAAAATGAAATTGATATGAGCTCAGAAAGACTTTAATGAACTTTAACCAGTTATTAAAACAGATTAACAGGCAGATGAACAGAAGGAAAGATGTAGAACACATAAAACAATTATATTTAATTGGAGTGTACTCCTAGATATATTGTCCATGTTGAATTATGATAAATTTTTTTTATAGTTTTAGGCTTAAAACTATAAATAGACTAGTCAGAACTTTTCCTAGGGGGTATCATAGCACTTTTTAAGTGAATCATAACAGAGGTCTCTTGTCATAAGTTACACCAATAAAAGTCAGAAAGAGGAAAGGGCAACACTGTCAGAACTTGCAGTTGACGAGTGCACTGCGAAAGGATTTAGAAAGGCACATGAAGGGGCTGGGGATTTAGCTCAG
>NW_004955431.1:2967778-3008793 GCF_000276665.1 Chinchilla lanigera | reverse complement strand
TGAGACATTTCTTCTTGAGAGTTTGAAAATCAAATCTAGACCAGTTCTTAAGAGTATAGCCCAGTGGCGAGTGGGAAGGAATAGCAGATAGGACACCCGTAGTGGGTCCTATGGAGATGTTACATCAACCCAAAAGGCATCCCCCTCCTGTCTGAGAGGGACACGTGAGTTGTGTGCCTCTTTTGGAGCATCCCTCAACAGAGGGGATCACTAGCTTCTCTCTGGGGCCAGTCATGGCACCGGGCCCTGTCTGAGTGATCAGGTTGGACCAGACGAGGGAGCAAGACGACTAGCAAGAAACAGTCATGAGACAAACACTGAAGAGTCACAGGGAAGGGGATCTCACCATCCTGAAGAGATGGAAAACCTGGCTTCTGTCCAATCTTCTGGTTCAGGATATTTGGCTAAGAGAGAGCAAGATTGGAAGCCAACATCCACAGGGAAGGGATTAGTAGAGCGAGGCAGTGAAGCAGGTAGGGGAAGTACTCACAATTTGTATAGATTGCCCTGGACGAGCTGCTGCTTCCAGCTGCATTAAGAGTGAGGGGGTCCCACAAGAGAGAGGGCCCTGCCTACAGCCCCTGCCTAACCCAAGAAACTGTCATGGAGGAACCAGCTGGGAACTCTGCAGTCCCTGCAGAGGACGCCTGTGCACTGCAGGTCTACAGAAGCAAGGAAAGGCTAAGACATGGTCATCCAAGAGCAGCTTAAGGAGACAGCACGTCACAGGAGATCCTGCATACAGACCAGGTAGAGGCCTCAGGCAGAAAACTAAGGAGAGCCGTACGAAATCTGGGCTTGAGTTAACAATGTTTTGCATCAGTTCATTACCAGCAACACTGTGCGGTGGTGACTCCAGGTGTTTGGAGTAGGGGAGAAATTCTGGGGTATGGGGAACTGCACAACTATCTGTTTTCCTGTAAACCTAAAACCTTACAGATACTCCTTATGTAATGACTTACCTGTTTAATGACTGTTTGGAGTTGTGATCTATTGCTCGGACTTATGACCTTTTTAAAATTATTTTAATTTTTATTTATTTATTTTTTGGTATCGGGAATCGAACTCGGGACCTTGTGCTTGCCAGGCAGGTGCTTGTGCCACTGAGCTATATCCCTGGCCCACACCCTTTTTTTTAAATACAGTTCTGTACATTTTGTTTATAGAGCCTCACTGTCTTTTTTTGTACAGTATACCTTGTTTACATAGCACTGTAATTTTTGCTGATTGTCCTGTACAGTATTGTAGTTTTTTTGTTTTTTTTGTTTTTTTTTGGTTTTTCTCTGGTACCGGGAACCGAACTCACGACCTTGCGCTTGCCAGGCAGACGCTTTTGCCGCTGAGCTAAATCCCCAGCCCCAGTATTGTAGTTTTATGTACTGTTATACGTTACAGTACTACATGTAAGAGTTACATAAATAAAAGCAAAGTCATCAGGTTGAAAGAAGGAATGGAAAGAGGTCCCTTACCCTTAGGGACTATAGTGGGCAGTCCCACTAGAGGATAGCCCCCAGGATCTGTCAGTGGTTTCTACAGGGGGATGGAAATAACTCCTTAGCTTGTACCCGGTGGTTGGGTCACAACCCAGAGACCTTTGGATCCCTAAAACTATTTTCTGTTCTGTCGATGAAATCATCTTTGTTGTAAAGGCTGATAGTCTTCCCTATTTTTATTAAGAACACCAGGTTTGGTAAATCCTTCTCCAGGCATTATTCTGGGAGGAGGACAGGGGAGGAGGCATAGGTGAGTGCCTCTCCCTTTGGCATAAGAAGCCTAATCTAACAGTAACTCGCTGGGGACTGTTATTTGTCTTCTAAAACCTCACTACACTAAGGGCAGAAAGGGCAGTAAGTTGGAACGAACATGTTTCCTGGGCCAGTCTCTGGTCTTTAGTAAAGTAAGCCTTCAAAAAAATGAGAAAGAGAAGAAGGAGCAACAGGAGAAATTGGAGTTTAGGGGCTGTACAGTTATTCCTTGTTTAATGACCAATTTACAGTCTTGTGAGTAGGTCATTAAATGAACTGGTCACTAAAGGAGGAATTGTATGTACATTGTATGTACATTACAACATTCAGAACAAACAAATGGTCCAAGGCAACTCCAACTTGATGACTTCGCTTTTATTTGCATACCTCTGACATGCAGCACTGTAATGTATAATAGAACATAAAACTACAATACTGTACTGTACAGTACAGTCAGCAGAAGTTACAGTACTGTTATGGTTTGTGTTTGGATGTCCCCTCAAAGCCTCCTGCCGTCATGAGTGCAGGCTTCTAGAGTTTATGATTGATACATGGTCCAATGCTGGGATTATAGGTGTGAGTGCTATACCTGCCCTGGGGCGGGTGGTTTGCATGCTATATAAGGAAGAGAAAGAAGCTTGCGCCGCCCCCCTCCCTTTTGCTCTTGTTGCTTTTGCTGTTTTCTGCTGCCATGAACGGTTGCCCTCTGCCATGTGCCACTCCGCCTTGGAGCCCTGTGAGTGTGGACTGAAACCTCCACAAACTATGAGCTAAATAATTTTGGGTGTCAAGTGTTTTGTCTCAGCAATGAGAGAAAAGTAACTAAAACAAGTACTGTGTAAGCAAGGTATGCTGTACCAAAAAAAAACACCCATTGAGGTTCTATAAACAAGATGGAAAAGAAAAAAAAAAAGACAGGTTGTAAGTTTGAATAGTCGTTAAACAGGTAAGTTATTAAACAAGGAATATCTGCGGTAGTGAAACAGATTTGTCTTCATCAAGTGCAATCATAGTTAACAAAGGCATATTTTAAATGGAGAAAAAAGGAAAAAAACAAACATTTCCCATTTGGGGGTCTTACCTCCTGTTAACCTAGGAGGTGCCCTCTGAATCTGAAACAGCTATTTTTCATACAAACCGTGCCTGTTGCCTCACAGAGTTGAAGAATAAAATTGTGGGCAAGAAGGAGGTTAAAGAGGAAGTGTTTATTGGAAATAAAAGAAGAAAAATAGCTCCTAATGGGTTTCCAGGAGAGGTCTTCACAAGTGGAGTCCAGGGCACTTTCTGTGTTTTGGTCTTATATAGCTAAGCAGAGAGCAGAACTTGTTTAATTACCCAGTGGTCACATATTACTGCATTTAGAATTACCAATGGGGTTTAGGCTTTGTAATGTAGAGTTTTGAAAAAAAAATCTATTATTCAGCTGGTGGAATTCAAAGGAAACCAGTTACTCTGCATTTTTAAGTTTCTCAGAGGTGGCCTGCAGTAGGGAGGAGTTCTTAATTAACAGCATATTTTATTTTTTGGGTTTTTGTTTTGTTTTGTTTTGTTTTTTGAGGTAGAATCTTGCTATGTAGTTCAGCCAGGCTTTGAACTTACCTTTTAGCCCAGGTTAGCCTTGAACTCATGGTAGTCCTCTTGCCTCAGCCTCCCGAGTGCTGGGATTACGGGTGTGTGCCACCACACCTGGCAGAGTTTTTAATCTTTTTCCTGTGATTGCTTTTTCTTCCCTCCCTCCCTTCCTCCTTTCTGTCTGTCTGCCTGTCTGTCTTTTTGAGACAGGGTCTCACTATGTAGCACAGACTGGTTTTAAACTCACTTTATAGCCCAGGTTAGCTTCAAACTCATGGCAGTCCTCCTGTTTTAGCCTCCTGAGTGCTGGGATTACAGGCGTGCACCACCGTGCCCATCCTTGCTGTTACATTTCTTAATTAATGGCTTGAATTAGCTCTTAACTCCGTGTATGTGCTATTTTCTTTGTAACCAGCCGACTGTCTCAGGCCTTGTCCCTTATTGATTGTCTATTTATAAGCCCACTAAGTAAATTGTTTTTTACAATGGCAGACAGGAAGCAATAATTGTACATTACATTAATGTTATTTCTGTTCTCTACATTGTTTCTTTTTCCTCCTTCCACAAAATTTGTTTATCTTTGTTTTGGTCTCCGGCTTTCATGCTCTAACTTGAAAAATCTGGGAGTCAGCCCTTGACTGTCCGCAGGTAAGAGCAAGGTGCTGTTCCATGTATTTAAGTTCTTTGTTCTTGGACGAACTGGTCAAGTACTAAACTCAGCTGTAGGGAAATAGCAGTTTCCTGAGGGACACTCCCGTGATCAGGATGTGAATATCCGTACAGTAGAATCCTCCAGCTTCCCGCCTTTGAGATAAAAGGGTTTTCTGCCAACTTCTTAGGGGAGGATACTACTATCTTAGTATGCAGTATGTGTACTTTAAATGCAACTTTTCTCACTGCTGCCTCTCATTGCTGGCTCCAGGGCCTCTCTAGGTTATTTTGGGCTCCCTTGAGTCTAGAGCCTTTTGATTTGTTTTCTTTGTTGTATTGTGTAGGGGAAGGGAAGGAAGACTTGGGAAGAGTAAGTGTTTGGTGCAGTTATAACGAGAAATTCACAGCAAGTGCATACTGTAGGTCTCCTATATGGCAAGTACATGCTGTAACTCACTCTGTTGTGGCTTGTGTGTTGCTGTCCCCCTAAAGCCTCATGCAGTCATAAGTGGGGCTTTTTCAGAGGTGGCTGGATCTAGAGTGTGTGATGCTGGAATTGATTCATGGTACAATGCTAGGCTCAAGGGCACTAGAATTAAGGGTGTGAGTGCTGCCCACCCTGAGAAGTCTGGATAAGATAAGAAGCAGAAAGGATGAGGGGTTGCTTGACCCTGCAGAGAGAGGATGAGGATTTGGGGTCACACTGCTTCTTGTTTCGTTGCACCTTGACTTTTTGTTGGGAGCCCCTGGAGCTGATTATTGGTCAAGCAGTCAAGCTACCTCAGTATTGAAAAGGGCATCCTGCCAGACAATTACAGTCGTTAGTCTCTAGGCAACATTATCTCTCATGACACTACTTTGCAAGTGTAAAAAATAAACGCCCCTACTGTTGGAGTCAGTCCTCTAGCTCATCAGGCAAGTGGTAACTCCACCTGACCCCGCCTATCGTCTCTTGTCTTGATTTTCGATATCCTCTCGCTGTTTTCTCCCGGGGACCACGGAGAGACCACCAGCTGCCGCAACTTTTATCATTTGTGGCCCCTGGGTCTTTCTGGGGTACCCGGGCTGGCACTGGCTCCTCCATTTGCAGATGTAGGTGCCATTTTTTTCTGATCTGCTCTTAGTTCCCACGTTCCACGCCTGTCTGCTTTCCATCTTACCAGGTTTTGTTGACAACTTTCCTGTTCTCCTGGTCCTTGAGTGTCTATACAGTTTTCTCCCTTTTTTTTCTTATTTCAGTAGGATTTGGGGAGGGAGTGTGTCTTAGTTACTTCTCTCTCATTGCTGAGACAAAATACTGAACAACTAAAGTTAGAGGGAGAAAGGTTAATTTAGCTTACAGTTTGTAGAGGTTTCAGTCCATAATCGGCTGGCTCCCAGGCAGAGTGGCTTGGTAGAGGAGTATTGCAGAGAACCAGTTCGTGGCAAGCAGAAGACAGCAAAAGCAAGCAAACAAGGGACCTTAACAGCGTCTTTCTGTCGCTTTTATTTTGTCCAGACTACTTAGGGCAGGTAGCCCTCACACCCTTAATTTTAGTGCCCTTGCTCCTAGCATTGCAGCATGAATCAATTCCAGCATCACACACTCTAGATCCAGCCACCTCTGAAAAAGCCCCACTATGACTGCGTGAGGCTTTGGGGGGACATCTGAACATGAGCCATAACAGTGAGTAAAAAATATACGTTCCTTTCCCCATGATTCACTGGCTTGTACAGTATTTTCTGAAGGGTGCTTTAGGAATACTTTCATTGAATTGAACATCGAGTCCCCCCTGGTGACTACTTCAAAGTTGAATATTCATTCGATATTATTACTTTATGTACAGACTTTGGGGTTATGAAGTTCTGTTTGTCCTGTGAAGCAGTATTAAAGAAGGTTACTCATGAAATTATTTCTGGCCACTTCTCCAACTCCATGTCCAGGCCCTGAAGACAAAACTGAGTTTCCTTAGTGGTCAAATGCATGGGTACTTCTTTGCCTCATTCCTTGCTTTCCTTCCTCTCCTCCCCTACCCTGTTGTTAACCCCTTAGGTAATTTTTCTCTTAAGTCTCAAGTGATCCTGAAATTTAGTCCTTGGTCTACTAGAGACAGAGTAGCCAGTAAAGGAGCAGGGAAGTGGATGCCCCTGTCTAGTTAGACTCTGGTTTTTGAGCCCCTCGCCCAGGATTTGGGATTAGGAGTCAGCTCATGCTGGAGTTAGCCTTTCCTCTTTTCCAAGGAAAACGAGAAGAAAGGTGTATTATATACATTGTTTTACAATAGCAGCTTGTGTGGTTAGCTGATTGAGTGACCCAGATGCTCATCTGTGAGAATTCTGAATCCTCGTCGCCGTGACTGCTGTGTACTTCTGTTCGCCATCGTTACTGGGCAGACATGCACAAAAAGATCTCCAAGTGCCACCTGGGTACAACATTCTTCTCCACTCTTGTCTTACAGCAGCAGTCCTGCCGCTTCCTACCAGGACTGTGACTCTTGTTTCCTGTTGCTCTTTATTATTTTAGGTAGAGCCACCTAGAGTTCCTGGCAGCCATAGCTCAGAGTTCAGTAGGACTTCCTTTGTGGCCATTAGTGGAACTGAGACTTTGAAACGTGTGGAACCTAGAATTGTAGTGAAAGGAAAGTCAAGTCCTTCAAGGGGTCCTGGTCAGCAGGCCATTTGTACATGTATTTTTGGTTCCTGGATCCATATGTTCTGCTAGTGGGAACATAGCACCGAGGAGTGGTCGTTGCTGTAGATTATGTGTGCCATGTTGCTGGGCAGCATCCTGTGCTTAGGTGGTGCTGTCTCCTAGCCAGTGCCTGTGGCCAGTGCATCCGCTGCGCTCTCTGGTTGGCAGCCTTTGGGCATGCAGTATGTGAAGGAACCATGAGCCCCACGGGCATGCGCACACTGCTGCACTTGTGCTGTAGGGCCTGCCCCTCGGACTGTGGCCCTGTTCTGGGAGAATCCTGTGTCCCCGGGTTAAATATGCCATTGAGCCTCGGTGATGCTGGCTGGGGCCCTGAGGGCAGGAAACACACCTGTTGATTTTTGTCAACAGGAACGGCTGCCCCTTTCAGTATCTAAAGGGTCCATTGTAATTGTGATCAGCTTGGCACCAAGTGGCCGGCTGGTCTCCTTGAGGGAGGTCCTGTGTTGAGGTTCCAGCATCAGTCCCTGCTATTGGCACGCTAGACTTCGGGCAGTGGTAGTAGTTAGGTCAGCCTTGGTGAATAGGAGCCAGTCTTGTGTGTTAAGTCTTGTCATTTGCATTTTTCTTCCTCCTCCTCTTCCTCTTTCTTTTCCCTCTCTCTCTTTTTTTTTTCTTGGAGTTGGGGATCAAACTGAGAGCCTTGTGCCCATTAGGCAAGTGCTCTGTCCCTGCGCTGTGCCTCCAAGAATGAAGTTGAACATCTCATGTGGTTAAGAGCCATTATCTGTCCATCTCTGAACTTTCAGTTCCTGTTTCTATAAGTTTTTTAGTCCTTTCTGTATTTCCAGCAGTTCTTTTATGTATGGGATATTATCTCTTAGAGATATCAATTACAGATATTTTTTCCCAGCATTTAATTTTTTTGTTTGCTTATGGTGTCGTTTCCCATGTAAGTTTTGTTTTAAAGTAACTAGCTTTTATAAGTCTTAAAAATTGGTAGGTTTAGCTGTTTTCTTGCTGCTGGGCCAAGCACTAGAAAGTAATTTGAAGGACTTCAGCGCTGTTGAAGTTTACAAATTTATATAGGAAAAAATTTGTGTCTTTGTAATATTCATTTTTCCTTTCCAAGTTTATGGTATTTATTTCTCTTCAGAAGTTAAAACACTCATAGGCTTGGACATTTATTTCACCTGCTGTAACTTATCCACATAATATTGTGGTGTAAATTACCCACGTAATATCATGGATAATTTTGTCAGGTTTTGTACTGCCTCTCTTTCAGTGCTGAGCCTCATCCTTTTTAGGATGAAATTCCCTGTTATGTTTCTGTCATCATTTCTGTGGTGGGGGACACCTCTCCTGGGACATATTAGAAGCTCTCTCAGTTGACTTCATACCTTCCAGAAAATGCCAAGTTTCTGTGGGCTGCTGTCATTCTAGATAGAAAATCAGACTATTTTACTGGTTGAGTGGCAGTACCTTTCTCCTGGTTGTTTGGGGAATATTGGCAGCCAGCAACCTAAGAAGAGCTCTGGATTTCTGCTGTTGCTTTTGAATATTGTGCTCACCAGATGTAGGTTGACCTTAAGAAGTCAAGATACCATGGGAAAGGGAAGAACATGCCCCTTGGGAAGACCTGCCCTGGATACTCAGGCAGGCTGTGGGAAGAAATGCATGAAACAGTGATGCTTCAACAGGACACAAAACAGAGTTACCTCTGTCAGAATCCTGGAAAGACTGGGAACACATACAGGTCTTGGGAAGGAGGCTTTGTAGAAGATACATTCCCTGCCTCATCCTTGGCCTGTGAGGCTCTTCTATTTGGCAGGTCCCTGAGTTGTCTCTGTATTCTTTTTATTCCAGTATCGGTGCTTGAACCCATGTCTTCATACTGAGCTCTATTCTCAGCACTTCTTAAACATCTTTTATTTTGAGACTGGGTCTTGCTAAGTCCCTAACTTGCCCACATTACTCTTCACCTTTTGGTCCTTCTGCCTCAGCCTCCCAGTGTGCCAGGGTGCCAGACATGTGCCACTAGAGCTGTCTCTTTTGTAGTACACTGATGATAATTTCTCAAGATAGTCACTGTGTCAGTGAAGATGTAGCCTAATAATGTCAGTCAGTTTGAGGTCACTTTTTTTGTTTTTTTTTTTGTCTTTTTGAGACAGGGCCCTGCTATGCAGTTCAGGCTGGCCTTAAGCTCACTTTGTAGCCCAGACTGAACTCGAACTCCGAATGATCTTCCTGCCTCAGCCTCCCGAGTGCTGGGATTACAGTCCTGTGCACCACCATGCCCAGCCTGAGGTCACACATATGGGGTAGTAAAGACAAACCATCATTATTGTCCCTGGTTTAAATTCCTGACACAGAATAAATGAGCATAATAAAATAATTGCTTTATGACTCCTTCAGAAAAAATCAACTAGATCTTATGGGACTGAAATAGTCTCTTGAGAAGCTTTGTGGGTTTTGTTTCCTTTGTGAACAGTGTACTTCTTTCCTCTGTACATTGTGAGTGATACATACCTCCTCCAAGGCTCCCTGATTTTTGGAAAAGTGATGATAACATTAGTGTTGGGCTTTCCCGTGACTTTTGCCTTTTGCTTGGTACTTGACGTAGAAGCTATTGTGATAAAGTATTTAGAAAGTCCAATTTTTATATATGTAAACTTTGACTTCAAACCACAAAGCTGATCTTCTATGTAGACTAAGTCCTTTTATGAAAGATTTTACTTCTAGCCACCCCCTTTATTATTTCTTGTCTCCCCTTCCTCCCCGCATTGGTGGTTACTTTATAAAGAGAAAGGAGGCAATGTAAGAGAAGCGAGACTTAAGATGGTAAGTTCTGCAAAGTCTGGAAAGAAAGAATAGGACTTGCAATTTCCTCTTGGAGCTAATGCGTTGCTTGCACTTTGTACGTAGATGGAGTGGTCTATGCTTGGGGCCACAATGGATACAGCCAGCTGGGAAACGGGACGACCAACCAAGGCATCGCCCCGATCCAAGTCTGCACCAATCTCTTGATCAAGCAGGTTGTTGAAGTAGCATGTGGCTCACATCATTCAATGGCTCTGGCGGCTGATGGAGAGGTAAGTGTGCTGCTTCGTTCTTCTTCAAAACATTGTGATAAAAGGCACATAAAATTTACCAACTTAACCTTTCATATTTTATATATTTGGCAGTGCTGAGGATCAGACCTAGGACCTGGCATGCGCTAGACAAGCATTGTACCTCGGAGCTATACTCCCAGCCCCCATCTTTTTTAAAAAATTTAATGCAGGGGCTGGGGATTTAGCTCAGTGGCAAAACGCCTGCCTGGCAAGCATAAAGTCGTGAGTTCAATTCCTGGTACCGGAAGAAAAGACAAAAAAAAAAAAAAAAAATTAATGCAATTTAATTTGGAGCAGAATAATGAATAAAATACCTCCATTATGCTGATGTATAAAATGTCACATGTAACAGTAGGTGTGGCGACATCAGCATTGTTCCTGGTGCCTCAGTTTCCCTCTGTATAATGCGGAGAACAAGTCCTCCTGTCCCAGCTGCTGTTGGCGTCACTGTCCCTGTTGTCATCATCTCTGTTTGAGCTCTGTGCACTAGCCCCAAGCAGCTCAGTCAGCCACGGTCCTCTGGGGACCTGATGCTTGTCACCAGAGGGCACACCTTGAGGTCACCTGCCTCTGCAGTCCTTGACTGACCAGCCCCCTGCCCTGCGGAGCCCAGGTCCTGACCAGCCCTCATATTAACCACTTCTTTTTTTCATTTAATGAGAATAAAAAAAGTATTAAAAAGATACAGAATTTCAAAACAAGATGATAGGAAATCAACAGTGGTTGTTATATTGCATATTGTTATCTTCAAAGTAGTTGTTCAGATTACCAGATATAGGCATGTAAGATTGATTAAAAGAAAAATTAAGCATTAACTGTTCCTTTCAATAAACCAATAGAAATTAGTAGTACAATTATCTTAGCTATCTTATGTCTTTAATAACTGGTGCTGGAAAAAGTGGCTTTGCACATGCCAAAGACTAAAACTAGACCCATGTCTGTCACCACGCACTAAACTAAAGTCAACAGAAACACTAAATCTACTGCAAGAGAAAGTAGGTAGGAATCTTGAAGACATGGGGTAAGAGAGAGTTCATGAACCAAACCCAAACTGCAAGGGAAATACTTCAAAGAAACTGGGATCTCATCTCATTGAAAAGTTTTTGCACATCAAAAGAAATCACCAACAAAGTAAAAAGAAAACCCATTTTAACCATTTTTAATTGCACAGTTCAGCGACATTAAATACTTTAACATTGTTATGCAGTTACCGCCACCACCCACGTGGTGCACTGCAGGCTGGCCTTGAGCTCACTTTGTAGCCCAGGCTGGTCTCGAACTCCAAACAATCCTCCTGCCTCAGCCTCCCGAGTGCTGGCATTACAGGCGTGTGCCACCATGCCGAGTTATTTCCATAATTTTGACTACTCTAGCTACTTTATTTGTTATGCTATCGTATTTGTCGCTTTATGACTAGCTTATTTTGTTTAGTATCTGCAAAGTTCATCCATTTTTGTAGTATGTGACAGGATTCTCTTGTTACGACTGAATAATACTCCAATGTGTGTATAATACCGTGTTTTGTTTATTATTCATCTGTTGACTATTGCTATGGTTTCTTCTGTTTCGTACTTTTTATGTCCAGTCATTTCTCTGTCCCCCTATGATTTTTGAAGCACAAGTTCACAGACTAGATTGTTCCCATTTTAGAGTTCCAGTAAGACAGGTGGTACATAAAAAGGCCAAAAAGCTCAGGGAGATAAGACTTCATGGCTGAGAATTGCTAGAACCAAACATAACAGAGGCTCTGGGTCCAAAATCCACTGTTTCCTAGTCCATTTCTTGATTAGTTAAGATTATATTCCCCATTTTGAAATAAAAGAGTGGCATATTAAGGGAACTTCAGATATTTGAGAAGTACTTAGGAATGATTGTTGAAGGTAGGCAGATCTTGCTCATTTGTACAACAGGCTGGATTTACAGCCAGTTTATAACCTAACCTTCAGCGTATGCTGCTTGGGATAATTGTGCTACATACTTGTGTTACAAACTAGATATTCCTGGGAAAACGCTTTGGGAAAGGGTCACATGTTACTTCTTTTGTACCTGTGAAAGGAACCTTCACGCTGGTTTCACAGTCCTGACACTTACTCTTTGAAGACATCAGCCGAGGTTGGACTGTGTTGCCTTGGGCAGCATCACACATGTGGACTTAGAAAGTGCTGACGGAGGAAAGTGAACTACAGACCCAGACTGAGGGCCCTGAGGACTGTTTCCTGAAGGCAAGGGAAAGAGACTGCCAGAGAGGTCTTAAAGATTCTGTCAGTGCTGGGCAAAGTTACTTCCTCTACTGCCAACACCCGCTTTCCTAATTCCTTCTCTCTCATCCTGTTTAATAGGGTCAGGTGGAAATTAACTTACAGTGATTTTTTTTTTTTTTTTGGTTTTGTTCTCCATTTGTATTGCTAGATTTTTTATTTAAATTTTTTTTTGGTTACTGGTTTTTAACTAAGCGAGAATTGCGTTTCTCTTCATTAAAAATATGGTTTTCAAATGATGGCAGATAATAGGTCAAAAATGGGCATGAGGTGCAGTTGAGGAAGGAAGCTGCCTGAAGTTGACAGATAGCAAATGAGAACTTAGAGCAGAGCTTACTAAGAAGAGCCTCATTCAGGCATCATTTCTGTAGCGACAGACGTCCCAGCCCTTGTGAGCATGCCTGCATTATGGCGAAGGACTAAGCTGATGTTCCCAGCATGATAGTCCTCTGTCGCCACAGGAAGGCTGTGAAGGCCCAGAGTTGTCGACTGGTGTTATGGTTTATGTCTGTGTGTCCCCCCCAAAGCCTCCTGCGGCCCTGGGGCAGGCTATTAGAGTTGAATGATTGTGGGTGATGGTTTAGCTGTGCTTCCGCCCTGAGATGCAGCCCTCTGCCACGTGCCACTCTGCCTTATAATCATGCCTAGTATGGATTGAAACCTCCACAAACTGTAAGCGAAATAAACCTTTCCTTCCTTAATTTTGGTCGTCAGATATTTTGTCCCAGCAGTGAGAAAAAAGTAACCAAGATAACTGGTAAGACAGGGAGAAGCACAGTATGGTTTGAGGGGATTTCTGTGGAAAACGACGAATACTGTTGAGCAGATGTTTTTCATCACCGATACTTGTGTGTATATGCTTCACTTCTTATGAATGCCAGAATAAAAATACGTATGGTTGCCGCAGTTAGAGCACAGTGGTTAAGAGCATAGTGAGGTGCTTGGACTTAAGTTTCTCTTGTCCTATACACTGGTTTTGGAACCCAGAGCAAGAAATTTACCCTTTCTGTTTCAGTTTCCACATATTCATCCCTGTGGGTCACATTTCAGGATTTTTGTGAGGATGAAATAAGTGAAATACATATAAAGAATTTAGAGCTATTGAGCACATATTAAATATTCATTTTTCTTTTTCCATTCTCTTGTAGGTATTTGCCTGGGGCTATAACAACTGTGGCCAGGTGGGATCCGGATCTACAGCGAATCAGCCAACCCCTCGAAAGGTTACCAACTGTTTGCATATTAAGAGGGTAGTGGGCATTGCCTGTGGTCAGACCTCCTCCATGGCTGTTCTGGACAGTGGTGAGGTGAGGCCTTTCTCCGCGTTGCTCCCGTATCTGTCCCCTTACAGTGAAACGTCTGTTCTAGCTTCACTGGCAGCTAGTTTACCACTGACCAGCCAGATGATGTTTGTTTTTCAGGGTGACTCCTTCAGATCCCTAGGTTTGTTTGCAAATAAAGATCCTAGTGCTGCTAGATTTTATTTTTTTGCAAGGTCCATGCAATCCTTAGACGTATTTGTAGTTTAATGTAATGGATCAAAGAATTTGACACCACTTTTGTCTTCCAATGTAAAAGTTAACTGTACGTTTAAAGTCAGCCCACAGAGGTTTTGTAGCACTGCATACCTTTTGAATATCTCTTCACAGAAAAAAGCAACTTGCTAAATCAGAATTTTTTACTCAAATTTTTTTTTTGACCACTCAAATTTTTTTCTTTGTCTTTTTGAGACAGGGTCTCCCTATGCAGTTCAGGCTGGCCTGGAACTCACTTTGTAGCCCTGGCTGGCAGTGAACTCGCAAAGATTCTCCTGCCTCAGCCTCCCAAGTGCTGGGATTACAGGCATGCACCATCATGCCCAGCTAAATCAGAATTTTTTTGTTCCGTATTTTAAAAAACTCACCCTTTAGCTAGCTGCCTTCTCTTTGGTTACCTTTGAGCTGATAGTTATTTCTGTAAAATTATTTCTGATTGCAACTTCTACTTTAATGGGCCACTTATAACCTATGCATTTCTTAGTGCATGAAAATTATAAGCAGAGAATTTGGGGCACAGACCTTATGGATTCAGGCGCTATTCTTCTGGAGTGCTGTATGTACTGAGCGCTCACCTTGGTGGACCTTAATCCTGCTGTCATCCTGATGAGCTCAGCGTTCCTTAGGGTAGCCAGCTAATACCCTGTACTCTAGTGTTCTTCACTCCTTTCATTTTATTTATTTATTTATGTATTTATGCTGATAACTGTCACCAGGAGTTGATACATTATTTCCATTTTAAGAACATATTTTTAAAAAATTTTTTTATTTTAAAAAACTAACAAAACAACAATGAAGACAAAATCAAAATGACGTAAAAGGGTCTAGGGATTTAGCTCAGTGGCACAGCACCTGCCTGGCAACTGCAATGTCGTGAGTTCGATTCCCGGTACCGGAAAAAAAACAAAAAACAAAACAAAAAAAATGACATAAAAACAACAAAAATGATACATGACCTCAAAACAAAATGATAGGAATTAACAATGGTTATTATATTACACACTGTTATCTTCAACCAAGGTGCTCAGTCCACCAGACGTTAGAATGTCAGACAAGCCAGATGATGTCTTTGAAGACAGTAACAAGTAATAAAAAAAAATTGGAAAGGATGCAGAGCTTCACCATGCAGGATGGTAGGAGTTCAACAATGGTTCTTACACTGCATATTGTTGTTTTGAGATTAGTCATTCTGATTGTCAAATTCAAGTATGCAAAATTGGTCAAGAAAAAAGAAAATTTTAAGCATTGACTGTTCCTTTCAATAAACCACAGATATTAGCAATATACTTATTCCAGCATCCTTATATGTACATATAAATTTTGTTTTTCATTTTAAAAAACCCAAAATAACAAAAAGTAATATATAAACTAAACAGCACAGAGAACAATAATACAGAATTTCAAAACATGGTGATAGGATATTAACAATGGCTATTATATTACCTAATGCCATCTTCAAAATGCTTGCACATATAACCAGATACAGGCATGCAAGATTGATCAAACAATTACACATTTACAGTTCCTTTTGATAAACCAACAGATATTAGTAGTACAATTATCCTAGCTATCCTGTGTATACATATACATATTTTTTCCCTCTTCCTTCTTTTTCCTCCCCTCCTTCATCCCAGTTGCTCCTTCCTATTTGAGCAGTTTCTTTTCCCTTTCACAATATCTATTATACCATTCAGATTTTATTTACTGTTTCAGATTCTTATAGTAGGGAGGAAATGTGATGTTTACACATGTGAATCTGATTTATTTCACTAATGAGTATGGTCTCTAGTTGCATCCATTAACCTATAAAAGCTTCTAGTTTATCTTTCTCTATAGCTGAGTAATACTCCATTGTATAAAAATACCACATCTTTTTTATCCATTCCTCAGTTGATGTACATTTGGGCTGTTTCCAAGATCTAGCTATTACAAATTACGCTGCTATAAAAATAGGTGCACATATATTGCTGTGGTATAACGTTTTCAGTTCTTCTGGAAAAATACCCAGGAGGGGAATAGCTGTCCTTTTATTTTTTAAAATGAGTTTGGTGGCACACACCTGTAATCCCAGCACTTGGGAGGCTGAGGCAGGAGGATTGCCGTGAGTTTGAGGCCAGCCTGGGCTGCACAGTGAGTTCAGGGCCAGCCTGAACTGTATACCAAGACCCCATCCCTGCCTCAAAGTTTAATTTAAAAACTCTTTGGTTATTTTGATAAAGCCAAACAAATGAAACATATTAAGTACATTTTCCCCCGTCTTGTCAACTGTATGATGTATATCCTGTGGGCTTGTCTCTAAACAATTACATGTGGATATAAGTATTCTTACTTTACTTTCTTAATGGGATAGCTGTATATTACTGCTTTCCTATTTTCTTCTGCACTGTGCCTCCCCTTCCCATTTGAAAGCATATGACTTGTGTGCACTGGGCTATCAGCATTGACAGTGTTTTCACCACAGTGACTGCCCTTGGGTGACCCATACCCCAAGTTCTACCAGTAGGCATCTCAGTTATTTCTACTTCGTTTTTCTGTTGCAAACAACGGAGCACAGATTTTCTGTGTTACTGTGTATCTTTGCATCCTTGTACAAGTTTTTCTGTGGACTCAATCCCCAGAAATAGAATTTTGGGGTGAAGAAGTACCCCATTAAAAGCGTTGATAGTCGTTGCCAAATTTCTCTTCAGAAAATTGATTCCTCACCCATGTCTGGCGTGGGACAAAAGCACCTTAGCTAACTCTCTAGTGAGGACCGTGCAATCCACGCCTCCCTTTCCTCTGTCACATTGCGCTGCACAGCCCCAGGGGACATCTGTCTGCACTCCATGGGGCTTAGTGTCACTGCAAGTTTTAGATTTCTGATTTGAGCCCGACCTTGAAGTTTTCTCTTCCTGGTTAGTTCTTTGCCTGTCTCCCACATGAGCTCTTCTAAACCTTTAACCTTCCTGTGAAGCCTGTGCCAGCGCTTTTGTCTTTAGCAGATGGTCCTCCCCCCTCAGACATCCAAGAGACCTCTTCTGTTGTCCGTCCTCTCTTGGTCCCTTGTCACTTACTTCAGGCCCTCGTCAGAGCTCCTCTGTTTGCTGAGGGAAAATGAAATTACTACTGAGTCGTTTTCCTGCTTCTAGACTTGTATGATCCCGTCACCCTTTATGTTGTGTCCAATGTGATCTTACACAAATGCAAATTTAATTAAATTTCTCTGTTTTGAAATAATTTCAGTGGAAAATTTTTAGGTACATTCAACTTTCCTGGTGTGTTTTCTGTCTCTTTCTCATTTACCTCTCTTTTTCTTCCTTTTAGTCTTTCGTTCCACCACTACCCCAGGTGTGTCCAGCCAGGCCCACCTGTCTTTTCTACCTCTGACACATTCTGTGTCATCTGCCTGAAATACTTTCACCCTCATTCACCCTTCAGCGCTGATCAGGTCTCCACTTTCTAGAATGTGAGCAGGGGTGAAGGATCTTCCCCAGACTTTCTTCCTACTATTCCTGTAGTGCCTTAATTATCTCTTACAACTTCTATTACCTGTCTGCAAAAATTTCTCATGTGTCTACATCTTCTGTGAAACTGTAATCAAAGACTTATTTTAAGTACCTTTCAAGGTGTCTTGACATACAGTGATGCTTAATCATTGTTTATGGCCCTCAGGTTCCTCATCTATAAAAACTGGAATGAGGAACTTTCCCACAGCTATCTAACCGGAAACAGAACAGGTGCTGAGGCCAAGTTCTCTCATCCCCTCCAAAGTACCTTCTATTTGATATCAGTTAGAGGATCACATGGAATAGGATCCCGGGTTGGAGTAGCGATGTGTTCAGACAGCCTGGATTTTCACCTCTTACTGCAGTTCCCAGAGCTCCTCTCTCTTCTTCCAGGTCTATGGCTGGGGCTACAATGGCAATGGCCAGCTGGGTTTGGGAAACAACGGCAACCAGCTAACCCCTATGAGAGTAGCAGCTTTGCACAGCGTGTGTGTGAACCAGGTATGTGTGGCAGCGTCCTGCCCGCTAGCCCTTGCCCATTTCCCTGCTCTGACGTGGACAGATATTGGAGGTTTACTGTTTTTGTCATTCTTTTCTGGCATTCTTTTCTTGTGCTGTCACCTTTCATGTATTGTGTCTTCCCTGAATTCCCTGAGAAGGAAGCTTGTGGTATTGACACATCAGTCTTGAACTGATGGAGAAATCCAGTAGTGGCAGGGTTAGCCTTTCCTTATACCTTTTCATGGTCCAGCAAATGCCAGTCCCCATCTGATGATGAACTGGCATTTTGCAGAGGCTGGCTGTAACCTTCAAGTAGATGTACCCTGCCCTTCCTGTTTTCCTGGTAATGGTAACCATTTACGTTTACTTGCAGATTGTCTGCGGCTATGCACATACTCTAGCACTAACAGATGAGGGCTTGCTCTATGCCTGGGGAGCTAACACATATGGGCAGCTGGGAACTGGCAATAAAAATAACCTGCTAAGCCCGGCACACATCATGGTGGAGAAGGAAAGGTAATTTGGCTGGGACAGTGTGTGTGTTGTGGCCTTGGAAGTGTGTGCAGCAGAGCTGTGGTGTTTGGCTTTGTGACTCTACTATTGACTAACATTCCCATTTGGAAATGGTTTTGAGTACCCGCTGGAATGAGCGTGAGGTTGACCAGTTCTCGTGCAGCTTGGTGTTGCCCATTGCATAGGGCAGTCAAATAGTGTCTGTGACTGTGCTGGAATTCAAAGTATGGTACACACTTTTCTTTGGAGACTACTAATCCCACTTTTAAAGAAGTAAGACCTTTTAAAAAGGACACTGTTACATATTGACTAGACATACTGTACTGCTAGAGTACTTGCTTAATGTGTACTGCACCACATTGGGAGGTCTCACCCCGAGTCCTGAGTGTTGACTTCTGATTGCAGCACTGTGGCAAGAAGCATACTAAAAAGTGCATCAGGTTTGGCCTGGTGTTCCCTTCAGACTGGAGTATTCAGGGTTCATGACCCCTGAACCAGTGCTTATCTGCCTCTTGAGTATTCTGAGCGCTGGCAGGGAGTGAGAGATAGTCCTGGTATTTTTTCTTACTACTGCTTGGGGCCCTAGGACAGCCAGGACATTTTGTCAGTGTCCTGTCTCCATTCACTTTGATCTGCTTTTCTGAGGTTTCCTCGCTGTTACTGTTGTCCACCCAAACTCAGAATGCACGTAGGTGAAAGTGCGGGCGTTGGGAAGGGAGAGCTAAAGTGCTCTTGCCCTCATCTTTGACCGCCTCAGTGTGACTTAGCTGCTAATATCCCTGATCTGTGCTTTTTGTTTGAGTTGTTCAAAGCATGAGCTTGTTAATTACATGTGTGGTGTGCTGAAGGTTTCTGTGGAAGGAAAGTAACATGCACTTTGCTTAAATCTTTTTAGGGTAGTAGAAATTGCAGCCTGTCACTCTGCCCACACGTCCGCCGCCAAGACCCAGGGCGGGCACGTGTACATGTGGGGCCAGTGCCGGGGCCAGTCGGTGATCCTCCCTCACCTCACCCACTTCTCCTGCACCGACGACGTGTTTGCCTGCTGCGCCACTCCTGCTGTCACCTGGCGCCTTTTGTCTGTAGGTAAGAAGGCTTTGGGCTTCATGTACCCAGGAGAATGGTACCATCTACTGACCAGATACCGTGCCAGCATGTTTGCCAGTTGTGGGCTCTTTTAGGTAGTAGAGTGTTTTAGTCTCCACTAGCTTTAATATTTTCCCCAGTAATAATCATATTTATTTATATGTCATCAAATATTCCATGGACCTTTTTATCCCTAAGTGCCTTCATTTTAATTGAGATCAACTGTACATAAGATAAATTAATAATTTTAAAGTATATAATGCAGAGGCATTTAGTATATTCATAATGTTATGTGTCCATTATTTATATCAAGTTCCAAAATGTTTTCATTACTCCAAAAGAAAACCCTGTACTGTCGTCACATACACACGGCCCGTCGTGAAGTTAGGTAAGAGTATATTTAGGAGGAGTTAAGTTAATGCTAAACTTAAAGTGAAATAAACAGAACATCTCTTTTAAATTCATTTTACCAGCTTTAGCTATAATACTGTGTATATCAATAAATATGGTTAGAAAAAATTGACTTTAGTGAGTGGGACCTTTCGGCCATAATTGTACATACAGTATATATAGTATGCACATCCACAGTACATCTGTACAAAACACCCTGAGATTTCCATATACTACTTAACCTGGGCCCATGGACCCATAGATAAAAGGGCTCATCTTAAAATGGCACAGACATTCTCTTCAGAACGGTGTTCTGACATTTTTAATGTTAAATTTGGAAAATATGTGGTCATTGACTATATTTCCTAGATGGCGTCTTTCCCTTTCCAGCCACTGAAAGTCAGAAGTGTTTTTTCCTTTCAGTTATGATCTCAGCTGAGTGTTAGGAAGAAGGTCAAATGGTGAATTCCCACCTCTGAGGAATATTTCTTCTCTGAAAGGAGGTATTATACTTGTTGCCAGAAACAAAGAGCGGGAAAGGTTCATTTCAGCCCTGTGACTACATGCGGAGGGGAGGCGCAGAGAACTGTGCTTTGGATGGGTGGGGCGCACATCTAGACCTCGACTCTTTCCCTCGTAGTCATTTCCTTTTCTCCTACAGTGGTTCATGTTCTAGGTCAGGGAAAGATTGATTGACAAGAAATTTACCAGCCTTCTTGCATGGGCAGAAGAACTCTGTGTTGTGGGGTTTAAAGAGGGTTGTAGGTTGAGCTCACAGGGCTTTGGCAAGTGGTATTTCCATGCTCACTTACTAAGTTCCAGCCTAGGTTTTAGCGTATGTCCCTCCTCTAAAAAATGCCTTGGTGACACCAAGCTACCAAGCAACGCATTTTTCTACACTTGAACAGCTGAGCTCTTTGGCTATATCATTTTCAGCTCCTGGGCAATCAAAACTATTTCTTACGTCTATAGAAGCTATTTTCAGTGCCCAATAAGGGCCTCTGGAGTTTATTTCCCCGTTAGCCACCTTCTGCTTTTTACCTTCTCTCGTACAACTACATGTAAAGGAAATGTCCCATGATTTGTACAGATTTTGGAATCTACTTCTATGTTCCAGGTCAGGGGATCACTTGTTCTTATAAAGCTGTTTATACTATGCATGTATGAGTAAATTTGCTCTCTTTCTAGATAGTGTGGAAGAATTATTGGTTGTGTGTTGGTTTTTAGGGTTAAGACGAATGTGTAGCTTTTGGATGCTTAGGAAAGTGTCCCTGCTTAGGAGCCTGACCGCTTAGTATTAATACTTGGTGTTAGGCTTGTTTCTTGGGCCTCCTTGATTTGAAGGAGGGCCTCTTTGAAACTAACCCAAAACAGAGCAAAAGTGTTCTTAGTGTTTTAGTAAAAAAAAATTGACGTGTTCGTAGTCATAGAAGAGAACAGTCAGATTTTGAGTGATTGCCTCCTCATGGGTTACCTGAAATTTTTTTAAACACCCATTTCTTATGTCTAAGCATGCAAGACTGTATTTGGCTTTTGTTAATACTTGTTTTGTTGGTAGTGGTTTTGTTTTTGCTGTTGTTGGTAGTTTAAAAATGGAAGTTATTTTGTGAAAATGATTTGTCAAATAAGGCATGAACTCTTGAAAATATGTTAAATGGAATAATTCACCATTCTGCTACTGGTCTTTTGGAAATCTTTCATATTTTGCTCTGTCTCCTGAGTATTCTGTACTAATACTGTGTCTGCTGCCTTCAGAGCATGAAGACTTTTTAACAGTTGCAGAGTCACTGAAGAAAGAATTTGATAGTCCAGAAACTGCTGATCTGAAGTTTCGAATTGATGGGAAATACGTTCATGTCCATAAAGCTGTTTTGAAAATCAGGTATTTTTGTATGAGCTCACTACAGATCACTTGCCTACCATATACAAGCCCTGGGTTTTAGCTCCAATACTGGGGGCAGGGAGAAGGTGCAAAATACAAAAGGTTGTCAACGAATTTCACTGTGTGTCCTCTGTTACTATTACAGATTCAGTTTTCCCAAGCAGAAAGCCGATAGTTGGGAATGCTGGGCTTCTAGCCATCAGGGTCCTCTCATTCTCAAGTGAAGAAAAGTTCTTTAGATAGAGTCAATGGCAGGAGTTTCTTGTATAAATGTGGGGGAATAACTATTTGGACTATTATTGCTCACTGGAGTTGCTGTTGTGAGAAAAAGGTACATAGAAGTCATTCCTATCGCTAGATTTTTACTTTTCTTGGAAATTTAGTTAAAGCCTATTTGCAAAAAATACTTTTTAAGGCAACCAGAAAGCCATCTGGCATTCATTACGTAGAGTAGTAAATACGTGAATTGCAGTAGTATTAATTGAGAAGATGAACTGGAAATGTTGCTCTGTGACCCTGTGGTCAGCAGGTGTGTTCCTTTCATGTGTAGTTTTCTGACACAGTATGTGCGTTATTCCTTGCTTAGACAACTGTTTCTTCTTAACTTCTCAGAGCAGATAATTATATAACTGTGGAGCCATTATTTTAATATTTTGAATGGATTTTGAAAATATCTTGTCTCTCTTTGTACTCATCTTGAATGAATTTGAAAAGATGATTTAAAAAATACATACTATTTGTAAAAGTTTGTTATGTTTTAAAGGTTTTGTTTTTTGTTTTTGAGACAAGGTCTCACTGTGTAGTTCAGGCTGTCCTTGAGTTCACTATGTAACTCAAGCTGACCTTGAATTTGCAGTGATCTTCCTGCCCCAGCCTCCTTAGTGCTGGGATTACAGGCCTGGCTAGTATGTTTCACATTTTAAGGAAATTTGATACTCAGTTTCCTCGTGTAAGTGGATTTGTTTATGTAAATACAGTGTGAAAACCGCACTTGGATTTTCTTGAAGTAAAGATTCCTAGTGCATGTATTTTATAAGGAAGATTGTGATAGGCTTGGGAGGAAAGAGGAGGGAGCTGGCCACAAAAACAAGCAGTTGCGGGCGATGGCTGCTGCAGAGGTGAGTTAGAAAGGACGAGAAATCATCTTGTCAGATAAGGGAGCGATACTCTTCTTAACACACTCTGGCTGACACTTAAGCCAGTTTTAAAAGTAGATTGATTGTGTAAAACGAAAACAAATGAATAATTTCAGTGACTTAATATGTTGTAAAAATTTTTAATGTTCACTTTTGAATTTTTTTCATATCATTGTTTTTGTTGTTATGTTTTTGTTTTGTGGTCCTGGAGGTTGAACCCAGGGTCCAGGGTCTTGTGCATGCTAAGAAAATATCCTGTCCCTGAACCATGTCCCCAGCCCTAATGTTGTTATTTGAAATGCAGTTCTGTGCACCCTTCTTCCTCCTCCTCCTCCTCCTCCTCCTCCACCACCACTACTACCTGCTCTGCTCCTCCTTCTCCTTCCTCTTCCCCTTCTCCTTCTCTTTCTCTTCTCCCTCCTCTTCCTCTTCCTTCTCCTCCTTTCTTCTCCCCCTCCTCCTCTTCCTTCTGCTACCCTAATGAGAATGGGGACTGTCAAATGGGAATTGTAGTGCTGTTGAAGTGCTAGGTACTTCCGAGTTGTATGTGTAATTCTTAATATTTATTAGGAGATATCAGAAATGAACGGATATGTAAAAGGTACATTTCAAAGTACTTGCTGAAGGGATATTTTGTGCTAACAAGTCATAATCTCTCTGTGAAAGCCCAAATACAGTAGATAAGGGTACCTCTATTATCTGTTTATTTGATTTTTGTCCCCTTATGAGGTAACATTTGCCTCTCTGTTTTAGGTGTGAGCATTTTCGATCCATGTTCCAGTCCTACTGGAACGAGGACATGAAGGAGGTGATAGAAATAGACCAGTTTTCTTACCCTGTGTACCGTGCCTTTCTCCAGTACCTCTACACAGACACCGTGGATCTGCCGCCTGAAGACGCTATAGGTACCGCAGGCCATGTGGTCGAGAACATACTCCGTGTTCTTAGGGCAGTGTAGTGAAATGTTAAAAATTTCAGAGATGTTGGCTTTTATGTGGTTTTTTAAAGTAAATGTCTTTAAAAATAGTACAGTGTTGTGTAGTTATCATGGTTAATAATTATGGATAAAGTTTATGATTGTAGACTTATTTTAATATTAAAGTATAAGTTACTGATGGATTTAGCATTTTAGAAACAAAATGAAGGTGGAAATTGTATTTTTTCCCCTTCCTTTGTACTATAGAAGAAATTGTATGAAAGAAATATGTTTTTGGAGGTGAGACAGGGAGCAAAAAAGTATATTTATTCAAATTCAGATATTTGAATAATTTCATATATTTATTTTAATTCATATTATTTGCTGAGAAACTTCTGCTGACTTATCGATATAGTTCTGTTCACCAAGATGAAGTAAGTGTATTTATAAATTATGGGACGTTATTGTCAACTGGATTAAAACTTCCACACTTCTTACTTTCAGGTCTTTTGGATTTGGCGACATCTTACTGTGAAAACAGACTGAAAAAACTTTGTCAGCACATTATCAAGCGTGGAATTACTGTGGAGAATGCGTTTTCATTGTTCTCTGCTGCAGTCAGATATGATGCAGAGGTAACCTAAAACGGCAACAGCAGACCCACACCGCCCGCTCCTCACTGCTCTGCCCTTTGTCTCATGTAACACAGGAACTTGAGGAGTAGCTCTGTTTAGGGGCTCCGTGGGGCTAATCCTTAAAAAGTGAAATCTGGCCTTTGTTGTATCCTCTGTTCACTTTTTCAAAGTTGATTGTTCCTCTACTTCCAGTTTTAACTAAGATAAGGACCTGATTGCCTGAGGGCACAGCTTTCTGCCGGTTGGATCATAAAAGTGCTGCACACATTTGGGCTGACAGATGCTTGCTTTAGTTTCTAGTCTTCCTCATTATCAGTGTGGCTGTGTTTGTCAAGACCTGCTTTGCTCTCTCTCAACTCTATCCTGTCAGAAGCACAGGAGGCTATATGATTTATATCTGTGTGCTCTCTGGAATTTTATCATTATCTGATTATAACTCACAGTTACTCCTGTATAAAGAGCTTCTTATGGACTCCTTTTGTTTGTTTCTTGCACTGGATTGAGTTCTGAGATTCTCAGATCTGTAGTCTTTGAATTTATGGGATTTGGGGAGTCTGAAAGTTCTGGAGATTTGTTTTCTTGAAGTTAAGAAGCAAATCATCAGATTGTAAGCTCCTCTTGAGCAGGAACTGGACTTTACTCCTCCTCCATGTAGTGTCTGGGATGTATTAGGCATCTGAATGTTTGTTCAGCGCAGTGAAGGCAGCACCAGCTAAAGGGTGGGGTAAGGATAACTCGTGGGCTGATGACTGGTATGGTTGGTTTCACAGAGTTGCAGAGAATAAAACATAAAGAAGATTAAGATATCTAGCAAAGGTGTGCATGTGAGTGACACACAGCCCTGTGGTAGGTATTTTGTTATCATTTGACAAGGTGGAATACCTGGTGTCAGGGAATTTATCACAGGGTTGCACTGTGGCCTTTGAGGTACAATAGAGGACAAACTTTGTGTTACTTAAGTCCTAAGGGTTAAGTTGACCATGTTTTGTATTTTTGAAATTGTTCTATTTTTGTTTGAGGTTCTATTATGATTATAAATATTTGATAAGATCAAATTTAGCTGAGTCTGCAGCCTGACAACAGATGGAAGATGATCAAAGTAAATTGTTTCTAACAGGAAATGGAGGAATGGTTTTTTTCTTAGCCTTCCTGTGACACCTTAGAAATGCAGCTTTTTAGATTTCGTTTCCACTCAAGGGTTCCACTTTAAATTGGGTCGATGCCTTTTCTCTCCATCTGGTGATGGATTCCCGAACCTTCACTGTGCCTTTCTACACTCCTCTGTGTTCACAGACTCCATAGCCTTGACTAGGACCTTGCTGGATTACACCAGTCAGAACAACCTGGGTAGCGGCAAACCTCTTGACCCTACTTAACTGTGAATTTCTTCCTTCCCTTCAGCTAAAATTTATTCCAGAAAGTTTATAGAAAAAGCCTTACGACAATTTTGCCCATAACAGCTGATTGTTCCTTTGCTAGTGTTTATTTTTCTCATATTAACACATTAAGAATTGTTACTTTAGAGGGACTACAGATACACTGTGTGGGACCCCCTGGAGCTTGTCATAGTGCGATCATAGCGCCAGCGCTCAGAAGCACGTGCTGAGTTGGGCTGGAATGTAGCTCAGTGGTAAAACACTTAATTACCATGTATGAAGCCCTTGGTTCAATACTCAGCACTACAAAAAACAAAAACAGCCCCATAGATATGTTGAATTAAATGGGTATATTTGTAACACCACAAAAGGGTATTTCTAAAAGGAATATTTGAAACCTAAAATTCACAAATACTACACATTCATTACTACACAATGTAAAAAAAGATAGGTAATAGATGAAAGCAAAAGCATTGCTTTTTATGGCATAATTTTTAGGTTCTGATATGAGCTATATAAATGATTAATATACTTTTATGTTTTATTTCCTTAATACTGTAGAATGTAGTAAGTAGTATTTGAAGTACAGAAGTCAAGCCCACTTATATGTATTAGTTGATTGGAAGCTACATTATAGTAAGTCACATGGAAACTTACTGTAAAAACTGAAATTTCAGAAGTTCAATGTGGGAATAATAGATGGCTTTGCATTATATGTTGATCAGATACTAAAAAGATGGAGACTACTTGCTTCTGTTTTCTGTAAAGTTGTTATGGTATTTCCATGTCTCTTTTTGACATAATTTTGAAACAAATGTTCACAGAAAATTACAGACTCAGTAGTTACACAGATTTAAAAAACAGTTGTTATGGGGGCCCTTGCATTATGAATACATTATTAAACCTTCTGTAAAATTTATAAAGACTTGAAGGAGTGCTTAAATAGTCCTCCAGTAAAGACCTGAATAAATATTGACATCCAGGGAGAAAATGGGAATAAAACTTTGCCTCAGCATATTTCAGTAGCACAGTGTAAAACTTTTGAAATGCTTCTATACACGCTGAACCTTTTCAGTAAGTTTTTGTTTCCTCTATATCTGCTGCTTCAGAGCAGAGAACTTTCCACCGAACTCTTACTTGCTGAAAAACTTACATCCTAGTGATTTTGCTTTTGTTGGAAAGCAGTAAATGAGAGTCCAGGAATCTATTTTTGTTTGTTTGTTTATTTGAGACAGAGTCTCACTGCATAGTGGCAGGCTGGCCTTGAACTCACTTATGTAACCCAGCCTAGCCTGGAACTCACAGTGATCTTCCTGCCTCAGCCTCTCAAGTGATGGGATTACAGGCATGCAGCACCATGCCAGCCAGGAATCTCATTTGAAAAGTGTTTTTTGATGTGAATGTTGGAAAGCTGTGTATTAAAACTAGATGGTCAAGTTTTTTTCTTCTTTCAGAGAGCCACATTAAAAATTTTCCTTGCTGAGCTGGCCATGAAATATTTGCTTAGTGAAAGCACCATTTTTTCCCATATAGTAGGCCATTTAAATACATTCTGAAAAATCAAAACCTACATTGACCTCAAATATTTTGTAATTGATATACTATAAAATGAACTATAACCTTAAGGTTTTGTTTTACAGTTAACAACAGGTTTGTGTGGTTTGTGATCTCCTGTCACGTGGAATGCATGTCAAGGGTGGCAGTGACACACAGTGTCCTGTCTCACTCTGGCCAGGTGGTCCTCCAAGAAGTGTTAGTGTTCAATTGGATTTTTTGCTTTGGAATTTTAGGACTAGGTGTTTTGTTACTAGACAAAATCTGGACTTTCTGCACATGTATGTATAATGAGTGGAATACTTTATAAATGTTTAAAGGTTTGGACACATATGAATTATTTCATTTTTCTTTTTCTTTTTTGAGACAGGGTCTTGCTATGTAGTTCAGGCTGGCCTTGAACTTGCAGCGATCCTCCAGCCTCAGCCTCCTGAGTACTGGGATTACAATCGTGTGCCACCATGTCCAGCTAAATTATTTCAGAATGGCAATTTTTCTTGCAAATTATAATAAGTCTGATGATTTCCTTGAGAACCACTTGACAGAAATTTCGCCACAGAATGTCATACAGTTTCTAGTAACAAGAAGCCTCTTATAGTGACCTTTTTCATTTTCCAATCAAATGATACTTCATCTACTTCCATTCGGTTGTGAATCTTTCTTGATCTACTGGTCAAATGATTCCTTCTTGGGATTATTTTATAGTTAAACCCTAGCAATCCTGTTACAACTGGCTTTAGTTGGGTACGAGTTGGCGTTTTCTAGTCTAAGTAATTGAAGATGTGGTTGATCGTTTGCAGAATGAGGTGAAAGGGTCATATATGTTCTTATGTGAAAGAACAGCCTCATTAGAAGGCTGTTTGCCTGATTGACCCATCTGAGGAAAACTACTCGGGGCAACAGCTGGTAAGCAAGGCTGCTGGACTCTGCCACTGTCCGCTTGAGAAAATGAACTGCACGCCCAGATCTCTCTCTGAATGCAGTCAGTGTTTTCTTTTTTACATAGATCGTAGTAGTCAGAGTTCAGTTAGTTAATTAAGTAAAGCAGATTTGGATTGTTGGAAGTATTCTGTAGTGTTTAAAACTGGTAAACAGGTACTAAATACCAAGATATACATTATCACCAGTTCAAATTAATGGGAGGGGGATGGAAGGTTGTTGATAGAACTGTTTTTATGAGTGTATGAAGTGAATTATAATTAGAAGCACCATTTGTGTACCTGTACTCTATAAAGAATTCATAAAGATTTTGCTTACATGGCCAAGCATGGTGGTGCACGCCTGTAATCCCAGCACTCAGGAGGCTGAGGCAGGAGGATTGTTGTGAGTTTGAGACCAGCCTAGGCTACAAAGTGAGCTCAAGGTCAGCCTGAACTGCATAGGGAGACACTGTCTCAAAAAGACAAAAAAAAAAGATTTTGCTTACAGTAATCTCTGTGTAATCAGTAAGATGAATAAACTGACTTTTTCTTGTACACTAAAATATCTTGAATTCCAAATTAGTAGACACCACAGTGGTAAGGCTTTATGTTGCCAGAATTTAGTGTACTTTTTTTCCTGTGAATTTGAAGTTATGTAATTAAAGTGTAATATTTGAAGATTTTTATTTGACATATAATTTGAAGAACTTTCTGTGCTCATGTCTGGCTACTTCTAAAATTAAGTGTCAATAAATTTGTTTACTAGTTTTGATTACTAGAAATGATTAAAATGTGATTTTTACATCCCTGTGAAAAATAATTTAGTCCTGAAAGCTATGTATTACAAAGGAGCAATGTTTTTTCTTGAATAATCATCAGAGTAGGAGTGTTTTATATAGTTTTCCATTTTAGTTTACTATAATACATACAACATTAAGTGCAGCATTTAGCGTACTAGGAATCGGAGTAAGAAACATAGATCCAGAGATTGTGCTGGTATTCTAAATGCACTTTGAATTATTCAGAATAC
Source organism: Chinchilla lanigera (assembly GCF_000276665.1). NCBI lineage: Eukaryota > Metazoa > Chordata > Mammalia > Rodentia > Chinchillidae > Chinchilla > Chinchilla lanigera. Next base: position 2,979,863 of record NW_004955431.1, on the reverse strand, counting down.
AGAACTCTGGCAGCATTTGGCCCATTCATATTATCTCTTAAGAGTTCCATGCTTGGGTAACTTTCCTGAGTTTAGTCCCAGCATCTTTCAGCCAGCAACGAGATCCTTTCAGTAAAGAAGTAACTGTGTGCTGGGAGAGCAGGAAAGGTATCTCTGCACGTTTGTGTGGGAACTTCTTTGCTCTGAAACTCTCACCTCATGGTGAGTGGACACATGAGGTCAGGATCTGCATTTTATTTTTTGGTACCAGGAATTGAACTCAGGACCTTACGCTTGTGTGCCGCTGAGCTATATCCCCAGCAGGACCTGCATTTTACGTGTTGATGTTGGTGTACACCTTAACCAGCTGGGCAGATTATAAAAATTCAGCCACATGTGGAAAGAGCTTTTAGTGTGATTTGGTTTTATATACAAAATCTTTACTGTGCGTACATTCTGAGTGCCTCCTAAATAAATATGTGTTCCAGCATTTGAAGTAACAAATACTATTAGGATGGATGTATTAGCATAGGTAGAAAATGATCTTTAAATTGTTCTGGTTTATCACTTGTATGTTTCTTTCTTTCTGAATGTTGGCAGTTGGTTTTCCATGTCTGATGGAAAAAATCTAATCTGTGAAAATACAGTTCTCTGGGGTTGAGTAGCTGTGAAAGTAGTGTGGTGGAAGTATTCTTTCAAAAGGCAGAGGTTCGAGCACTTGCCTAATATACATGAGCCCTTGCGTTCAATATGCAGTACCTCTGCCCCTATACCCACTAGCAGAGTACAAAATTGACATTTTGGAGATTCTCTTTCTAATCTGTAACTATGGATTGACCACAAGTCTTCATCTGTTTTTGTTTTTTAAAGCCTCTTCTTTAGAGCTGGGCCTGGTGGCGCATGCCTGTAATCCCAGCACTCGGGAGGCTGAGGCAGGAGGATCGTTTTGAGTTCAAGGCCAGCCTGGGCTACAAAGTGAGCTCAAGGCCAGCCTGAACTGCATAGTGACATACTGTCTCAAAAAGACCAAAAAAAAAAAAAAAAAACCTCTTCTTTAACCCACATCTTAATTCCTTTCTTAAATGTAACAAAAGCCATTGTATGAATTAAAGTGTTGTTTAGCCTTGTACAATACTGTTGTGAGTATAACTGGACTGATATAGCCATGGAAGAATCCCCTCCCCAAGATATATGTGTGTGTGTGTGTGTGTATGTGTGTGTGTGTGTATTGGAAGAATCACATTTGAATTTGGGGAACAAGCCATTGTTTTTTTATGTTATAAGTAGTATGTGTTTTTTTGCCTCGTTTGAGGTATCTGGCCCCTCGACAGTCTTTTGGGGAAGGACAAGAGAGTTGGGGCGAGGTGCTTGAGAGAATTCAAAGTTAATTTTAAAAGGCCTCTTCTTGTTTTTATTTTTGTTGTGTGTGTCCAGGATTTAGAAGAATTCTGCTTTAAGTTTTGCATCAATCATTTGACAGAAGTTACACAGACTGCAGCATTTTGGCAAATGGATGGCCCTCTGCTAAAGGAGTTCATTGCTAAAGCCAGTAAATGTGGAGCCTTTAAGAACTGAAGCTGCTGGGGTGTGAGTGCGTGCTCTGGGCACTGCTGGGGATGTGTCCAGCTTGTGCTGTCAGGCAATGTAATTCTGCAGGTAAAACCTATCTGGTGGTTTCTGTCACATGTGAGACACGGTCTCTGTCGGAATTCATGAAGGATGTATGGCTTTTTCTGAGCCCATGTTAAACAACTCATTTCCAGATACATACACTTTAAATGTAACCCATCTTAACATTTGAGCTGGAACACTGAGAAAAGTATGCAAGTTTAGCTGCTTTTGTTTTGGGTTAGAGGCACTGTGAAATTTAGAAACAGGAAGTTCTACAGCTCTCCTGGGTTATGTGTCACAACCCTGTGATGCCAGGATTGTGAGTTTGTCAAATGTGAGGTGACTGCAGAGGCCCCACCCTGAGGTATGGATGCTGACCCCGGCCTTGGCAAAGTGCTCCGTCAGCTGCCGCCTGGAACCTTCCTTGTGAGGGAGAACTTAGAGCCATTCGAGAACGTGTTCCGTGCTTTTGCTAGCGTGACTTCTTAACTTCAAGAGATGTATCAAAATAATGTTCCCCTTAACATGAGTTAAGCCTGTTGAAATAAGTAATCATTTCTATGTCAAGACTTCTCAAGATTTAAGTCATCAAGAATAGCAACTTGTGTCCATAATGAAGGAAACCTTGGACACAGGCCAATGTTTTATAATTGGAACCTCCACCCTTTATCCATTTTATTTCATTAAATTGAATTTTAGAACTAAAATTTAAGTTACTCTACTTTTTCCCTTAATTCATAAGAAAAAAAAATGACACATATGGTGTACTTTTGCCTTTTTATGATGGAGGCTGAATCATCAGGCCTGCTACATTGTGACTTGAAGAAATGGTCCTGAAAAACAACTTTCTTCTACAACTTAATGGAATTTGCTTTATGTGTTTTAGGTAGGCCAAACCCCATCACAAACTTAATTTGAAAAACTTGACCACCTTCCACTTTCGGTTTCTTTTTTGTGTTAGGTGTTCTGGTGAAATTTAGTGTTGAGAGAGCTGGAAAATCATGGTTTCCCAAAAAGGTCTTATTGAAAAAACGTTTTTTTGAGGGGGGGATCTGGTTAGGAAATGTGACTTTGGAATTTAAGAGTGTTCACCTCTGAGTTGTATCATGTGTCCACTGAGTTTGTCTGAAGAACAAAGCTTTGTCCTGCTCTCTGGTTCATGAACTCATTTCCCTTAGTGTGAGCGCCCTTAATATATTCCGTTTCTGGCTTAGAAGGGCCGCTTCTGGACTTGGAGCCTGAATGTTTTCAGAGCCACATTAACCACAGGAGAGAAGGTCCTCTGTCGCTACTGTTGTAGCAGATGTTTTGGGGGGATGAGTAGGGAGTGAAGCCCCAAAGACAGGAATTGTTGATAGGCAAAATAACTGCAAACCTGAAGTCCCAGTCCTGTACCCTTTCCTTGATCTACCACAAGTGACTGAAGCTCAGTGAACTGTTAGGTTAGAATTAGCTCTGCGGCAAGGTAGTTACTCTTACTAGGACGGTTAATGCACATTAATTTGATTATAATAGGTAGTGTTTGTCACAGTTCTGTAGGTTTATGATCTGAATAAAATGAAAACTTAAACATGTTTACTATTGCTTACTTGAAAAACACTTCAAAAGCACAAATTAAAGTAGCAGATCCATATCCAGATAGCTCATTCACTGAAAAAGTACTGATTTCCTAATATAGGTGAAGAATCCCTGAGTAGTCTGTGTACGTATGCTAGTGAAGAGAACAAGTCCTTCAAAAACACTTTTTAAAAAAAACATACACTGTCTTATTTTTCTACTTGGTTTTGTTGTTAATCGTAGCAGGAGATTAACACTGTTCTTTACTTTTTTTCATCTGATGTAATATGGAAACCAAAGCACTCACATTTCTTAAAATAACCCTGAATGTACTCCTGAGCCTCTTACTGGAACAATGTTTGATACTCTTGTACATAGGCTATATTTATGTAATGTTTAAAATGAAATTAATAAAGTAAGCGATTAAGGCAGGATGTAGAGTTGTTTCTCCCCTTTGGAAGTCAGTAGTAAGCACTCTCAGAAAGGAAACTGTGACATAGTACATGAATTAACTATGGTGTTTTTGTTTATTTTGTCTTTTTGAGATAGGGTTTCGCTATGCAGTTCAGGTTGGCCTTGAACTTACGTTGTAGCCCAGGCTGGCCTCAGCCTCCCGAGTGCTGGAATTACAGGTGTGTGCCACCATGCCGGCTTGAATTAACTACATGGACATTATGCTACAAGTAAAATAAGTTGATCAGAGCACGGCACGGAGGCACATGCCTGTAATCCTAGCACTCGGGAGGCTTAGGCAGAAGAATCACTGGGAGTTCAAAGCCAGCCTAGGCTACATAGTGAGTTCAAAGCCAGCCTCCTGAACTACATACATGATGAGACCCTGTCTCAAAACAAAACCAAAACAAAACAAAAAACCCACCAAAAGTTGGTCAGAAAAAGGTGAAAGATCACAGAAACAGAGGGCTGACTGCCGGGAGCTGGGAGTGGGGGAATGAGGAGTTATTTTATGGTACTTTCAGTTTTGTGGGATGAAGGGTTATTTTGGATGGATAGTGGTTTGAACATATGCTGTACATTTAAAAACTGTAGTGATGATAGGTTTTCTGTTACATATATTTTACCACAATTTTAAAAATAAATCGGACTAGCTGCTATGGTGCTAGGAGATGCCACTGTGAACATGTGAACTGCTTGATTCTCAAATACACACAGAGATAAATACCTCATAAAAATCTTTGGATTTAATTCCTGTTAAAAGATAGTACAGTTGAACTGTTGCCACAGAAAAATATACCTGAATCCTTGGGGAATACTTACATGTGAAAGTTCTTATTCTTAAGGAACATATAAATTGTTAGGAGAGAGAAGGTATCAGGTTATGAGTTAATGACACAGTAAAATATTTAGAAAGCTTCTCAAAATACAGAGAACTGAGTGGGGTTAATGTGACAATCAGTTTTTCTAAAGGTGGTTGGTGCAGTTTCAGCTCATCTCCAAAACAACGGTGAGTAGCTGGGTGTGATGGTGCACGCCTGTAATCCCAGCACTCAGGAGGCTGAGGCAGGAGGATCTTTGCAAGTTCGAGACCAGCTTGGGCTACAAAGTGAGCTCAAGGCCAGCCTGAACTGCATAGCAAGACCCTGTCTCAAAAAGACCAAAAAAAAAAAAAAAACCAAAAACAAAAACAAAAAAAGGTGAGTAGCAAGAGCAGAGATGTAGAGGTCAAGACTAACCTTCCTGAACATACCATAAGCAAATTTGTATGGTTAGAACGGAGAAAATAAGCCAGGCTTATTTTTCTTATTGTTAGAAGATGTTAGTTAGCAAGGTGATTTTAATTTTTTTTCACTCCTGTGTATTCCCACTGTTCTTATTCAAACACTCCAGTATTAAATTTTGGTATTTGTTGTGAAGATAATGAAAGTCCATGTAAGGACCGTGGCTTAAAAGAAATTTCTAAAGAGCAGACTGACACAAAGAGAGGATACTCATTTGGTGTAAGTAATACATTTACTTACTATATCCAAGGGTCATTATGGGCTGGAATTAGAATCAAGAGTTAGGAACTTTTATGCACTTAGTTTGTAAATAAGGGTGCTAGAGGTAAGGAAATACAATAGTGAACAGAACACTGTTATGAGCAAAACTGAGGCCAGCAGTGAACAAAACACAGAATGGCTGTTTTCTGCTACAGAGCTCGTGATGTGACAGGAAGTAAAGCAGTTACACTGAGAAGTGGTGTGCAGGAAAAGGGGCCTCAGAGGGAATGAGTGCGAGACAGTCACGAGCCCTTCAGGACGGGAGGACAGGAGGAGGACAACGGTGACAACGGTGTGCAAAGGCTGCGTGTGTGACTGGAATCACCTTAGACGGGGGTGCGCCAGTAGAAAGCCACCCACGGGATCTGATTTGCAGACAGTGGGAGGATGGGGAGCCGGACACAGTTTACTCAAGCAGACCTGAGAAACATTTTATTGGAGAGGAAGAAGTAGGAGAAGTGAAATCACGATGCAGACACCAAGTACCCAGTTGTCTGTGGAATGTCAGGGCGGCTTCTGCAAGCTGGGTGTCCACGCTGGAGCCTGCTCGCTGTTTTACTTGACTGCTGGCTTAGCACACGGTGAACTTCAGGAAGACAGGGAGGACACTGAAGTAGTGGTTGATGTGAGGTCTCCATTGTCTTGAAGAGACGACAGGGTTTGTTTTAAGTCCTCTAGTAGCTCAGTTTCTTGTTCTAGCTGCTTCAGTCTTTCTTTGGATTCATAAATTTTATTCTCTATTGCTTTGAAAAGAAAAAAAGTGACTTAGAGTCTTCAGTAATTTAGTTAGAAATAATGTCGTTTCTATTCCTTTTACTTGCAAATGCAGAGCCCACAGTGCCCAGGCCGAAGATGCAAAAGAATCCAGTCTGTGAGCAGGAACTGCTTCACACTTACACCTTTGCTCCCCTCCTGATTCAGGATGGAATTCCAACAGTTTCCACACACAAAGCTGTCTGTCTTTGCTATTTTGTATATGCTTACAGCAGAAAGGGTCCCTTTCCCCTGCCTTGGAGACCCTGAGCACAGTGACTGTACAACATCCATGCTCCAGCCACTATTACCGATCTGTTGAGACAGAATGGCTAGAATAGCAACAATAAGAGCAAGTCTTTCGTAAATATACATCCAGTTTCTAATGTTATATAAAGGCTTTGATTTTCTTTAGAAATAGGAAAGGTTTTGTTGTGGAAACGCAGTAAGACAATACTTTATCATTATTAAACTTCACAGTGACCAGTTTACAGTGGCAGTGTAATTTCTAAAAACCTCAACATTGAAAAGTAGACAATACAAATTCATCTTTCCACACAACAGTTATGTAACTGCAGTTAATTTGAAACACCAGTTAGGCTACATTAGGCACAAGATAAGCTGTGGTATCACAAGATGAGCCTTTTAAACTGGTTTTAATGCACCCCAGACACTGCACTGCACTGCACATGTTCCCCCAGCTAGCCCAGCAAATAGTTTAACTTTCGTATGTTAGGATGGTGGCCATGCCTGTAATGACAGAACTCAGGAGGCTGAAGCAGGAGGATCACCATGAGTTCCAGGCCAACCTAGATTATATAGCAAGACTCAAAAAAAAAGCCCCCTACAAAAGAAAGCTTTCTAGAAGATTTTAAGGGTGCCTTAAAAAAAAAAGGTAAGGCTGTCCCATTAGCAGATAACTGTAAGAGGCTGTTAAAAGATTCATTCATTCATTACCAGAAATCAAACGCAGGACGCTGTGCTTGCCAGGCAGCGCTGTGCTGCTGAACTGTATCCTTAGCCTAATACATTATTTTTGATAGATTTTTTAAAATATTTTTTCAGTTGGATATAAATGTAGCCATACAAAATTGAAATGAAAATTAATAAAAGTAATAAAAAAAAAAGTAATAAAAACTCAGATGAGCTGAGACGAGGATTGTTGCAAGTTCAAGACCAGCATGGGCTACAAATTGAGCTCAAGGCCAGCCTGAACTGCATAGTGAGACCCTGTCTCAAAAAAAAAAATGAACCAAAAACCCACATGACGAGGATGGTATGTTGAGACAAGGATATGACATACTGTTTTCTTCACAAGAAAAACCTGTGTACTAATACCATGGGAAAGAACAGAGTGTAGAGCACTGTGTGTGCACTGTCGGGGAGCCATTCACACGAAATTCTCTATAAATCCGGCACCCATATCCACCTGGCAGGTGCAGTGTACACCCGTGTAGGGCAGCTGTGGTAGAGACTGGATTAAAACCATAAATAAATGGAAATTTAGGCTGTCTTGCAGGTTTAGGGCTGAAAAGAGGACTCAAAAAATTGTTGTTTTTTTTTGGAAGGTTTGTTGAGTCTACCTCTCCCAACCCAAACATCAGTATTTCTTTTCTACAAAAATGTCTTGTTTTTTCTTGGTGGACTTCAGAATTAGTCACAGTGCACCCCGCCCCCCATGGGATTAGATTTGCAGATCAGTGTTGGGAGAACTGAGACTGCCCTTTTTGTGTGTGAGCGAGGGCGAAGGAGCTACAGGGCCGTTTTCACAGCCTCGCCCCTGCAGAGAGGGCGGAGGCTGCAGGAGCTCACCAGCTCCAGCCTGTGCCTGCACAGGACAACATACCCTCCAATTCTAGAATTAATTTTTTGTCTCTTGTTTTCTGAGTTTTATTTATGGCTATAAAAGTATTTATATGTATGTAAGATATTTGCAAAATATAGAACTAAAAGAACAGACAAAAGAAATCACTGCAATGCAACCACCTACAAATAACTTCCCACTATATGTGGTTTTTCTGTGTGTTACATTTTTTTCTGCTGTATATATGTGCCATAGTTTTGTAATGGGCTTTTTCCATTTAATAAAACAGTGAATATTCTTCTAAAATGATTTTTATTATCTTTATAGCATCATACTATTTCATTCTAAATTGCTTCTAAATTATGTGCTTAATTATAAATCATACCTGCATTAAATTTTGCAAATGTGTCTTCAAACAATCCACAGTCAAAAAGTGAAGTCCCAATTTTTTCATAGGCTTTAAGGAGAGAAACATTTTCGTATTTATTTTAATTTATATAGACAGAAACACCTCAGAATAGGGAAGAGTAAATAGAGTCACCTGCTATACAAATTTAGTGGTAGATTGCAGTGGCAGTGGCCTGGTAGGGAACATGTTAGAAGTGTCAACTCTTGGCATTTCTGCTGAGCCGGAAGCTCTGGGAAACAGCTGTGTGTGTGTGTGTGTGTGTGTGTGTGTGTGTGTGTGTGTACAAACAGGAGTTTGTTGTTGGAGACACAGTCTTGCTGTGTAGCTGAGGCTGGCTTTGAACTCACAATCCTCCAGCCTTAGCTTCCCAAGTGCTATAATTACAGTTGTACACCACCATGGCTATAGAATATAATCTCTTTCAAATAAGAATAGATTTTACAAGACACTGTCAAGTTTTCACTTGTAAAATGACTATATTCATTATAAAGTTTTTAAATTCCTAAAGCTAGTAAGTTGCTGTATACATCTACATAAATGGAAAAAGCTTAGCTTTCCAAAGAGCTCTTTTAAGAAAGTTCATATTTAACTAAATCATTGATTAAAACATTAAAATTACTTCTGAGTTTTGACATCATTAAAAAAGAACAGTTGGTTTATTACAGAACAGAATTTGAGCCACATCAAAACTGTAACCTAATAGTAATCTAATAGTTCTCAGATCTTAGCAACAAATGTGCAGCGGGATAGGGAGCAGTTGTGCGACCAGAGCAGCTCTGAACATGACCATTCAACTGCACACCTCAGAAACTCGTCCTAAAACTTCACGTCAGGGTACCTGTGACTAAACTACTGAATTATCTACATCCTGTTGATGTGTAATGGTAGACTTGGTACAATGATTGTTGTTAAAAGGAATGAGAGAAGGAAGGAAAAGAAAAAAGCATGAAAAGAAATTTGTTTTGGTCAGTCTGATCTACATGTAAGTCTGTAAGAAGCTTCTGTGCTTAGAAATACAGCTATTTCAGTACCTGATTCTGAAGTAGTATCATCCAAAAGTTTTTGTTGCATCAAGTGAAGTTCATCTAATATATTTTCAAATAAGTCATTAAGAAGTCCTGCCTTCTTGCATTTTTTAAGAAAAGAAACCTTCATGATTGTATCTAAGAATAAAGAAAACATTTTTAGAAGGAAATGGGCTTAGAGTAGCTAATCATATCACTTTATTGTTACTTCTTTAGATTCTGCATTGTGGTAGTTGACCATAATTAGTAATAACACACACCAGAACTTTGTCTTTTCTGTTAATTGTAGTTTCATCATACCGTATTTTTTTCTAGTTGAGACTGCAAATGAAATGTTACAAAAAGTGAAACTAAAACTTTGCTTACAATAACTTTATGAATTATTACAGTTTTCTAAAATATATCTTCAATCCCTAAGTACCTGTCATTTTTTGGTCAGTTTGTGTTGTTATTGAATGTCTATTTCCTTAAAGAACAGAAAGCTACACCTGTCACAGTGTGAGGGGTGGTAGCACATCACTGAATTCTGAGCTTGGGCAAGCCTAGCTGCTGCTTGTCAAGAGGTGTATCTTCAAATTGAGAAGCAAAGGACCATTCCAACCCAAGTTATTTTGTTGTGGTGGGGTTCTGATAGAGTGGATACTTGTACTCTTCCTACTACTAGTCTAGAAGATTAACATGTGATACCAACTTCTAAATACATGGGTCAACGTTTTTAACATTTTTTTTTTCTTTTTCTTTGCGTTATCGGGAATCGAACTCATGACCTCGCACTTGCCAGGCAGGCTGAGCTATATCCCCCGCCCCTATAACATTTTTATAAGGCCCTGTTGTACCCATCACTGAGACCAAACCTGTGTGACTGCCAGGCTCATCCTTCACTTGTCTTTCAGCTCTGTCCACCAGCACTGTCTCATTGGGCTGCGAGAGAAAAATTAAGATTACCTCATACATTAGTGGTGGGATTTAATATTACATAAAATAAAAGCCAAGCTTTTTTGTGTATAATTAAATGATATGCCAAGGTAAAAAGCATGCCTTATATTCTTGTGCATATGTTTTATATAACAAAACATCAAGAGGTATTTGAGAAATACCTTTAATTGTTCATGGGTTTTTTGTTGTTTTTGTTTGAGAGAGTATCTCCGTATGATGCCCAGCCTGGCCTTGAACTCCTCTGTTCAAGTGATCCTCCTGCGCACCGCGCCCCCTCATTGCTGGAGTTAATAGGCGTGCACCGCGTCTGGCTCAAGAAACATCTCTTGAATAAACAGCAGAGGTAGAGATTGATGGCTCATATTAGCTTATATGAGCTGATACAAATCCTGCTTCAAATCCCCCCAAATGTTTTCATACACTGTATACATGTAATTCAGAAAGTCATGACAGTTACATATAGTACTAGGTCAGTGGCAAGTCATGCCGCTGGGAAACACTGGGCTATTTAACCACGCTCACCTGCACCCTCAGCCCATTTTAGGACGGTAAGTACCCTGCGGGGACAAATGCTCTAACTGGGTGCCAGAGGATACTTTGTGGAAGCTGTGGGAATAATGTAAACTTCCAGCTACTATTCCTCTCATTTTGGTTATGTCATCTAGGAATTATCTAAGTGCTTCCTGACTATGGGACTATGGGACTCTTCCAAAAGGTCATCTTTAGGAGCAGTCTCAGTGTGGACAGAGGACACAAATGAAGGTTATCTATCCCAGTGATTTGGAAAGTACATGTATCCTGAAATTCAGAATGTTTAAGTAAGGACTCTGAGCCAGGTGTGGTGGTGCACGCCTGTAATCCCAACATGCTGGGAGGCTGAGGAAGGAGGATTCAAGCCCAGCCTGGACAACTTAGTGAGACCCTGTCTCAAAAAATTAAAGGGCTAGGGAAATAGCTTAGTGTGAAGGCCTTGGGTTTAACCCCCAGTATCCCCACCCACACACAAAAATATTCTGTGTGAAGAAATGTAAAACTATAAGAAAATTAAAGTCAGATTACCAGTACAGCAGTGCTTCTGGGGAGACGTTTTTTCCTTCCTCTTTTCTTTTGCACTTTTGAGCAATCAGCTAAAAATATAAATCATTTAAAAGTTGGAATATATAAAGGAAAAGGTTACTGTTTGAAACATAAAATATAAAATGCTAAGATGCCAAAGGATTTTAAAAGTCAAAAAAGTGGCAAACTTTGACTAAGCACTTGCAAAACATGATAAAATAGTAAAAGATAAGTTGATAAGAAAAAGACAATGATTGGGTAGAAAATGGGCAGATGGAGAACTCTCTAGGGAGAGTGCTCATTCAATAGAAAACGAACAAATTGGGTCACTGAAAAACAAATATAATTGGTGAAAAGATCTGCAGTGCTCTCAGATTGACTCATAGATAAAGTCTTCACATATACTGATAAAGACAACATTTTATAACATTTACAGGGATTTGCGTAATTGTACTGATGTTGCGGTCTCTTTGGAAGATAATTAGCCAGTAATTATCCAGAGTTTCATTATTTATATTCTTTGATCCTGCAGCTTTACTTACAGCATTTTTACTTAACAGAATAGTTACGTAAAGGCTCAGAGATCTATACAGAACAATGTTAACCACTCTGTTAAATGCAAGAGAAAACTGGAGAGAATGTAGATGTGTATCAGGCAGAGAAGCGTCTGCCTGTGTGATAGCTATACCCTGGGGTGTTATACAGCCTTTTAAAAAAGGAGGTTTGTTCCACCTCTGCAGATGTGGAAGGATCTTTAAGACCCAGCAAGTGGAAAACAAAGTAAAGTAGTATATTCAAATACAGAAAATGTGTAGAATTCAAAATAAACAACAGGAGCAGTTTTCTCCTGGGAAATAATCACTTTATTTTTATTTACTTATTTGTTATTTGTTAGAGTCTCTGTGTGCAGTTCAGGCTGGCCTTGAGCTCACTTTGTAGCCCAGGCTGGTCTCGAACT
>NW_004955431.1:2945507-2967614 GCF_000276665.1 Chinchilla lanigera | reverse complement strand
TATATTTTGTGGTGGTACTGAAGATTGAACCCAGGGCTTTGCACATGTTTACCATGTGCTGTACTACTGAGCCACAACTCCAGTTCACAATAATTTGCTTTTTAAAACTACATACATTATTGTCATCATCCTCTTTGCCAGTAAGCACTGATCTAGAGCAATTTTTAATGGTATTTCCCAAGGGTAATGGCTTAAATAATGTTTAGAGAGTGCTGTGTGCCACCAGGAAATGCAATGGCGTAACACAGAACTAAATCTTTTTCCAAAGAGGTCCGGATTCCAATTCATAATGTTCTGCATTTAGTGATGATAAAACACTTGCTCCAGAAGTACACTGAGACCACTCAAGAACAAATATACATCCCATAACTCCAGTTATCCAAGATCCAATCTACCTTAACTAAAATGAAGTGCATATCATACATTTTTTTTTTATTTTATTTTTTTCCGGTACTGGGAATCAAACTCATGACCTTGCACTTGCCAGGCAGGTACTGTGCCACTGAGCTAAATCCCCAGCTCCTCATTCTTAAGAGTTTTCATCAGCACTTTACTAATTTTATCCCTAGAAAATTCTATTATTTTTACAGAAGGGAAATAATTACAAAAGTCAAAGCTTAATTTGTCTTAATTTAGTCCTTGTAACACTTGATACATTGTGTCAGCTTGAAGTCTTGAAGCTTAACTAACTCAGCAGTTCTACATCCTGGGTGTAAAGGACACACCCTTCCTGCTGTAGGAGGTTGTTCATTGTGTCAATTGGAGAAGTTTAACCACGGGACTCAGCAGGGAGCCAGGGTCCTCACTTTGTAAAGGTCCTGAGACTGTGCAAGAGGAGGTCCCAGAGATGGTGTGGGCCAATAGCCAGCATACAGCACAAGGGAGGAAAAGAGGCTTGCTCCGCCCCCACCCCTTTTGCTCATGTTGCTTTTGCTGTCTTCTACTACCTTGGACTGTTGCCCTCTACCATGTGCCACCCTGCCTTGGAGCCAGTTGATTATGGACTGAAACCTCCACAAACTATGAGCTAAATAAACCTTTCTTTCCTTAATTTTGGGCATCAGGTATTTTGTCCCAGCAATGAGAGAAAAGTAACTAAGACAGTCCTATAATAAGGATGGAATATACCAATGAATGGCCAAGAGAATAGGTCTAGTTCACCAAGAGGAAAAGCTAGTCAATTGTACCACACAACACACAAAGAAACTGATAATCTGCTAAGTATGTAAAATTATAACTCAATTTGTATTTTAATTCCATGAGGCTAATAAATCAGACATTCCATGTCTTATTTAAATATTTTTCTTTAAACATGCTGTATGAAATCTGAGAAACTTACCACTTTGAGTGATGGTTGATTCTGGAGCATGTTGTTGGCATAACAATCTGAAAATAATCAATTTCAAAGAATCATCAAATATTTTAACATACGGTTTTCAAATATGTTTATTTTCTTATAATTGCTATAGTTTAAATATCTATTTTAGCGGGGGGGGGTAGTACACATGCCTGTAATCCCATGGGAGGCTGAAGCAGGAGGATCACCAAAGTTCAACACCACCTTGGGCTAAGTAGTGAGTTCAAGGTCAGCCTGAACTACATAATGAGACACTGTCTAAAAAAACAAACAAACAATAATATAACTACATAAATCAGCCAGGCATGGACACCTGTAATTCCAGAACACTGGAGGATGAGACAGGAAGATTGCTGCTCTCCTGAGATTGAGACCAGCCAGAGGTACACAGTGAATCCAAGGCCAGCTTGGACTACAGAGGTAGACCCCCCTCTCAAAACAAAAACAAAAGTGTATTTTAAAGATAAGGCTGTCAGATGTCTTCTGTGCTGTCTAAGCTTGAGAAAGATATGTTGTGTGAAGGAGTGCTGAGTAAGTATTTTCAGCAGCACTAGTTCATACACAGTGGTTAGGGGCATTTGACTTCATAGAGATGCTTAAAGATCCAAAGTGTTTTTCTTTTGTGGTGCTGGGGATTGAACCCAGAGCCTTCCACACCCCACCCCAACTCTCTTGTAACTTTATACTCTGCAACAAGATCTTGCTAAATCACTTAAGTTGCCCCGACTGGTCTCAAACTCGCGATCCTTGTGCCTCCGCCTCCCAGAGTGGTGGGATTACAGGTGTGTGCGACCGTGCCCGTTTCCTGCGTCTTTTAAGACATACCAATTTCCAACTGACTGCACAAAAATCTCACTTTCAACGATGAATAGCACCAAACTGCATGCCTTAATTTGGGGAAAAAGTACTTTGCAAAGCCAACCGGTATCTCCACCAGATTTTACATTTTCTTCTACAAAGAACCTAATTCTACAAAGGACTAATCAGTCCAAAAAGAAAAGCAGCACGGGGGCTGGGGATTTAGCTCAGTGGCACAGCGCCTGCCTGGCAAGCGCGAGGTTCTGAGTTCGATTGCCGGTACCGAAAGCAAAACAAAGAAAAGCAGCACGGCAAGCAAGGTGAACTGAAAACTGAGTGAACTGTAATGAGCAGCTCAGGTCCCGTCTTCGTCCATCTCCGTCCAGCTGCAGTCTCCCTCGTCCCGGGGGGCTGACAGCTGGGCGCAGTGCTGGGGGCGGGCAGCTTCCTCCCGGCAGCCTTCGCAGCAACATCCCCTCAACGTTAACGTCCCGCGTTAGGTTCTGGAACTGCCAGGCACTTTCATTTGCCAAGAACTTAGGTTTCTTCCAACAGAGAAAACTACAGAAAACACGGTGATGACCCTCCGCCCCACCCATGCCCCACTGCCAACAATCCTCAACTTGGGGCCAGGCTCCTTTCATGGAAAGCTGACCTGCTCCCAGCCCTCTGTGTGAATCTGTTCATGCTGGCCCTTCTGCTTCTCCTACCAGGTGCCAACCTGGTTTCAGTCTGTGTCTCAGTCTTTGTATGGATGGACCAGTTACTAAGTGGCTCAGGGCCTCAGTCATCTCGTGTATAAATGGGCATAGGAGCATCTATCACCCTGGACTGTTGTGAAAATTAAATGAATTTACATTGTAAAGCACTTAAAATATTCTGGCATAAACTGGTTATTAAGTTAATAAAACAGCCTGTATCACTAAGAGGATATACACCTGTTATAAGGAGGGGGCTCAGCCTCTGAAGGGAATTTTTAAAAATCATTTGAAGAATACTAAGTCTTACAAAAATCATATTAAGAAAGGTTCTTAAAAAAAAAAAAACAAACAGAAAAAAAAAGAAAAAGGTTCTTCTAACACCGATCCTATTTAGAACATAATGACAAGTGACTATCAGTATGATGGTGGAAATTACACTTACTCCACACACAAGATGGGAAAGACAGTTAAAGCCATAGCTGTGTAAGTAAAGACCTCTTCCTGTTCGTAGAGCACAGGTTTGAACTGGTCCCTATTTTGCTTATCCTTTAGGCCAGCACAGGTAGTCAGCTGTTACCCCTGGAAGTTTTAAAAGGTTTGCCATCATTGCGTCAGGCTGTTCATGCCAGTTTGACAAGCGATGCTGCCTACGAGGAAGGCTGGGTTGCAGGGAAATCTTTTGTTTGTTTTTGAGACAGGGTCTTGCTATGTTGCTCAGGCTGGCCCTGAACTTGCAGCAATCCTCTTGCCTCAGCCTCCCGAGTGCTGGGATTTCAGGGATGCACCACCATGCCCAGCTGCAGGGAAATCTTTAAAAAGGAAAACAAAACCTTGCATTTTCTTCCTCTGATATTCAGAGGAGGTGTAAAGTTGGGTTCCGACAGAGTATCCCCCAAACCATGTTCTTATGTGAAAACTACATAAATTTAGCTTTAAAAGTTTCCTTGTCTTAATCTGACCATTTCTTTTCCCAGCCCCCAAAGGTAGCTGCAGAACTGTTTCCTTACGTGTAAGTTCCCCGGACTCCGTCCACCTGTAGAAATGCCTTGTCCTCCTTGGCACAGAAAAAGTGGTAATTCTTGGCACAGGCTTTTAAATCACATCCCACGGTGGCTCCTTTTTTACGACAATGTGTGCATTTCTACAGAAGAACAGATTTTCTAAATAAGCATCTGTTTTTCCATAATGTTTGTTAAAATTTAAGAGTATCATTAAAGGTATTTAAGGCAGCAGCCCTATGATTTTATCTCGGACATCAACAGCAAAATTCCATCAGTACAAAGGTTACTACTTACGTTTGGCCACTCATTTGGAACTTTCAGCAAAAACTCAGCCAACTAGGTTGCTTGGCACAGACTGTTTTGTAATGATCTGATTAAAAGCAGAAAATAGTTTTTGAACAATGAGACTTCTAAAATGGGAGTGGCAGTGCACGCCTCTAATCTCAGCACCTGGGAGGCTGAGGTAGGCCAACTGTGAGTTCCAGCTCAGACAGGATTTAGTAAGACCCAGTTTCAAAATTTGATAAAAAAAAGGGCTGGGGATGTAGTTCGGTGCAGAGGCCCCTGGGTTCAGTCCCCAGTACTTAAAAAAAAAAAATCTATAAAGCAGAGCTGGTGAACTTGTCCAGCTCTAGGCAAGCCAGGAGCATTGAGCTTGAGGCAAAAGCAGCTCCTGACCTGACTCAGAGCTATGAGCCAGTCATTCTCTCTTGAAAACTCAAATTCCTCCCTGAGGTAACAATGACTGTCCTACAGAGTTGCTGTTGATAATATGAGATAAACAAGGGGAACTTTGTTGGTTTGGAATTTACGTAGTAGGGCCAAAAAACAAAACAACAAATTAAGCAAAAACAGCTTTTTCTTTCCTTTTTTTTTTTTGAGGGTCTTATCTCACTATGTATTCCAGGCTGCCCCTGAACTATCTATGTAGCCCAGGTTGGTCTTAAACTCAAGGTGAGCCTCCTGCCTTTGTGTCCCTCGTGCTGGAATTACAGGCATATACCACCACGCCAGGCTAATACGGTTTCTTACTTCTAACTTATTTGAACCCTCACTTTCTCTATCTGATACCCTGCACGTGAAAGTGGTGTAGAGATAATTAGGCATTCACTGCGTGGCCACAGAAGCCTGGCTGGTTTAGGGGAATCCAGCCACACTCAAGGCTAATTGCCATCATACTCTGGCTAAAGAATGAGATCACCTCGCCAAACAGGAGATTGCTCATACAATATCCCAAGGTGAGGCGCTGGGGATTTAGCTCAGCGGCACAGCGCCTGCCTGGCTAGCGCAAGGTCATGAGTTCGATTCCCAGTACCAGGAAAAAAACGAAACAAAACAAAAAGTTCTCTAAAAAATCCCAATATCCCAAGGTCAGTACAAGCAAGAATATAGCTAAAAATCCAAATGTATGTGAGAAATAAAATAAAGGAGGAACTCCTTATCAGAGTATATAAGAATGGTAATTTAATTTGGGGAAGACCAACTGGCTATTGGTATAGGAAAAAAATAAATATACTCCTACATAAATTCTACCCAGATTAACATTCTAACTGGTTAAAGCAAAACAATAAACTTTTTTTAAAAAATTAAATACAGGAGAAAGAAGCGTGGCATTGGTGGGTGTGGTGGCACCTGCTGTAATCCCAGCACTGGACGTGGGGAAGAGTGAGGCAAGAGGATTGCTTCGCGTTGGAGGCCAGTCTGAACTACATGGTGCGACGCTGTCTCAGAAAAAAAGGCATGATACTGAGCCTAAGGCAGGCAGAAAGCCCAGAAGCAAAGAAGAAAAAGCCAGATCTGACAATATTAAAAAAGTTTACTTCCATTTTCATGGTGGTGGATACCATCTGAAATTAAAAGGAAAAGATAGAAAAATGTTTGCAGCATATTAGTGTTAGCATTCAGATAACCCACAGAGAACAGTAACAGGCAACGTGTAGAAATACAAATGGCTAATAAGTATTTGTTTGAAGTTCATACTAGTACATAGTATTTCTGTAGTATGTAGCCGCTGTGATGTGGGACTGTTGAGGATCAGGGAAAACAGTAGTGAACAAAATGAAATTTTAAAACATTGCATGGTTCTCTGAGGACTGCTGCAAATATTATATTCCAGTAGGGAGAATGTACAGTGATCCAAAAGAAAAAACAAATTTTAAAACATTGCATGGTTCTCTGGGGGTGTAACTAAGTGGTAAAGCATTTGTCTAGCATGCACAAGACTCTGGCTTTGACGTCCAGCATGGCAAAAAACTACCCACAAAGCCCAAATAAAAATAAAAACATTTCACAAATGTACTTTATGCATTGTATGAAATTACAATTAGGCAAAATAGCCAGATGTGCTGGCACACACCTGTAATCCCAGCACTCAAGAGGCTAAGGTAGGAGGACTGCTGCAAATTCAAGGCCAGCCTGGGCTATACAGTAAGTTCAAGACCAGCCTGAACTACATAGCAAGGCCCTGTCTCAAAAAAACAAAACAAAACAAAACAAAACAAAAAGGCAAAGTGACAGTATCGTTGGGTCCCTCCTTCAGACTGGATGGTTAGTAAAGTGCATCTCTAAAGGAAATGATAGAAAAGCAGAGGTTTGAACATTAAGAGCTCTAAGCAGGGCAGACATAAGAGCACATACGTGTAATCCCAGCACTCAGGAGGCTGAGGCATGAGGATCATTGTAAGATTAAAGGGCTGCCTGGGCTACATAGTTCAAGGCCAGCCTGAACTACTCACTACATAGTTCAGGCTGGCCTTGAACAGAAGGAAAGAAAAAGCTCCAAGCATGCAAAGAAGTAGGGGAATGAGCTGAGCATCAGACCTACAATCCCTGCTACTTGGGAGGCTGAGGCAGGAAAGTCGTAAGTTTGAGGCACACCTGAGCAACTTAGTAAGATATGTCTCAAAACCAGGGGCTGGAGATTTGATCCAGCCCTGGTTTAATCCCTAGTATAGCAAAGCTGGGGAAAAGAGATTGTAAGTGGAGGCCTCTTAATCCTTAAGACAAGATTGAGTGTCCCTCTAGCAAGTTTACTAGAAGGACAAGAAGGACAGTCTCTTGTTCTTAGAGCCTTAATTGGGCAGAAGAAGTCTCAGGCCCTGTCATGAAGGGCTTACAGGTCAGAACAAGGGGAACAGAAAATGATTGTTTCTAAGAGGTTATTGTGACTGCTGTATGAACTGGGTAGGGATAGAATGAGCTGGGTAGGATGGCAGGAGAGAAACAAGGTATCAGTAATCATCAACAACCATGGAGAGAGAAATCCAACTTCATTTAGTGGATTAGTAATGCTGAGAGAAAAGTGGGTAGAGGACGCAAGGTATGTCTAGGAAATGTCACTGATGGGCTTGACGCTGGGCTGGGAGTGACGAGGAAAAGAGAATCATTAGATTTCTGCCTTGCCTGGCAGATGAGTGGTGCCTGTTTGCAGGGGTGAAGGAGCTGCGGGTTTGGATGAAGTGTTACGGGGATGGAGCTGTATTATAGGTGAGCTCAACATGAGACAGTTTCGGAGTCCTTGCACATGTATCAGGTTGGTAGCCTGGAATTCTAGCAAGGGGACGGGGCAGAAGATACAGACTGATTTGCAAGTCCCTGACATACACATAGTGTTTGAGCCAGGGAACTGGATGAAGCCACCAGGAAGGATGCTCAGGTCCAGGAAGGAGCCCAAGAATCTCTTGGAGTCTTGAGTGGCTCCAAATCTCCAAAGCTGGGCAGAAGAAGAGAAAGCAGCCAGGGTGTCTGGGAAGAAGTAGCCAGAAAGGTAGGAGACACCTGGAATGTGTGTCTAGGAAATTTTAGAAAGTTACTTCAAGATGCAGGGTTGTGGACCCCTGGGTGAGGAATACAGGTGAAGGGGTTAAATAAGGACCGCCATTAGCTCGAGGCTAGGAGGCAGGGTTAGAGGTTTAAAAAAGATGAGAGGATGTGAAACAGTAAATGTGGAGGGTAAAGCAAAGACACAGTACGAGGCAGTGATGAGGGCCCTTCTGAGCTTTGGGGCCATGAATCTAGTCAGTAAGCACATGTGTGGTTTTTTCTCCAGTTGTTCAACTGCTCAAGTGCTGGTGCTGCTGAGTGTATGCGGACGACCAATGGACATGTTTACACAGGGTTGGGCTCTGCCGGCCAGCTAAATGAGGAAGTGGTAATTATGTGTAGTGGGAGCGGGGCTAGTGTGGCTGAAAGAAGGCCTTTCTGGTCAAGGGCCACAGACTGCAAAGGCATTGGTAAAGAGCTGCTAGAACGGGGTGAGGCCTAAGGAGAAACAATGTTCAACCTCTAGTGATGAGGGAGAAGTCACCAATGCTAGAAGGTCAAAGTCTATCACATTTGCCAAAATTAACAAAAGTAGCAATATTTATTCCCTGTAGAGCTGGAAAAAGTGCTTTCTGTCAAATACACAGAGATGTAAATTGGTAAAACCTTTCCCAGGGGACAGTTCGTTAGCACAATTCACTGTATGCTCTATCACTGAGCTACATTCCCAGCCCTTTGATTTTCAGACAGCATCTTGCTAAGGCGTCTTGCCTATACTCAAACTTGCAATCTTCCTGCCTCGGCCTGAGTACCTGGGACTACAGGTGTACACCATCATGGCCAGCATGGTTCAGCATTTTTAATTGACTCAGCAATTCTACTTCCAGGAGACGGCTATAGAAACACTCCAACAGGCACACAGGATATATGTACAGAGATGTTTGTTGCAGCATTACTTACAGTGAAAACCCAGAATAGATTCATTATCTGACCACAAAGGAGTGGCTTCCTGAATTGTTACTCTCTCTAGAATTCCAAGAAACAGTACAGAAAATAAATACCATGGAGGCACATGCTTACAGTTTCACAAGTGTACCTTGTTCTTTGAAGCTTTTCACACGTTTGCATATCCCGTTCTCTCTTGCTGGAATCCTTTCCAGTCTTCCTTTCCCTGTCCCGCCCGCCCCCCCCAACTAGGAAGGGATGCAGAGATGCAAATGCAGGAAGGAGGCTGCTTGTGAGGGTGGTGCTGCCCCTCTTAACGCACTTATCAAGCTGTCCACCCAGAGGCCTGCTTCCCCTCTGAGCGTGTGGGTCCTGTCCCTGCCCGTATATACCAAAGCTTCCATAATCACTTGTTAGGGAGTGATGACTTTCAGTGACTCTGCACACCTCTCTTTTATCCTACACTTCCAATGTATGCCAAAGTCTTCCCCAGTAGGGAAGTCCGCATCCCCAAGTCGGCAAAAACCCTCAGGACCCTCTGCTTCCTTCTAATTATTCTTTTTCTAGTCAGCTTCCCTCAGTCCTCAGACTGAGTTCTTCAGACGTGGACAATCTCTGGAATCTCAAGGTGGTTCTCGTAACTCTACCCACCTAACCCCACATAAATCCAGTTAACAAAGAGCAGCAAAGATGATCTTTCAAAAGAGGTCTGTCTGCTACTTTCTAAGTAGATGGGCTCGCTGTTCACTCATGTTACCAAGTCCAAAGCTCTTAAGTGGACTCTAGTGGCCTTCCCGTTGCCCTGTCAGCAGAAATTTTGCCCGTGTCCAGTCTTTCCAATGGCTAACACAGTATGAACATCAAGGGCGGAATCTACGCACTCCTTTTTATGCCTTGGCTTAGGATCTACTACAGTACTACCTACACCATCTGAGAAAGCATAATTTGTAGAATCTATCTGGACTGTCTTCTTTTACTCTGGACTTTCAACTTCTGCTTACAAAATGAGCAGCATTAGACCTATGGACCCACAGCACGGTGCTTACACACAGCAAGGCATATACGTAACACCTCACTCAAGATGCTGCTGATGCTGACATTTTCTGAAGGTTAAAGAAACCTGTTCCTGGTCATTAATCTTACTGTGATTTCCACTTGCTGTCCTGCCTGCAGAGCTGTGAATGAGGGAGTTTGTGAACTCCCTTTTACTGAGGGAGTTTGTGAACTCAATAGACCCAGTGGGGTAACTCCTCAGCACTCCTTCCTTCCTGGGGGCCCCTTACCACCTGAGCTCCAAGGTAGATCATGACCATTTATGGCCGCGCCTAGCAACTGGTGCAGAAAGAGCGTTATGACCATGAAAACTTGATGCTTCAGTTGCTGCCTGCAGCCACCCTATGGCTATGAGGGGACAAGCTGCTGTTGGGGACGGAGGGCAGAACCTGGGCCCTTGATGCTATCATCAGGCCGCTAAGCTGCTGCTTCTTCTGGTTAAGAGAAACAAAGCATTTTTTGTTAAAGCCAGTTTGACTTAGGGTTTCTTCCACTTACAGCCAAAAGCAATCTGACTCTTATGTACTTTACCGATGAAGTGGTAGTTTAAAATACTGAATGTTCACTTAAATCTAAGTTTCTAATACAGTCCATCTTTTTTCAGCTGTCCAAGATGCTTCCCTATCCCTGGTTTATCAGTCAAGTAACTTTCTTTTGAATGTACCTCCCAGAGTATGGTCATCCTGTAGGAGAAATAGAACCATTTCTACTTACCAACTTTCTTCCTCTCTGGATTTCTTTCTTTACTGATTCCACATCAAAATTTCTGTCACTATTAAGTGGATCCTGGTCCTCACATTCCACAAGTGCTGAAGAATACAGCTGCAAATTAGGAAAAAAAATCCAGAGTATGCACAAAGTAATACTTAAAAGCTGTAAGTCAGGCAATGGTACCAAAAAGTACACCAAGAGTAGAAGATGGATTGACCTCTTCTGGGGATATATTAACCAACCATAAAGTGACCTTGATCTCAGGCATATTTTATACTTTGTAACTGACCCCCACTGGCTAACTGGACCTATGTGGACCCTGACACTGAGGCTGGGCCACTCTGATTCCCTATCCTAGGCAGGTATACTAGGCTCTGAACAACAGCTAAAGCTATGCAGTCAGAGCAAGCCAGCGTGAAAAGAAAGAAAAGCAAAAATAAGAACGGGAGAAAGCACATTGTTTCTTTTGTTTTTTTGGTCTCTTTGAGACAGGGTTTCGCTATGCAGTTCACCTGAACACTCTTTGTAACCAAGAATGGCCTTGAACTCACAACAATCCTTCTGCTGAGTGCTGAGATTAAAGGCCTGCACCATCACACCCAGTGAGAAAGGACATTCTTGCTGGCTTTGCAGCTTCTCTTTCTTGGACCTGCATCCATCTTTGCCTTTAGGAGCCGTGAAGTACCTCTGCAACCTTATTTTAACCCTCTTTAAGCTGGCTCAAGTTTGTATGTGCCACATGAAAGCAAAAGGATCCAACTTACTTTCTCAATTGAAGGTCCATAAAACACATATATACAAATAACAAAAGGCATCATGATTTTTTAAATGCAACTGGCATAGGAATGATTTCTTATAAAAAGTAGGTACTATAAAGTTGAACTTTATTAAAATTGTTTTTTTTTCTTTTGAAAAGGCACTGCTTAGAAAACAGAGTCTGAGACTAGGAGAAAGTATGTAGAACATCCTATATCTGACAAAAGGCTTGTGTACAGAAAACAGTAACTTAATCAATTCAGTTAAAGATGGGCAAAAGTCAGATGTGGCACACACACTGCAGTTCCAGTGTTCTGTAAGGCTGGGGCAACTTAGGAACTTAGAGAGGCCTTGTCTCAAAATGAAAAATAAAAAAAGGGCTGAGGATGTAGCTTAGTAGGAAGGTCCTGGGTTCAATATCCAGTATTGCCAGAAAAAAACAAAACACCCTCAATCCTACCTCTAGATATTTACCCAAAAGAAATAAAAGCCTATACCTACAGAAAGACTCACATACAGATGTTCATAACAGATTTATCACTATACCCCCAAACTAGAATTAACACATATGTCCATCATTAGGTAAATGATAAGTTATGACATCCAGATAATAAAATACAATGAAAAAATAAAAAGGATGCAAATGCAGTCAGAGCCATCCCTCAGTATTCTTGGGGAAATGGTTCCAGGACCCCTTTAGATACCAAAACTCTCCAATGCTGAAGTCCCTTATTTAACATATAGTAGTTGCGTAAGACCTATAAACATGCTTCTATATACTTTAATTTTTTTTTTTTTTTTTTTGGTTTTTGGTTTTTCTCCGGTACCGGGAACCGAACTCACGACCTTGCGCTTGCCAGGCAGGCGCTTTGCCGCTGAGCTAAATCCCCAGCCCGCTTCTATATACTTTAAATCATCTCTAGATTACTTATTTTACCTAATGCAATGTAAATGCTATATAAGTGCTTGTTACACTGTATTAAGGAATAATGACAAGAACAAAGTCTGTACAAATAAAATTTTTTTCTGAGTATTTTCAATCTGCAGTTGGTTGTATCCATGGACATGGAACCTGAAGATAGTAAGGTCCAAATGTACACACAACATGGATGAATCTCCCGAACACCACAGAGTATAGGAATCCACACACAAGAGTCCATGCTGTAGAATTCCTTCTGTATGAAATTTGAGGAAAAATAAGACCAACTAATGGAGACTTAGGGTTTGGAGGAATTGATTGCAAAAAGACACGAGAAAACTTTCTGGGACAATAGAAGTGTTTTGTATCTCAATCATGGTAGTTACATGGTACCTCTCTTAAAACTCTCCAAACTGTACATTTAAAAACAGGTGCATTTTGTTTTATGAAAATCATACCAATAATGTTAACTAAAAATAGTAGTCAATCAACATTAACAATATATCAATATATTAGAATTGTACATCATGGTAATCTCAGAATGACTTAATAAAAATATCTAAGTACATAACCCACTAAGAGCAGATTAAAAGAAAAACGCTGGAGACATGAAAACTAAATGCAGCCCACTAACTGAAATCCTTTGTTAGGAATATCAGGACACTAGGTGAAACCTCAGTGGTTTGAGGATTACATGATAGTGATTCAACACATATTAACAGATAGTTAATTTCCTAATTTTGATGGTTGAATGATGATTATGTGAGATAATGTCCTTGTCTGTAGAAAATACTCTTGAAGGTTCAGGACAAATGACACAAAAGGTGAGCAAAATATATAGTGAATATTTTATTACAGTAAATGATATATTGCCATTAATCCCTCTCACTCTGAACACACTTATCCCATCATCTTGTCATGTTCTGAAGTAGTTCTGGAAGTTTTCTTTCAGGAGTGTCTCTACTACTATGATCAAAAATATGGTGAATGCTACTGCTGATTGCCAGCCAAAGGTAAAGTAGGCTCTTAAAAACCTTAATCTCTAGATCTGGCATAACTCTTTCCCAACGTCAAAATGAACCATGAAAGGTCAATGTTTTTTAACTGATTCAGGACACCCAGACAGCCATGAAAGCGTGGTTGAAGATACTCATACAGCTGTGAGATCTTGGGAAAATGGCTTAATGTCTTGGTGCCTCAGCTGCTTCACCTTTAGTGTGCAGACAGCAACAGCAACTACCTACTTTACACAATAGTGTTCATAATTTAATGTAGATAAACTTCCCAGAACATTGCTTTACATACAGTAAGCACAAAATAATTGTGACTATTGCTACAAATTGGTGAGAAAAAGACTTGTCAAAAGCCACAGTGAAGGTTTCTCTGATATGAGAAACCCGAAGTATAAATAAAGTGCAAAATAAAAGATAGTAGGAAGTAAGGAGATAGATCTTTCTCAAAAGGGAGGGGATCAAAGATGGAGGTCGGGGAGAGAATGGGGATGAAAAAAGGAATTCAGAGGTATTATGTATGAGTACCAACTCCACACAAAGAATGTAGCATTATGTATCGCTAACATACACAGGCACGCACGCACGCACACAAAGGACGGGGATGAGGAGATGGAGGGAGAAGGGAGGAAAAGAAAAGGGGATAAAAATGGGATTCAGATGTTATGTTATATACATGCACCAATTCTCCACAAGGAATATAAATGTACTACAAACATGTATTAGTAAAAAATGCAAAAAAAATGGTAGAAAAAGTTGTTAATGGTATGGAAAATACAAAATACAATAAAGTCAGATTTTTACTTTACACAATAGTAAAATTCCTGTAGAAAATGACAAAAGCAAGATTTCAAAATTTATAGAAAAAAGATAGATCCTCCATACTGAAAAAAACTTTTCTGGGGGGAGACAGTCTTCCTATGTAGCCTAGATACCTTGAACTTTCAATCCTCCCGCCCTAGTGTCCTGAGTTCTGGGATTACAGGAATATGCCACCATACCTAACAAGAAAAGAAATTCTTAGTGGAAAAAGAACACAAATATTATAAGGAAAATAATGACGAATTTAATTATATTATGAGCTTCTTATAAAAAATACCATAAATAAAATTAAAAGCCAAAATGTACAATAGAGCATCAGTATCTATTTTTATATAAATATATATAAAGAAAAACAAAGATGAAGATGAAGCACAGACCATAGACACACATTCACAGAAGCAGAAGCTAGAATAGTGCATACGCACAGGAATCAATATGCAGCCCCTAGTAATCAGGGAACACAAATAAAAGAGACACTATTTTATACAAGTCAGACAGGAAAAAGTTTCAGAACATGGCAACAATGAAGAGAAAAATATTAAACCTTGGATTGTAAGTTGTTCCATCAGTGTTCCACAAGACGAGCAAACACTTCTAATAAATTTTAACTTGATAAATGACCAATGTCTTGCAATATGAGTAGCACACGACGCCAAATGCCACGGGATCACAACCGAGCCAATGGTTCTTGTCTCTCTCCCACCACCGCCCCCTTCTTCGCTGCGGGGATTGTGGGTGATCATCTCCCAACAGCAGAATGTTACAGAGAATCTCGTGTCTGCAGAGGAGGAAAAAGAAGTGGCGGAACCCCTCACTTCAAATGAAATTAGGGAGATGTGTAAAATGTGGGAAACTGCAAAACTTCGACAAAAGCATCACTGGAGTAAGGCTGTAGCAGTGTGAGTGGTGAATCTGCTTAACAACAATGCAATGTCACATTTCCATGAAATCCTCAAAAGGAGGCAAAAGCAAATGTCCTTGGATAGGTTCCTTGTTAAAGTTGCATGGAGAGAAATAGATTTCATTGAGGCAACAGACAGGAGTGGTTCCATTAGTAATATAGTAAAAATTGTGTTCCTCTCTTTTGTCTCTGTTACCCCAGCCACAAAGGCTTCCAAAGTAAGTGCAGGTTAATTTGTTTATTTTTCTTTACATTTTCCATTTTCCTTATTATTTTGTATTATATTAAAGTATTGTAATCATTTTTATATGAATATTTTTGGGCTGTGGAATGCACCAGGTGAGTTTCTATTATTTCTTATGGGTAAATTCACTTTGATACAGAAACGCTTTGGATTACAAGCATGTTTCCAGAACAAATTATGCTTGCAAACCAAGATTTTACTATATTCTGAAACAAGAGTAGAAGCCAAATTTGGTACAAATCGGAGAGCAATCTGATGAATTTAGTGAAGTACAAATTGCCCCTTGTATGCCCCAGATATTCTGTTCTTAGCTATGTACCACAGACTAAAAATACTCTTGAATGTATAAGGAGACTCTGAGTGTTTTGATAAGTTGCTAGTCAGATTAAGAAGATGGGTAAAGCCTAAATGCCTATTCACATGAGACTAGTTGAATAGTGTCATAGTCATGCAATTGGATATTATATTTAAAATGAAAGATGTAGAGCAATGTTTATCTACACAGATTTAAAGAATCTGTAAAGTGTGATATAATAATCTGGGTAGAAAGTCTTTAGGTTTCTGTTATATTAGAAATCCTTAATCAAAATATCTTTGAAGAAGTTTCATCATAATTTCTTTTATTGTGTTTCATCAGTTATAAATAAAAGCAATAAAGGTAATAATATGTGAGGCAATTTAAAGTTAGAAACTATACCTCTCCACTTAAAAGCCCAAACCACAGCCAACTATTTGCTTCTTGCATCCAAAGTACTGTTCATCTCTTCTGGGATGTCTGACCCTAAAAATACTCAAGTAGTTTCAAGTAACTTACCAAACAATTTTCATGAGCAGCTATATTCTCTGATTGTGCAAAGTATAGTACACTATAGTCGGAGCCTTTGGGGCAGAGTGCACAAATCCTTTTTTCCATCCTTTTTGCAACCTGAAAGACACCTATAAGTGATATCCTTGGTGAGAAATGGAAGAAAGAGAATTGCTAACTCCTCCAATCTTTTTTTTCTTTTTTTGCCACGTAGCCCAGGCTGGCCTTGAACTCCAGTGCTCAAATATAGGCATGTGCCATCACACTTCCCTACTCCTGTTCTTAAAGTAAATGACAGGGTACTTGTTTTTAGGAGAGTCGCAACTCCCAGAAAGACACAGACACACAGACACACACAGACACACACACACACACACACACACACACACACACACACACACACACACACACACACACACACAAAATCAGAGATCCATGAAGAAAATTAACTTATTTGCACAGTTTAAACTGGATTTGAACATACTATGTAGCTGAGGGTGGCCTCAAACTCATGGCAATCTTCCTGCCTCAGCCTTCTGAGTGCTGGGATTACAAGTATGTGCCACCACGCCTGGTGCTAACTTATTTTTGTTAAAATGGCCTTATTAATAAAAGAAGAAACAATTCATTTAAAAATGCCTAAAAATGAGGAAAATCTTTAAAAAATAATGAGGAGGTAAAAATAACCAGGAATATAAATACAAGCAAGGCTCTCAAAAAAGACTACCTTGCTCATAGCAAGCTCTTTGTCATTCTAAATCATTAAGAAAGTAATGAAGTATTCAAGAAATAGTGCTTTAACTATCTGTAACAAAATAACATTTCTATGCCATGCTATATTCAAAAATTAACTGTAGGAGAATTAAGCAAATGAGCGATGTAACTTACATGTGCTTTAATTGATATTTTTATGTGAATATTACGATTAGTTTTTTTTGTTTTAGAAGAATGAATGTAAAGCACCTGAAGGAAGAAGAGACAGGAAGAAAAAGAAATAGGACAGCTGCAAAAAGCCAGAGATTGGGAAGATTCCCACCCAGGTTAGTTAAGAGGCAAAATTCTCTAATCTGTTAATTTGCTATTATGTAATCTGGCCACAAGCATCCATTTAAGATTAAAAAAATTTTTTTTCTGTCCATTGCAGAACTCCTACAGTTCTCCAGGTGTGATGGCACATGCCTATAACTCCTAGAGTTAATCCCCTTATTCCTTTAGTTCTCTATAGTAGTTCTCTATCTTCAATATTCATATTTTAGTTTTGAAGCCAATTTATTTTGCCATTTATTGGTGAAAGTTCCCACTTTTCCTCCCTTCCTCTCCAAGTCAGTTATTTCTTTTTACAAAGTTAGAGAAGATTGCATTTGAAGCTAGTACTTCACATTCGGATGAGTTTCTTCCATAATTCATTTGTTTCCTAGATTTGGGTCCTGTCCAATGAGATACTAATTAGTAATCCCACATTTCCCAGCAACCAAGGAAAAGAGTCAGAACTGCTCAGATGATGAGACAGAGGACTGCTCCAACAGAAACAAGGCCAGCAACAAGGTGAGCCACAGGTGCCAACGAACACTTTCTACACGTCTCATTCAAAAGATAAAAAGGAAACAGGTGAGATTAATTTTAATAATACACTTTAATTCAACCAACTATATCCAAAGACATATCCCTTCAATACTGAATAAATATAAGAATCACTCATTCACTGGGTCTTTGAAATCCGGTAGTATTATGTGTATCAGGGAAGGGGAGGGGCAGGGGATGAGAAAAGAAATTGGGGTGTGTTATGTACATGTCCCAGCTCCACACCAAGAGTGTAAACATTATGCACTACACACATGTACAAAAAACAAGGACACCCCCGCAAGCAAAAGGATTAAGAGAGAGGTAGACCCAGGGAGGGAGAGGAAGGAAAGGGGATGAAAAATGAACTGAGATGTATGCTGTACACATACCAACTGTCCACAAGGAATGTAAACGTTATGTACTGTGCACATGTACTAATAAAATGAAAATTTTTCAAAAGTGCATGACAGCAGGGCACGGTGGCATGTGCCTGTAATCCTAGCTACTTGGGAGGTGAAGGCAGAAAGACTGCAAATTCAAGGTCAGTTTGGGCAACTTGGCAAGACCCTGTCTCAAAAATAAACAGTGTCATCTCAACTGGACCAAGAGCCACATTTTAAGTGCTCAAAACCCCCATATGGGGAGTGGCTACTGTATTGAACAGCACAGAAGCTACTAGAAATGTGGAACAGAGGAGTCTGAAAGAAGCTTACAAAATAAACAAGGAGATAAAGTAGCAATGAAGGAAATAAAATAACAGGAAAAATGCCACAAAGTAATACAATTGCAAAGTGAGTGGGAACTGCTATAAATACTAAGAAGGTGGAGGAGGGAGTACTCCCTATAGGCAGTCCAGCTGTCAAGGCTGTGGACCTTGAGCTGCCATAATTTGGAGGGGGAGGGGAGGCACTGCAGGCAGAAGCAACCCTGTGGGAAAAGGGAGGGAACAGGAACAGGAGAGAGTCAGCCACTAAGGACTTTCTGGAGCAGGGAATAACATGATGACAAAGTTAACTGAAGGTGCTCAACTTTCACTGATGGAGAAACACTGCGCTCCTGAAAACGAAAAGTTGGATACGGTAATGATGTCAGTTGTACCCCCAAAAAAGTTTTAGGCTTATAAATGTAATTTTTACCAAAATTCCAAGATTATTTGACAGAATTTGAATTTTTTGTTTGTTTGTTTTTGTTCTTCCGGTACCAGGAATTGAACTCATGACCTTGTGCTTGCCAGGCAGGCGCTGTGCCGCTGAGCTAAATCCCAGCCCTATTTTAAAGAATTTGAGAAAAGTGATTATTTGGAAGAATAATGGTTACAGGCATGAAGAGAACTGGAAGGGGAGGAGGACATGAGAGGGTATCTACCTACCTGATTTAAACACATAAAGATATAGCTAGGAATCAAAGGAAAGAACACAAACAGAAGTAGGTCACAAGCTGCCCTTGTGAATTTAATACATGAGAAGGTAGCATTTCTTCTCTGGCATCCATGTCCTTACCTAATTTTTCTACTGAATTTCTACTTTTTGGTTTGTAAGAGTTTACCATGTATTCAGGATATTAACACTTTTGTAGTCATATATGTGGTCTTTTAACTTCATTTATAATGTTTTTTAGTATGAAGAAAGTTTCAATGTTTTATTTGATGAAATTATAACAGTTTTTATCATTTCCACTCTTGAGTAAAGGGGATATCCTTAGAAAACATTTAACTATTTTCTTCTACAATTTTTTTACTCTGAAATATTAATATACAATTATATAAAATCTTTTGTTCCTGTACTTCTATCTCATCCCATTAACCTTCCTCTATCAATACCACACATAAAAATTTTTTGACAGCTGGGTACAAGGGCACACATCTGGAATCCCAGCACTTGGGAGGTTGAGAGGGAGGAGTACTATCATCATGAGTTTAAGGCCAGCCTGGACAACATAGCAAGGCCTTGTCTTAAAACACCAACAAAAACAACCAAAACTTTTTTTACTGCTTTAGAATATATTTTAATATTTGACAACACAACGCTCTTGTCCTAGGATAAAATTGAGGGGAGGGGAAATCCCAATATTCTAATTACTTCAGACCCAAAATATATTTTGATAGAATACTGTGATCTTAAAAGGACACTCACATCAGACATTATAATTTACATCTTGAGTTTGATCCCCAGCACCACAATCCCCCAAAAAACTAGAGGCTTAAAAAAAAAATCAGGCAGTTAAATTACCAGTGCCAACTCCTGACTGCCACATCTACGATCACACTACCTGAAATGCAGTTATACTTGCTCTATAACTACTGGACATTTTCACTCAGTGTTGCTCTTTTCTGTGGACAGCTAGAGGCACTGTGGACAGCTTCAGTGAGTGGGCTGATAGCTGAGCCAGGCCGTGTGTTCTTGCTCTGCGGGCTCCTTGCCCAGTCTGAGCTGCACTCTCAGGTACTTGGGCTCGTAGGATCTCAGCATCTAGGAATCCAGAAGTGGTGACCACAATGACGTGACCAGTGAATGGAAACCCAACATGGGACACACAGGCTCTCCCTAGTGTTTTGTTTTTTTTTTTACTAAAATACCCTGTATCACAGTATCCTAAAAGATCCTGGCTCTTGCTGGGCAAGGTGGTACATGCGTGTAATCCCACCACTCAGGAGGCTGAGGCAGGAGGATTGCTGGGAGTTGGAGGCCAGCCTACAAACATAGTGAGTTCATGTCCAGCCTGGACTACATAGTGAGACCGCGTCTCAATAAAACAAAACAAAAAGATCCTGGCTCTCTAACTCATTTATTCTTTTTGACTGGAAGAACCACATAACTGTAGTTGGAAGAGTCTCAGTAGGAACTAGCAAATAGGTCCTGAGGCAGGTTTAGCTGCTGAGAACCCACAAACATAGCAGGGGGCTGCAAAGTCCTCATGATAGGCAAAGTCAGATCAGTTAAGGATGGGTGAATGTAAGCCAGCCTATGTATTCTGAGGTCAGTGGAAGGCAGCTATGCTTACCACTGTACACAGTGTACACTCTGAGGGAAAGGGGAGAGTAATAAGGGTTCAGAGTACAATAATCACCTTTGCTTTTTGTATTTTAAAGGCCAATTTGGCTGATGTGCAGGTCTGCCTGTATGAAAGGCTATAGCAGAAGCCAGGAGAAAAACAGTCCAGGACTGGATGGCAGTAGTGAAGTTGGTAGGCGGTGGTCAGGAAGGACACACTTTGAAGCCAGACTGGCCGGCCTGACCAATGTGTTACATACAGTCCTGGGAGGAAAGTGCTGAGGGCACTGCTAAGGTTTTTAGGCCTGAGCAACTGGGTGAATGAAATGGGAGAGGTGTGGCTGAGCAGATTTGCAGTGTGTGGGCAGAGTGGGGAAAAAGGAGATTTCTTTGGGATTTACCCAGTTTGAGATCATTCCAAACGTGGAAGAAGCCGTCCCTCCCTATATCATGGTTCACTTATCGTGGCTTCACTGTATCTCGGGTTTTTAAAAAAATATTTATCTAATTCTGTATCGTGAAGTTTTCCCTATATCGCGGGATTTTTGTGGTATACATGCATTTATATATTTTTTATTTTAATTATTTCTGCCTAAAAAATTTAAAATATAAAAATATAAAAATGTTAATTCAAACATATTAAAAGAATATTAAACTGAAACAAAATACAGTACGTATTTCATCAGCGGACAAATACCGTACTGTACACAGTGGAAAGGCAGCAGGCCACTACGGCTTGGGCAACTGTGCCAACATGAGATTGTACACGGCAGGCTGCTGGGCTGATGGAATGGAAGGCGACCAACCACAGCACTGTGTTCTGTATCCTGGGTGCTGATTGGCTCAGTGAACGTAGCATCCTTCTGTTTGCTCTCCTGCACTGTGCCCATATGTTCAGCAGCTCTCTATTCAAGTTATAGCATACTTCACTGGTGAGTACCCATAAGGAATTTTACATCTTAATAACATTTCATAGGTTTAAGAGGGTAGAAAGTGTTTAAGCATATGAAATGTTTATAAGGGTGTGGGAAAGGTTTATACGAGTGTGGGAAGGGTTTATAAAGCCTTAATATATGTATGAATAATAAATATAACGCGGCTACATCGTGGATTTTCACCTATTGCGGGGGTCTCTGGAAGGTAATTCCCGCGGTCTGTAAGGGAGCATGCTGCACCGTTCTGGATTTGGATGAGGAGGACCTCATCTCCCTGACTCCTCTTGATCCTGTAGTTTACCTACTAATACGAAGCTGTCAATTGGTTGGTTTGTGTTTGCCACGTTTTATGGCTTGGTGCCCTTATTTGTATCACCTTTGCCTGGAACAGCCAGAAATTACAGCTGGTGACTCTTGCCCGTTAAAACTCTCCTCCAAAACGCTTTCCTGGTACATCAGGCGGGGTATTAGCGGCTCCGACCGCTGTCCACTACAGCTGCCCATTGGATTCGCTCGCTAGGGCAGCGGCTAACCCATCTTTGCAGCCGCAGGAACTACTCCGAGCCTGCCGCTCGGTAGGAGGCGCAGACGCACGATGGAGCCGGTGGGCAGGCTCGTGTCAGCCAAGGGCCTGCAGTGGCGGCGCAGCCTGGGGCACCCGCGCCACGGCACGCCATCTGTTCCACGGACAGAGCGCCCTCCGAAAGCAGCACCGGGCTCCCAGCCACACCTCCGGGGCTCCGCCGGTCTCTGCGCGGCAGCCCCGCCCGGCGGGCGCGGGCAGTGGCGGGGCTCCGAGCAGCTGGGGTAGACCCGCGTCCTGCCGGAGGGGCG
>NW_004955431.1:2878652-2945323 GCF_000276665.1 Chinchilla lanigera | reverse complement strand
CGGCGGCGCCGCGGCGGCTCCCGGAAGTGTCCGCCCGCGGTTTCGGTTTCCTTCCTCAGATCTGCGCTCCCCGCCCGGGCGGGCAGGCTCGCTGGACAGGGTGGGCTCGCAGCGCCCCGCCGAGCCAGAAGTTGAACAGCTCGAAAAAAACCACGCCCGCGCCGCGGCCCCCCCACGCCGCGCCGGAGAGCAGCTCCCCAGAGGGTCGGTCGGAACACGCTCCCACCCCTTCAGCCTCTGTGACACCTAAACGCGCAGAATGAATCCGCTCTAAATCCTGTTGCAGTAGCAAGGCTTTATTTAGCACCCATGGGGTACAGAGCACCAGACAAGACGAGGTTCTCAGAGCATGCAGCGAATGTACATGTAGACAACATAAATGCATATAATTAAACTAATTTTGAAAGATTAACCGGGCGCGGTGTCGCACGCCGTAATCCCGGTATTTAGGGAGAGCGAGGCAAGAGGATCCCAAGTCTGAGTTTTGCCTGGACAATTTAGCGAGACCCTGTTTTAGAAAAAGAACTGAAAGAAAGAAGCAAGGGAGGAAAGAAAGGAGGGAGGGGGAAAGTGAAGGGAAAAGTTCCATAAAAGCAGTATATAATGGTTTGTTCAGGAACTAATCTAAGGAAAACTTCTGAAGGTCTTGTACTTTGAGGAGGGTCTATAAGGCGGAAACGGAAGTTGGAGGTATCAGAAAAAAAACAAAAAACAAAAAACTACACAAACCCAAGCACCTTAGTCTTCTCCAGTTTTAAAATGGATTAAGGACTAGAAGTTGCAAGAAAGGAAATAAGCAGACCCTGGCATACAGATTTTCTTCCAGGTAGGACGGAAGAGTACTCTACAGGACAAAAAGAAAGCCCTGAATACACTTAACAGTACGGAATTTCTCAACAAAACAGCTCAGGTAGGTCATGGTAAAGCAGCCGAAGGGCCCTTGCGCCTGCTCTGAAGTGTAAGTAAATGACCAATAACTAATTCTGAGGAAAATCTGTAACATGAAAAATAAAGACCAAAGCAAACATACAAGGAAAATGAACTAGAACAGTGAATATAGCAGGAAAGAAACAACTATGAGTCCATGTACACAGTGGTATCTTGGTTTACAAACTTGATTTGTTTTACATTTTGGGGGAAGACGACCATGGTGGTGTTTATCACCAGACGCAGAGTGGAAGCAAAATTCTGCAGAAGGCTTTTGTTTCAGAACCAAAAGGTCTGTATTACTGTATGAACATATATGTATAAACACACACACACACACACACACACACACAATCTTCAGAGAGACTGAATATTATAACCATGGGCCAAAATTGAATGCTTTTAAAGAATAAATTGAAAGAAAAGCACTTAGCTATTAAGGTAAGACCAGGAAAATAAAATGCAATACATGAATTTGAAGGTTAAGTTGAAGAAAATTTCCAGAAAGAACAGCAGGAAGACAGCTGGAAATTAAAAGGAAATGAGAACCAGTCTTGCAAGAATAACATTTAGGTAACAGGAACCCCAGAGTCTTGATGAGAAACCCTTATAAAAACAGCCCAAGAAAATTTTCCTGTACTGAAGGATGAAAGTTGTCAGAGTGAAAGCTCTCACCAGAAACCCAAGACAGAGATAATCCTATAAACTAATTTTTTTGCACATAAATCCCAAAGTTGGGGTGTGTGTGTGTGTGTGTGTGTGTGTGTGTGTGGTGCTGGGGAATGAACCACAGCTTCATGTTTACTAAGCAAACAATCTCCCCAATTTTTTTTTTTTTTTTTGAGACAAGGTCTCACTATGTAGTATAGGCTGGCCTTGAACTTGCTTGTGTAGCCCAGGTGGCCTCAAATTTACAATGATTCTCCTGCCTCTGCTCCAGAGTGCTGGGATTACAGGCGTGTGCCACCACACTTGGCTGTGTGCCAAATATTTTAACATCTGTTGGAGCAGTTAACCTTTTTTCATGAAACAGTGTCCCATCAACTACTTGAGTGGGGCAAAGCAGCAGCTCTTGAGCCAATTTCTATCACACTTTTTGAGATGAATTTTGCTTTAGTTTCTCCTTCAATACAAGGAACAGAAACCTGAAGGAACACTAAAAACAACTGAATAATTGTGACCTTCAGTTTTCTAAACATATAATGTACAAATAAGTTATTAATTATACAGTCGGATTTCATATAAAATATACACTTCCATTCTACTCAGGTGAAGTTGAACAGTAAAAACAAGAGATACCTGATGTGTCTGAAAATGTCCTTATTTTGTTCTTGGCATTTCTATACCACACAAACAAAATCAGAAAATATGAATCCTTGAACAGGGAGAACACAGGAATTACCTTGGTGGACACCAACCTAAATTCTACTGATAACTGAGGGTTCCTTTGTATGGCTCTCATCTCAGCCTAAAACACTAATTTCAACACAGGCTTTGGGAACACAGCTATAGTAATTTTTTTCTACACTTATTAGTCCCACATCGGCAGACGATTTCCTTGTTAGGCACAGTCCCAGCTTCATAACCGTAATCCCATGTTAGTTCCGTTCTTGCTTTCACGTAACTAGAAAATAGAAATTAAAAACAATCACAAATTACTCTAAATAACTACACCCAAGTCACACTTGAATATGACAATTTCATGTTACCATCTTTAACCATCCTAAAAATATGACCTGTTCTCTCTCCATGACACCCACCAGTTAGGATTAAGAATAATCATGTGAGTTTTATTCCAAATCTACCTGAGTCCTAAAAAGGAAGGATCCTGCTAGTATCTTTAAGGAAGCGTGCTGTACAAATGTGAAACTCGACCACGGAAGCGGATGGGGGATGGTCCTGGCTTAAAGATACAGCAGACTTTTTGTGACTTACATCCTAAACCGAACCGGGTAATATCTTCAGCTCTTTCAGAAAATAAATTCTAAGTAAGAGTAAAAATGGAACTCTTAAAGTGTTCAAAATTTTATTTGTTTGTTTGGATTTTTTGTCTTTCTGAGACAGGCTTTCACTATGCAGGTCAGGATGGCCTTGAACTCAACTTGTGTAGCCAAGGCTGGCATCGAACTCACAGCAATCCTGCTGCCTCAGCCTCCTGAGTACTGGGATTAAGGTGTGTGCCACCACACCCGGCAAAATTTTATGGACTAGGAACAGTTTAGGCTAACTGAGTACTGTATTCTAGGGTACCAGATATTTGAAACTATACTACACGTCCTCCCCTCCTGCCTTTTTTTTTTCCTTTTTCCCAGTAGTGGGGATTGAACCCAAGGATTTCACACTGAGCTATACATCCCCAGGCATTATTATTTTTAAAGTCGTGATTTCAGAATTAATCCATATAAGCAAAATTATTCAAACCTGTTGGTGAAGAACGCCACCAATGGGAAATTCCTGTCGTGTGTTTCTACAAAAACATTCTGTACCCAGAGATTTGGACAACAACTATGCTGTAAAACAATTAAATAGAGGTTAGATATAGGATAAAATTCGATACCTTATACTTTACAGCATTAGAATACCATTCTGTTTCTAACACATTTCACTGCTTTTTGTTTTGTTTTTGTGCTAATATATACAAAACTACAGCTCATGACAGTTCTGTTAACACAGCAATAGTCTACTCGAAAAGCTCTGCTCCGATTTTGCTTGTTTGCTTTTTGTTTTTGAGGCAGGGTCTTACTATGTAATTCAGGCTGGCCTCAAACTCTCAGCCATCTTCCTGCCTCATTCTCCCACGTGTTGGGATTGCAGGTGTGTGCCGCCGCACAGAGCTCAGAAAAGCTGTTCTGAGACTTTGATATCTTGCTGGCAGAATTGCAAAATAGCACCAAAAGCTGGAGCTAATTTGTCAGTATTTATCATTATTATAAATGCATTTATTTTTTGATTCACTAGTCCCATACTCAGGAATGCATTCTACAGATTCACATGCATATGTACCTACAATTTATTCATAGAGCATTGGTTTTAACAGGAAAAGTTTGTATATAACTCAGTATATGCCAACAGAGGACTGCTTACATAAACCAGTATATTTACAATGGAATTCTGTGCAACTATAAAATAGGACATACAAACAAAGAATGAAGTGCTCTCTCACTGACATGTAAAGCTCTCCAGGACATACTGTTAATTTAAAAAATAAAATAAATGTAGGACGGTTAATGTAATATGCTGTTTTTATGAAAAAAAATGATAAACACATATATTTACTTTGCAGAAATACTAGAATACACAAGAAAGTCATACAAGTAGAGTGGGGACAGGGTTGATGAGGGAATGGTACTTCTCATGATAGGGCTTTTAAATTATTTTTTTAAACAACAGTTTTCACAAAGTCTGTTTTCTTTTTTTTTTTTTTTGGATGCAGGGCTGGGGGGGGCAAGGTTTCTCTATATAGTTTAGACTGGTCTTGAATTTACCGTGTAGCCCAAGCTGGCCTTGAACACTTGGTGATCTACTTGTCTCAGCCTCCCAGGTGCTGGGACAAAGGTGTGTACCACCATGCCAGGCCCCCCAAAATACGAGGAATACACACCATACTGATGTATGCCTGTAATTCTAGCACTC
Source organism: Chinchilla lanigera (assembly GCF_000276665.1). Classification (NCBI taxonomy): domain Eukaryota; kingdom Metazoa; phylum Chordata; class Mammalia; order Rodentia; family Chinchillidae; genus Chinchilla; species Chinchilla lanigera. Next base: position 2,940,763 of record NW_004955431.1, on the reverse strand, counting down.
TGAGAGGCTGAGGCAAGAGGATCACAAATTTGAGCCCAGCTTGGACAAACTGGTGAGATCCTGTCTCAAAATAAGAAATAAAAAAGGACTGGAGACACAGCTCAGTACAAAGGCCCTGTGTTCAATACCCAGTACTACAAAACAAACAAAACAAAACAAAACACACACTCACTCTTTCTTCAATTTTTTTTTTTCTCCCTTCAATTTTTACATCCTACTATAAGACAAGACCTCTGGAAAGGAGACCTGTAAACAAATGATTCCTTTGCTGAACACAGCCATTATTTATACTGATGATACTCTTTCCTCACATTACCACCATTCCAACATTCTGACACTGTTCAGTTACGTACTAGCTGCCACCTCAAAATACTCACCTGTCACAAGTCTCATTAAGATGACAAGTCTGCCATTATTTAATTTCAACGATTTCTTCCTGACCATACATTTTTTTCAACTTGGGCAAGCAGGCTTCAAAACTTTTTAATATACTTACATACTTTTCTTACACTATCATTTCTTAGAATTTTTTTTTTAAAGCAAATGTTTACTAGTCAATCTCAATCACTTTATATTAATTTGTTCCTTATAACATCCTAAACCATTATTATTCCTAAATTATAGAGGTATTAAATGAAGCATTAGCAGTTAAAAAACATTCCGGACACACAACTTGAAGACTGCAACCCTAACCTAGGTTCTGGCTTTCGAATCCATTAATCGTATTTTCCTCATGACATTTTTATCATAAACTTTTTTGTTTTGTTTTGTTTTTCCTGGTACCAGGAATCTAACTCTGGACCTTGCACTTGCCAGGCAGGCCCTTATGCCACTGAGCTATATCCCCAACCCCCTCATGACATTTTTTTTTTTTTTGGTTTTTCTCCGGTACCGGGAACCGAACTCACGACCTTGCGCTTGCCAGGCAGGCGCTTTTGCCGCTGAGCTAAATCCCCAGCCCCTGCTCATGACATTTTTAAGTAAGCACAGGGAAAAAGTTGTTAAGAAATATCAATCTCAGCACCTATACTCACATTAAGGAAGCGGCCCACATTTCCTTCTTTTGTGGCATCCAATAAAAACACAACCCCTTTACTGGACTTCACTGGAGAAGCAGATGAAGTATTCTTGGTTTCACTTAGCAACTCGCCATCAGACAAGGCCTGCTGCTTTTGATGTGCTGGAGATTCCTCTTCTTGGGGCATTTTTATTTGAACCTCAAAATGTTTTGTAGTATTTTCATGGTCAAACATGGTTGCTGGCTTACATCTGTCCCCTGGTGGAGTTTCTTCTCTACATTTAGTTATATCTATCACATCTGATTCATGCAGCTGATTGTCTTCAGAATCTCCAACTTGGTTTGAACTTGATTCCTCTGATAGACATTGTCAGGAAGGAATTGTCAGGAAATATATACAACTGAACAACCGTGCTGAGATTAATACTAATTAGATGCTTGTCGCTTTAATTATCACTAATCTTTACAATTTATTAAGGTGGGTAGTATTTCCTCAATTTTACACAGAAAAAAATCTGAGTCTCTGAGAGTTAAACAGGTTTGTCTGACCTCTAATACAAGAACAGGGGAAACAAACCCAAACTGGATCATAAAGTGCCCTCTCTCTATATATAATACTACATAGCAGTATTGTTTTTTAACAGATATAGAGGCTGCTTCCTCATTACTATATTTAATCTCTAATCTTAACAAACTGACTTTCTTCAACTCTGAAATTTGCATCTAATTATATTCTAAACAGATGCAACAAAGTGGGGATTTAGGAGGCAGTTTAGGCCTCTGTGATGCCCAGGAAAGGCCCGAGAAGACTGTTCATCTACAAATCTCTCTACAGATCTCTGTAACAACAGCTGTGCTGTGAGGTGCCTCTATATGTTCATGTTTGGTGTTTTGCTAGGTAATCACTTAATAAGTATATTTTAATAAACAATAATACTTCAAAAGTAGATGAAGTGCTTAAATTATTTTTCTTGCCCAATGAATGTCACATGGGATAATGAAACCATTAAAAGCTACTTGTGTCACCTGATGCAGGGGCACAGAGAAATTGTATTTTAGCTAAAAAGGTAATCTCACAGGAGCTAGAGCAGAATATGGTTAGCAGAGACTGAGAAGGGCATGGGGGAAGTGGGTGGAAAGAGGATGGTTAACAAGTGCATGGGTGCGGCTGGGCACGAGGAATAACTTCAATGTTCTCTCTATATAGTAGAGTAACTTCCAAAGTCCTGATGTTCCATAATGTTCTATATACAGTACAGGAGGTTAGCTATAGTTGGCAAAAATTAGTCATAATACTTTTAAATAGCTAGCAGAGAAAATTTTAAATGCTGCCAATATAAAGAAATGATAAATGTCTCGACTTAAATATACCAATTACCCTGATCTGATCATGACACATTGTATGCTGTACCAAATGTCACACTGTACACCATAAATATATGTAACTATTATGTGTCAATTAAAAATTTAAAAACTATTAAAAAGGAAATCTTTAAGATTCTTGATTTACTCAGTACTGTTGTGGCTGTTATTTCTACAGTACTTGTATCTTAGTCAAGGCTTACTTGTAAGCCATACTAGTTATATAATTAGAATACTGGACTGTCTGCTACATGCACTGTAGTTGTCAATGAAAATGGCAGAAGAACCAAAAGCAACTTATTATGGCTCACATAGATTAAACGGTGAAATACATATAATGAAGAAGATGCCCTTTCTTTATGCAATTTTCTACCAGGAAGCTGCCATGGCTCTCCCAGTCTCTATTGTTTAGTACTAGGTGGGGAGCTAAGGTTGCAGATGTAAGGGGGCTCAAAGGAAAAAGCAGCAGCAATGATTAGATCTTCAACAAAGGGGCATCCCTTACCAATGTCTCTCTGCTGAGGGAGCCACTGAAATGCGAAAGTATCACAAAGCAGGCTTTTCCCCATTTGTACCATTCAGTATGGCAGGGGACTGGCAACTGAAAGACAAGTACTCAGGGTACTAACATTTTAACCCTTCACTAGTCATGCGCATCCTCTCAGTGGTGGTATCTGGACTACTGCAAAAGAGTAATCTGTTTTTATTTTTAAAAGAGTTCAAAATAAGAGAAAGTAGCTGCTTTGGAAAGTGCCTCCAAAGCCATAGACAGTATATATGCATCAAACAGAATCAGAGAAGCTCCATATATCAGGCTAAAAGGTCCACAATCTTCTGCAAAGGGCCAAAGAGCAAACATTTCAGGCCTTGCTACTATGTAGTCTCTTTTGTAAGTATTCTGCTCAGTTGATACAGTATAAAGGTAGAAGTAATATGCAAATAAATGACTGTGGCTGTGTTCCAATAAAACTTTATTTATAGCCACTGAAACTGTTAATTTCATTTAATTTTCAAGTGTCATGAAATATTATTCCCCTGGTCTTTTCTCAATTATTTAAAAATCATTCCTTTACGGGCCATACTTAGCAGGTGGCAGCCTAGATTTGGCTCACAAACCTTAGTTTACCTCTCTGATCTGAACAAACTGTAACTTTTGTGACAAATGTTTGTTATGAAATCTGAGAAGAGCCACAACCTGGAACAAGAGTGACAAGCAAGCAGAAGAGGCAGGCAATCACAAAGTGGAACAAAGCCTACTTTGTTTTCTCTTGGCTTTACAATTCAGAAATCCACTGTCTTCTCCTGAGGTGTCAGAATCCAAGGAAATAAGTTCCTTAAAAAGAAGTAAAACAGAGATTTTTACTTTCTAGATCAGGAAAAGGTATTTAGCAGTTAGGTCTCTTTCATCAAGTGTCACTGTTCATAGTCTATTATGACAGATTAGTTTTGAAAAGCATCAAAGCTAAGTTCATAAGGAGTCTATCTTTTACTTTTCTCTCCTTGCTGAGACAAAATACCCAACACCCAAAATTAAGGAAGAAAAGGTTTAGTTAGCTCAGTTTTCCTCCCTTATTTTGTAAGGCTATCCCGCCTCGCCCTTGTAGCACTCACACCATCTCTCTGCCCTCCTCTTGCACAGGATGAGGATGTTTACAAAGTAAGGACTCTGGCTCCCTGCTGAACAATTTAAACAGCCTAACCATTCCAAACAATACAAAAACTCCTATGCGCTATTAGGTAACATGAACATTTTGAACTGAGTAAAGAAAAGCTCTCAGAAGAGCCTCCATCTACATTTTGTGATTTTTACCGTCTTTTTTCCATTCTGTTGAAAAATGGCTGTCTTGGATTTAGGACTTCTAATAACTGAATGATACCGAATTCTTGAAATACTGTTATACTTCATTTCTCTGTAAACAACAACAAAAAGTTATTTGGTATAGTGGTATAATTCCCTTTATTGAACCATAAAATTAGAGGCAACATTACCATTAAATATATATCATTAGAAGTTAATTTATGTAAAAACAACTATGCTTACTGCTCATTACAGAAAGATACGTAATTATAGTTCAAAGCCAGTCATTTTTGAGGCATATTAAAGAAAAGTAAAGGGAACCTATAAAAACTTTGGAAATAGAATGGTAATATTAAATAAAAAGAAAGCAAAACATAGCATCCATAAAAAGTAAGTATCCTGGATTTCTCAAAGTGTGAAGTTTACAACATTTGAAGCAAGATGATATATAGGAGTGGGAGGTGAGGAGTTATAGGAAAAAGAAAGAACCACTCGATGTGTAATTTAGATTTGACTCTAACTGGGTTCCTAAGCTCTTAACTTACATTACAGGCTCTTCTGGATCATTACTAAACTTAAGTGGACAGTCCGCAGTTTCAGCACTTCTAGGGTATGTTTCCAAATCTAATGGGATAACTTCAGCCTCACAATTTGAATATGCAACTTCTATTTTCCTCTTTTTTGAAAATGTATTTTTCATAATATTCTCTTCTTTTCTATTTTCATCAGTAGCATTAGGTTTCTTAGGGTTAGTCCTGTTCATCAATCTTCCTAAAAGAAAAAAAAAAAGAGTCTGACCAAGACTGAAGATAATATAACTACTAACAACAATTGGACATCTGTTTCTGCCCCATGATTAAAGGACCCTATGCTGTGTGTACCTTACTTCTAGAATGCAAATCAACAATTCACTTATCCTAGAAAACTGTTTAAATCCCAAACAAACAAACCCCAACACACCAATTAGAGATCCTACTTCCATCCATTAAAAAAAACTGAGTATTTTTTAAAAACTGAGTATTTGAAAGAAGCATTTATCCACTTTGATATAGCATAAAACAGGAATTTGAGTACAGCAGTAATATAAATTTTAAAAAGGGTCAGAAAGTATTCTAACAGGTATACAATAGTCTTAAAATTGCAGCTTTTGTGTCTAGTTAAAAGACTCTATTACTTGAAACTAACACCTCTTTAGAAAAATGACCATTTTGTTTTGTTTTTGAGACAGTCTTGCTATGTAGTGCTTATGTAGGCCAAGTCTGGCCTCGAACTCACAGCGAACCACCTGCCTCAGCCTCTCAAGTGCATGCGCCACCACGCCAGGCCAAGTATGACCTATTTCTAACAGTGGTGATAAATACCTATTGTTCTCATATCAAGTCCTGCATAACATTACAATCTTAGCCTGAAGTTCATGCATTCTCCCTTAAGGAATTCAAAATTACAGATACCAACTCAGAATTAGCAGCTAGATATTCTTATCTATCCTTAGTAGATCAGAGAAATGTCTTAGGTACACTTTCTAGGAATGCAGATACCGCCAATGTTACTTCCTGGACACCACTGGCATTTTACAGGCAGCTTCCATTCATGAGTTGTTTTGAGAAATATGAGATGTGAATGTCTAGGTACACTGTGCAGTATACGTACACACAGGTGGTGAGTAGCAGAGATCCAAGTCTGACTACTATGAATCCTGGTAATTCTGTGAGCTGCGTCTTGCTCTCTCTGGACTGAACCTAGAATTTCAGATGAGCAAGTTGGTAGAGTCCCTGCTTATCATCTGCCAAGACTCCACCCAGCATATTTCCTTTAGACAGGCTTTAAAGCCATGTTTCCCAACCTTTCTCACATCGTAGGAAGAAACGGATTTTCTTATATCACAGACACAAGGATTTTCTGCCTGACCTGGTGAAGTGAATGGATGATACAACTGGAGAACAACATGGAAGTGTGGCCCAAAAGAATCAATAGATGCACAATTGTAGCCCACTGCTTAGGAATGAGCATGGGTAACAACTGGAGTCCTCAAAATGAAGTGAGTCACCTAAAGGCATGTAAAGGCCTGAACCATCATAGGCAGATATTTATTTAAAAACTGTTATCTAGGCACTGTGGCACACACCTGTAATCCCAGAACTCTGGGAGACTGAGGCATGAAGATCACAAGTTCAAGTCCAGCCTGGCAATTTAGAGAGACCCTGCCTCAAAATAAAAAATAAAAAAGGGCTAGGGATGCAAAAGCCCTGGGTTCAATTCCCCATACCACCACCAAAAAAAAGAAAGTTATTCTAACGATAGCTCAAAACATTAAACAGGAATCTTTGATAATCTTTACCTTAGCAAGTCTGTCATTTACTTATTTAAAAAAAGATTTTCTTCCTTGGCTCTAAAATTTCTGCAGCCCTGGAGACAAAAATGCGCCTTGTACATTAACAAGGCTTCATGTAATAACTGCAGTTTGCTTTCCTTTCTGTCACCTCTGGTCCCTCCTAAGCATCTCATCTCTTCAGGACTCAAGTACCATCACTTGCCTCCTTTGCTGCTTCTCCAAGATCCTACTGCTCCTACCTTTCTGTAAGATCTCAATATCCCCAGCTAGGAAAATGTATATTCACACATGTGTATCTTACTGAAGAGTAATTAGAAAATAAACCGTTGTTTTACCTGAATAAATGCAAACAAATGTTCCCTGATCAATATCATCTAGGCAGCGTACACCCCATCCTTTCTTCTCGGTTTTGAACACCTGTAGTCTGACTTGAGGACCATGTTGGACAACTCGGTTTTGACACATTCGTCGATTACACTTGCACAACAGGCTACACTCATAAATGCTGTCATTTAAATAATGCAAAAGAGAAAATCAGACATCCCAACAGAGCAAGCACCAGTCTATACTGTTATTTCATTGGCACAGATAATTACTGACAGAAGTAGTAACACAGTAACACAGTAACTACTTCACAAGGACAGACTATGAAAGCAACTAAGCCAATATTTACAAAGTTCCTGAGATAATGCCTGGTACATAGTAAATATCAGCTCTTTTAAAATGTTTAGGAAGGAAACGTCTAAAAGGAAAATTTCTGTATTTCTGTTTCTAAAAGTGCTATTTGGTAATAACAACTTTGTTGTTTTGGTACTGGGAAGCAAACTCAGAACCTTGCACTTGCCAAGGCAGGCACTTGTGCTGCTGAGCCATCTCCCTGGCCCTCGGTAATATCAGCTTTGAAAGGTTAACCATTACTAAGTCTCAGGTGAACACTGAGCAGTATATTTCTTAATGGGGAAATGGATGTCCAAAGTAGGCCAACCCTATAGGGAGAGGTAAGAACTAGACTTAAAGCAGGCAAGTCTTGGAGTATTTCCTGCACTGTACACATATGTGGTCTCTTGGTTCCATTTCCAAGATAATATACTGGGAATTTTTTGTATTATTATTATTCCTTAATAATTTTCAGTATTAGAACACCCATCAGACTGTAGACAATAAAAGTAACCCCATCTTTCCAGATACAAATATCGGGCAGTTAATCTTCAAGGTATCTTACCCAGTTGGTATCTGTCTCTGTAGCCTTTTATAACGGTATCCAGTAGTAACTTTACTACTTGACAAGGGAGAGGTTTTGGCATTCCTTGCTGTCAGCTGAAGACATGCACATTTTGTTCTAAAAGGAAGGCAATAGAGAAATCAGTTTTTAAAATTTCAGTTAATTGATAAATGTGTAAATGATGTAATAACATTTAGAATAGCTGTTTGGTTTATGGACTGTATGGAAACTTCTTCCCTAACAGAATGGGCCTCTTCGAAAGACAAAAATCTACCAAAAGTTTGTAAATAATTATATATTGCATTGCACTTTATTTGCTCCTGAAATAAACACTTTAACTACATGAGATTTCTTTATTCAAAATGAATTATTTTCATTTCTCCCCTTTTTTGTCGTTATCGTTTTTGTCTTCCATTTTTTGAGGCAGGATCTTGCCATATACTTCAGGGTGGCCTTGAACTCTTGGTGATCCTCCTCCCTCTCTTCCTGAGTGCCGAGATGATAGGCATGCACCACCATCACACATGCCTAATTATTTTCCTTTCGTATTCAGGAGAACCTTGTGAATGTTCTCCTAGTTCTGCTCTTCTACAGTGGATACACAAAAGCATAGTTTTATAGATGTCCTTAGTTCTCTTTCACTCCAGGAATAAGAAAATAGACTGGAGAGATTGATGCTAGGTATCTGGCTACTAAAATTTTTTCAGTTTGTTGCCAGATACTTGTAATTATAAAATTACATCTACGTATTTTTTGCTCTAACTATTCAGATGATTTTTTAACTTGACTGGGACTCGTACCCCATAGAAAGTAGGGAATCTGGATATGCCAGTTATTAATGAGATATGTTACTATTGGTGAGCTGGTTAAAATCTCTGGATCTTTATCTCCTTGGCTGAACAAGTCACTTTACACTCTTCTCTATGAGTCTCTTCTGTGTTTCCTATATGTACATAGCACATCAGAGCGACGGCTGCTGTTCGCAACAGAAGAAAAAACCAACCAATACATTAACTTGTATTCTGTTTACAGATGTAAAAAATCTATAGGGGCTCCTACAATGAATGTAACGATGTACAGCAAACACATACTAGTAAAAATTAAAAATCTACAATTACTTTCTTTTTTGGGGGGTCTTTTTGAGGCAAGGTCTTGCTATGCAGTTCAGGCTGGCCTTGAGCTCACTCTGTAGCCCAAACTGGTCTCAAACTCGCAAGGATCCTCCTGTCCGATCAGCATTTCGAGTGCTGGGATTACATAGGTGTGCGCTACCACGCCTGGTCTTATAATTGCTTTTTTATGCCATTATTTGTAAAGTTGAAAAGTACTTTAACACAAATAGTATAACAAACATCCTTATTTTTTCCACCACTCAGCTAGTGGTCAGCATTTTGTCTAGTCCATTTTTTTTGCTACATATATACTATCTCTAGGAATATTTTTTTTAAAAAAGCATCTCAATCCAGAAAGAATGGCTATTATCAAATCAACCAGTAACAAATGCTAGGGCTGGGGATATAGCTCAGCGGCACAAGCGCCTACCTGGCAAGCGGAAGATCCTGAGTTCGATTCCCGGTACCAAAACAAAACAAAACAAAAAACAGACAACGTAACAAATGCTGGAGGGGCTGCAGGAGAAAAGGAACACTTGGCCATTGTTGGTGGGAGTGCAGACTGGTGCAACCACTATGGAAATTCCTGAAAAAACTACGATTAGAAGTCCCATTTGACCCAGCTATTCCCCTTCTGGGTATCTTCCTGGAAGAATTAAAAACATCATATCACAGTGATATATGTGCACCCATGTTTATAGCAGCATATTTTGTAATAGCTAAATCAGGGAAACAACCCAAATGTCCATCAAACAAGGTATGGATAAAGTTGATGTTCTGGTTTTTTTTTTAATATAGTGGAGTACTACTGGGCCATAAAGAAGGATAATTTGGAGGCATTTCTAGATAAATGGATGCAACTTGAGATCATACTCTTTAAGTGAAAGAAATCAGACTCATATGTATAAACACTGCATGATTTCCCTGGTATGAGAAACTGAAAGAGTAAATAAGGACCAAAATGTACAACAGATACTGTGAAATGGGAAGAAATTGTTCAAAAGGAGAGAACTAGGGTGGGGAAAGGAAGGAAAGGAAGTCCCAGTTAGCAAAAAAAATGGACTAGAAAAGAGGAAAAAAAGATTTAAAAAAAAGGATAAAACAGAAACAAAGCTTTGTAAATAGGGAGGTAAAGGTGGGTTGATGTGGGGGGACTGGGAAAAACAAATCAAAATGTATCATGTACAGGTACAAATTCCCTATGATGAATATGTTCATTATGTATACCTAAAATGTGCCAATACACTTAACTATATGTTAAAAAATCAATATTTATTGATATTACCAATATAAAAAAATCACTAGCGATAAAACTGAAGATGTGGCACCCTTCATACTTTATAAATATTCCAACAACTTACTGTTTTCCTTGTGTATCAGCACTATACAACTTGCTTTTTGTTCAAGGTAATGTTTTTCTTCATCCCCTAGTTTCTTGACACAGGATCCTGCTATGCAGTCCAGGCTGGCCCCGACCTCCTCATCCTCCAGCCTCAACCTCCCAAGGGCTGGGATTACAGATCTGCACCACCACACCTCACTCAATATAATGTTTCTGAGACTCATGAATGAAATATATACATATGGTTAATTCCTTCTCAACTTCCCTCAGCTTTCAGCTCCTGCCTACTTGGTTCACAGCTGAGCTGCTCACAGGTTTCCAGTGTAATAATGCTGTAGTGAACGTCATCATAATTATTAAGCACGTGTGTAAACAATTTGAAGGGACTGGCTTTCAAATATTTTTTACTATGACCCACAGTAAAAAAAATTTTCTTCATGATTTTTTCTTTTGCTTAATACAGGTAGCTGATTCTGCATTAAATATAGGATACATTTAATGCAACTTCGTATCTGTGTACTCTGCAAGTACATATTAGAACATGGTTTAATTTTTTAATGGAATGTTGAGAATATTAATTGTAAATATCGTTAACTCTCTAGAAAGTTAGCCAAGAAATGATTTTCAAATAAAAATAAAATACAATATGTAACAGTGTTTAAGAACAAAAGTTTGCTGGGTGCAGTGGCACAAGCCTATAGGCCCCAGCAGTTTGGGAGGCTGAGAAAAGGAGGACCACAACTGGAGTCCTGCCTGGGCATCTTAGCGAGATTTTGTCTCCAAAATTTTCTTTTAAATTAAAGAAAAGAGGTGGGAGGAGGCTGTGGGTGTAGCTTAGTGCTAAGCCTCTGGGTTCAACCCTAAGTGCTGCCAAGAAAAAAAAAGGTTTAAGCCAAGTGTACTGTGGCAGAACCCTGTAGTCCCAGTTGCTTATGAGGCTGAGAACTGCTTGAGCCCACCAGCTCAGTAACAGGCTGAGCAACACAGCAACACCCTGTCTGAAAGAAAATAAAATTTTCAAACTGTTTGGTCTATGATGTAGCTGAATTAATTTCTCTAAGCCTCACTTGTAACACAGAAATACTACTACCTACTTCAGGGTTTTGTGATGAAAGAAAATATGCAAAGGAGCCATCATTTACAGACATTTACGGCATCCAGCCCTGTAAAATGGCAATCGCTATTTATGACTATGGTACTAGATTAAAGAAAATATGCATTCTTAGAATACATTTCAAATTACTGTATTTGGTTAAAAGTTTTCTTTCTTATTGCAAGTGAGAGAGCACCTTTCATTTTAGATTCTTACATAAATTAATATACAGTAGGACTTCTTGACAAGTGTCCTTATATTCAGAATAGTTTTTGAAATGTCAGGTTTTTCTACTCACATGTCTATGCAGCCCTCAGAACAGTCACAGGAATCAGTAAACATGTTGGAAAAGTTGTTTAGATAATATGCTGGTGGCCACATAGTCTTTCTGTACTTAAAGTGTGGAAGCTTTCTATCGTCAATTTCATTACAGAAAGAAATGGGTACTAATTCCACTCCATTGCTAATATCCACATCAGAAACAATTTCTTCTTTCTTTTGGTAATTCCGAGTCAACTGAACAAAGGTGTTAAAAGAAAAGTTATCTGTAAATAAAAAATTACACTCTGTCTCAAGCAGGTAACGAAAGACTTCCTTCATGTTCCGCAGACTTCTTCCACAAGGAGCTTTGTAACTCACATGAAGTTCTGAAGACTGAGTGTTTGTCTTTGCATGTCGTCTCTGGAAGTGACATGTGACTGGCAGCTGCAGAGGGTTTTCTGCCTTGATGGTTGATGGCATTTTCATCAGACAGGCACCAGAACAATCATGACTTTGGTAAGATAAATTCATCGGTGATTTTTTTCCTCTATAGTCTACAACTTTATTAGCCAGAGGGAGAATTTTCTTATTTTCTATAGTTCTGTTAAAACAGATTATTTATTAGTATCTCATTTATCTAGTTCAATTCCATATTTTAAAAACATTGCACACTACAATGATAAAATTAAATATTACTATTTCCATGGACAACAGTAAAATAAACCAGACTCTGAAATAAACATTTTAATATGTTCTGCCACCATTTAAATATTATGTATATTTAATTTCATAATACTCCAGGAAAGTATAAGGCTAGATCTAACTTTCAATGGGGTACTTAAGTGCACCTAAAATATTGAGAGTTTGCACTCAATAAAGAGCTGAAACTGGGGTAAGGATGAAGAAGATACTTTTCCAGGCATGCTTTGTTCAAGCTTTTTGCTTGGAAAAACCAGTAAAGATTTGCTAAAAAACTATTATTAATTTAATTAAATTATTAATCCTGGGGCTGGGGATTTAGCTCAGCGGCAAAACGCCTGCCTGGCAAGCGCAAGGTCGTGAGTTCGGTTCCTGGTACCGGAGAAAAACCAAAAAAAAAAAAAAAAAGAAAGAAAAAAAAAGAAATAAATTATTAATCCTTTTACCTTGTTTGTTTGCATCTAACAATTGTACTAACTGATTGTTTTTCCGTAACATGTAATTCACTTAGCAATCACGTCAACACATCTGAAAATGACAGTGAACTGACAGGCAAAAATGGGATGCCTACTGATTTTAAGAAAAAATAATTTGTGAAACAAGTCCGTGTTTGGAACTCAGCCTTTAAACTTCCACAAAGAACTTGAGTTTTGTTTTACTTTTTCTCTTTGAGTGTCTGTTATGTATTATATATATGTTTTAACATTTAAAAATATATTTTTTAAAGCAGTGCTGTCCAATAGAACTATTTCCATTGGTGGCAAAGGTATATGCCCATACTATCCAATAGCCAAAAAGTCCATGTAGCTACAAAACACTTTGAATGTGGCTAGTGTGACTAAAAAATTGAACTTTAAGTTTTAATTTTGATTAGTTTAAATTTAAATAACCACATGCGGCCAGTGGCTACTATATTGGATGTGCAGATATGGAACTTTTCATGCTTTTTTCCCACCTGCACAGTAATCCTTTGAATAATTTCTGAAGTTTATTTAACTTATTATGTGACAAATAACTTTGTATACAGCAATTTCATACATGTAAACATATTTCTACAAAATACACTCCAAAAATGTGATCTGAAATAAATGCATTAATAATTTTACTAATATGCTCAAACTATTCTCAATGAATCAGTTTCTTCAGCAATATATAAGCATGCCTACTCTTACAGAGCTTCATCAATCAAGTAGGTCATCATGCATTTTGTTTCCAGATAGTCTAATAGGTGAAATGATGTATTACATTTATAAGCTCAATGTTCGAAATGTTCAATTCAGTTTCTTATGGTACTACTCTAATGCACATTGAGCATTCATATATATAAACACCTATATCTATCCATCCTTGACTAAATTCCTGATCTTACCATAGGACACCTTCCTTTAAGAGGAATTACCACTGCTTCAGGAATACACATTTTAAAAAACCAACTTGTTATTAATAAAACTTCCAAACATATACCGAGACTAAACTTTTCTCAGAGATTATACCACACCCCCACAAAGCTAGAACCAAAGAATATTGGCAAATAATGACTGTTTAATCCTTTGCTTTAAAATATAAACAAACTCTAGCATGATTTTTAGCAAACCAAGGCCATGTCCATAAGATGCCCTACCCTCTTCCTTAAAATGCCTGCCTGAGAAAGCTCAAGCCAGTATTGAACTGTTCAAGCCAACACTGACCAGAGGCAGATACACTGTTGACCTTATTTTCCTTTCTGGAGCATTTACTAAAAAAGGTGTACAATGGTGACTATTCTTCCCTCTCTCTCAGATTTCCACGAATTTCCTACAAGTCAGTGTGACCTTCTCAAAGATGTGAAACTCAAGCCTTTGAAATGTAATTAACAGGAAGGAGAAGGTCTCTATCTCCCCATGTCTGTAGAAAGATGAAATTCTGACTTTCCTGAGAATGTCAATAGCCAGCTAGTGGACACAGCTGGCCTAAAGGCTTCATAACCTTGTATTTTCCACTTGGGCTCCACAGTGTTCCCGCTTTGTACGCTTTCATAATTCCTTTAGAAAGTCTACTTACCTCTGATAAATGAGATTGGAGCTCAGCTTTCCCCTGTGTCAGTAGTTCGTGAATAAAATCTTCATTCACTGCCTTACCTAAATGTGGCATTATTTGCCAACAGTGTTAACCCACTAACTTTACTGATGCTTGTTACAAAGTTTCAATAATTAGCCACATTTTACCTATTTTAGTTCATCTGTTCTCTCTTGCCCCACCCTGAAACACATACCCACTTTGGGGGGGGGGCAGCATTTTAAAACAAATTCCAGACATCACATCTCTTTACCTGATATGATTATTATCGTTTTTTTTGTGGCACCAGGGATCAAACTCAGGACCTGGTTTGTGCTTGCCAGACAGGCGCTTGTTCCACTGAGCTACATCCCCGGCCCCGATTATATATTTCTAACAGGTATATATAAATAATATAATGCAGTATTATACATATAATCTTATATATAAAATTATATATATTAAAAAAAATATATAGAATCTCGATGGTCCACCTTTACATTTCCTAAAATCCAGTCAAGCTGCTTATTTGGCTCAAGTCCCACATTTGGTTCCAATGTCTTTTCTATCTCTTTGATCTCATTAGCAATGTGCCATCCTCCCTTTTCATCTTATGAAATTTACTTGCTGAATTTTAATTTTCATTTGTCCTGTAACATTTCCTTCATTCTGGAATTTGGCTGATGCCTTTCTGTAGTGATGACACAACTCATTTCTCTATCCCCAGTATCCCTGTCAACTTGGTAGTCAGTTCTAGAAACTTAATTAGAGTCAGTAAAAGTTGCGTGGGGGGGAATACTACACAGGTAGTTTGTGCATTTATTGTGAATCACAGCACGGGGCATGAAGTGTGTTTCACTTTCAATACTTGAAAGACTGGAAAGTAGGTTTGGATATTTTCAGCCAAACCTATCCATTTTAAAGTTCCTCATACATATTTTCCTTATTGGTTTTGGTATTCACTTATTATCATTGCCTAAGCCAGTGCTACTCAAGCTGTGCTAGTGCCATTCCTTCATGGTACTTAATCTGTAAATGAAAAACTAAAAGTGCAGAAATTTTTACAGCAATGCGGAAACACTGTATTGCACTTTATGAGTATTGCTCCTCTATAAAATACAAGTTTACAACAAAAGAAGACACGTTTCATCACAGTTAGTTTGGTAGCACTGTCCTAAGGCCACTGTTGGAGGTGGATGAGTGGATGGAGTATTGGGAGATGAGAGGTTTTGAAAATAAAATCTTCTAACTCGTTCATTTTCTTATTGAATTTTCTAGCCTGCAATTCTTTTACAAAGAAGGAATTTTTCTTACTTAACTCTTGGATAATCCTGACATACAATTAATATAAAAAGCATTATAAATGCCTTAGATGTACTCTGTCTTAGTATTCATAATAATGTGTTACGTGTGTGTGTTACTGAACCAACAGAGTATTCAACTACTATATATCCTAACCTTTTTTGTTTTTTTTGAGTCAGGGTCTCCCTCTGTTGCCCATGCTGGGCTTGGACATGTGATCTTCTTGTCTCAGCCTGCAGAGTAGTTGGGCCTTATAGCTGAATGCTACTTTTCCCCCAAAGTGATTATTCTTAAAAACTTATTGTTACTACAAATGAATGAATTTCTGTATTTTAAATACTTAAATAATTATTCTCTTTAGGTTCTAATTGTACCAATTTTGGCCAGTGGGAGGTTCCTTAAATTTGTTCCTCTATCTTTCCTAACACCACCCCTAGATTTTCATAGCTTCTGTTGTAACACATGCCAGGTCTAGAACCAGACATTGCTCTGGGAGCCATGGTTCCACTTAGTAAGAAATGACAAGTAATGATCATAATCATAATGTTAGGAAGGACACACCTTTTCTTTTATTTTGAGTCTTTTTTTTTTTGAGACAGGGCCTCACTTTGTAGTACAGGCTGGCCTTGACCTTGTGATCCTCCGGCTGGGATCCTCCCCAGTGCTGGTATCACAGGTATGTGCCACCACACCCATCTAGTACACACATGTTAATCAATATTGCTTCACAAATGCTTTCTTAAAAGGTTGGACTAATTTATACTTTCAATCTGATACATTACAAATACTGTTTTATTTTTTAAAATGTTTTTGTTGTAGTCCTTGGGGTTGAACCCAGGCCTACTGCTTGCTATCACTGAGCTACATCTGCAGCCCATCAAAGATTTCTTGAGTGGTGCTAACTAACATCATAGGTACAATGGAAATGATAATGAAATCTCCATAACCTTAAGGAGCTTATATTCTAGGTAACTAATTATTTACAATAGAGTATAAATAATGTTATGAATAAAACTGTGACATATACTATGGAAACAAATGAAAAGACATGTAACCTTTATTATTATTCTGGCTTTTTAGGGTTCTAATGATACAGCTTTTCTGCGGTCTGAGAGTCCAGTGTTATCCAGAATTTGTTTGATGTACCATGAAGATCTAACTTAAAACTTCCTTTTGATACCCAATTGTTCAGATCATGTTTGTTTGTTTTTGTTTTTTGAGACAGGGTCTTGCTATGTAGTTCAGGCTGGCCTTGAATTTAACTATGGGGTCCAGGCTGGTCTCAATCTCACGCCAATCCTGCCTCAACTTCCTGAGTGCTGGGATTACAAGTGTGAGGCACTGCACTCGCCAGATCATTTTTGAATGAGTGCTGTCTTTTACTTTCTACTATTGATTAACTTAGTCATATCCCATATTTTTTATTTTGAGAAAGGGTCTTGCTAAATTGCCCAGGCTGGGCTTGAGTTCGATTCTCCTACATCAGCCTCCCAGAGTGCTGGGATTATAGGCATGTGTCCCATGCCAAAAATGTTCACGAAAACATTGAACGCCAATAATGTACTCTCATTTTCTGGCCTCATTCTGCCTCTTGACCAAATTAATTCTGTGCCAATGTAATAGTTTTTAAAGGTAGAAAAGATTATCTACAAATGTACTTAACACATTTTATAATCATATTTTCTTTGGTATCCTACTGTAATGGCTAGAATTCTAGGAAGGGAAGGATGGAAAGAAGGAAAATTTTATTTCTAAAAGTTGGTATTAACATTTTTAAGATGTCTTCTGGCAGCTGCTAAGCTTTTTCCTTATGTTTCCTTTGTAAAATAGATTTCCTACACTGCCATTTTGTAAGTACTGTCTTCTCCAACTTTAAATTCTTATTTTGACTTATCTCTGAGTCTATAACAGGGTATCAGAGAAAGTTTTCTGGAACAACATGTGGATAATATAGTTTCCGAGCTTTTGTAGAAGTTGAATTTCAGCTTAGCTGTGTCGTTATTTTTGTTAGTTTTTGAGTTGACACTCTGAAGATATTTGTATGTTAGCAATGATACTAAAATTGTATTTAAATATTTTTTTGTTAAACTGGGTATGATGGCACAAGCCTGTAATTCTAGCACTCTAGAATGCTGAGGCAGGAGGATTGCTGAGTTTGAACCAAGCTTTGGCAACTCAGCAAGATCCTTGTTAAAACTAAAAAAAAGTCTAGGGAAGTAGCTCAGTGCAAAGGCCTTGGTTAAATCCTCGGTACTACCCCCCAAAACTGTCTACTAGTAATTTTCAATACTGTGGTAATTTTACCTCCAGAGTTCTCTAGTCTTCTTTACTCAGAAGTTATTTTCTTTGATCATGGCTTCTATTTGACTTATTCTAAGTTCTGGTGTTCTTGTTTGCTTTTAGTTCAGAATAACCATAGCAGATTTTCATACAATCACTACTTCTATAGCATGGGTTTATACTGATTATTTTTTAAATATGCTGAAAAGATCTATACTTCATATTTATATAAAAACCAACTCAGAAATGGAAAATATATTTTGTTAATTTTCTAGGTGCTAATGCAATTGAGTCTTAATTTAGAAATCATTCTTGAGCTATGGGAACCACAACATCAGCTCCGAGTTTACCATATCTGAAGTTCTTATGTGTTCAGGATAACCCTAAAAATATTTCAGTAGTAGCCACTGGACTTAGTGACTTTACATTATATTTTTAAAAAGAATATTAGTTATTCACAGTGCTCTTAATTTTTTTACCCACTGGCCCTTTTCTTAGATATTTTGGATATTCTTATTAATCCCAGGTTATACATGTTCCCCACTGGTGGTACAAATGGATCTAATCTCTTTAATCAGTCTTTTTACTAATAAAGTTAATAAAAAGTCTACAAATGGACTGAATCTAGTTAGTTGCTTGAATTTTATTACTGCTCAAATATAAAACTAATATAATTCATATGAATAAAAATTATTACAATAATTAATAATTTAAGAGAAATTTATATTCAAGAATAGTTTATCAGTAATTCTCTAAATTTTAACATGGAAATCCTACAAGTACCCTGCTGCTGGTATATATAATATGCATTTACAAGTGCTGTGCCACAAATTAGCTGTATTACAATTTTTTATACCATTTCAATGTTTTCCTCAACAAACTATAATATGATGAAATCTGGTTTGCTAAAATCAATGCCTTTCTTTGCATTATTATAATAATTATTATTTTTTAAAAAGCAATGTGTAAGGGAAAAAAAGGAGAAGGGTTAAACCCCTGGGAAGGAAGCAGCAAAGCTCAGATCCCAGTGCGGTGGCCCCGGCCGTTGAGTCTACTGGCCCGTCTGCCGTGCCACTGATGGCTCTGTGCCCCACATGCAGCCTCCCTGCAGCCCGGCTGCCCCAAGCCTCTGCCTGCATTACTGTAATTAAAGATCTCCTGATAAGTGGTACCAGCTACTCAAAAGAGTCATACATACCACCAGTTCAAGCCACCTGACGGGACAGTTAGAGCAAATCAGAGCTGCCTGGCGGCAAGACATAGGAATTACAGTTCCATCATGAAAGTATCAACCTCCTTAAAAGGTGACTTTCATAGAGTCCTTTTTAAAGAAAGTTGAAACCATCTAGACATCCACCCATAAAGGAGCAGATAAATAAAATGTAGTGTTTTTAATTATAAAAGAATAAAACTAGAGTTAAACAAAAAGAAATAGCTCTAAATATAGCAGAATGATTGGATCTCAAAACCAATGCTGACTGAAGTAAGAAAGCACATGTATGTCTATTTAAGTAAAATTAAAAGACTACAACAGGGAAACAGATTCTGTAATGCACCTTTTGTTCTACTCTCCTGTTTAATGCCCATCTTCATTAGCCCAGCCCACTTTAGTAATTACTTTTATTCTTTCATTTATTTTCGTATCCAACATTTCCTTAATTTTAAAGCCAGTATCTGACTACTTGTTCCGCACTATTAGCTGCCAACTTCCTTTTTACTGTTTTTCCCTGCCTATAAAGCATTATAGTATACAGTGAACTCTGAGCACTTCTGTTTGTCTTTCTGAGATCTACCATGTTTTGGTTTCATTTCGTTCAGAATTCACTGTAATAAATTCTCTTAGACTCCCCTAGCATTGTTCTTTCTTTTGATACAGGCTACTCACTTTCAAGTTAGTAGTGTTGTATGTAAAACAGTAAACAAATGTCTCATTCCCCTTTTCAACCTGACTTCATGAATTATGTTTTACATCAGATTTTGCGCCATTCTTTTTTCCATATATCATTACTTGATTTCCTCCATTTCAGCTATGACTTCTTTGGCTTCCTGTTTTGCTTTTTGGAGGAAAGGGAACATGAAATATTAATGTAGCTCACCCTAACTAGTCATTAATTTTAGTGTACTCAAAGATATTGATCTCTTCAAAGTTTTTTTAAAAAGAGCATCAAATATAAGACTGAGAATTTAAAAAGCCAATACTAGGTGTTGAGTCAACAGGTAGGTGAGTAAAGTCCACATTAAGAGAATTTTCCTTTTTCATAAAGTTCTGATAAATTCTGATAATGTTATGGAATACTATATACTATAGCAGAGTTTTAAGGACAGCTTTGTAAAAGAAAACATAACTACACCGGGCATGGTGGTGCCCTCCTATAATCTGTGCCTGTAATTGCTGTAAGTCTGAGGTCAGCCTGGGTTACACAGTGAGTTCAAGGCCAGCCTGCACTACATAGTGTGACTCTGACTCAAAACAAAGAAGGAAGGAAAGAAAGAAAGCAAGAAAGGGAGGAAAAAAGAAAGAGAAAGAAAAAATGTTAAGTGGAACAATACAAGAGGAAATAAACTCATAGTTTATCCAACAGTTCTTTCTGAACAGTAATGAAGTGCTTGCTTGCTTTGGCAGCACATATACTGAAGAATAATGAAAAGAGGTCTCTGACCTTGTGAGTCTGTCTTTGGACATACCCCATTCAGTACTGGCTGCAGGGACAATAAAGGCAAGTAAGCTTGTTGGGCATGCTGTTGCAAACCTATAATCCCAGTTACCCAGGAGGCCACCTTGGGTAACTTTGCAAAACCCTCTTAAGAAAGGGCTGAGGATGCAGCTCGGTGGTAGAGCTGTTTACAGAACAGTGATACCTCTGGGTTTAATCCTCAGTACCATAAACAAAAGAAGAACAAATACAACAAAAACTACCAAAAAAAGAGGAAGCTTACTTACAGGATGATAAGCTAGAAAAGACAGAAAACATTACACATAAAAGATCTGCAATTCAGAAAGACTCTGCTAGCTACACAATGAAATTAAACCAAAAAGAGATGCTTATACTTAGATTTAAAACACAATTATCTAAACTTAAGATGGGGGAGAGCTTACTGGGTAGAAATTTATTAGAAAAAGAATCTTATATTTTAGTGATTTAAAGTGGTTTCATCTGTATAAAAAAAATGCAATTTTACACTGTACATTAGGAAGTGCTCAGAATTTCTAAGAAAAAAGTTGTCATGAGCTACTGAAATGGGCAATAAGGGTAGGGTTCAAATGTATGATCCCCCTGCCTCAGCCTCTTATATCTCTAAGTGCTGGGATTACAAGTACAGTTCAATTTTTATAACTCCCTTATTTCAAGAATTTTTTAGAGAGTCATTTTAATACTTAGTTGAAAGGACAAATAAAATTAAAGGAACAACATAACATTAATTCTAAAGATGCTATTGTGTTTTTCAGAACTATCTGCTTTGGCAGAAAAGACTTTCAAGCAATTTTCCTTTAATTAGTAGTTGAATGTTTTGGTGCACGTATTACTTACTAAAAATAAAGTGTCAGAAGGTCAGAGTTGTTGTTATACAATTCTCCTTTATGCTAAGGAATGTTTAATGAAATTAGAGGTAAATGATGAAAGGGAAGTCAGGAAATACCTCGAATCACTAACGCTTATGTTTACAAACAAATTGGTTCAGAAACAAGTATTTATTTTGCTTCAATTCGCAAACTCTGCATAGAGTGACAAACATGACCCTGGCACCCTGCCCACACAAATATAAATGCACCCATCTTCCCCCATATTGTAAAACAAATTAAGTTTGTAAACTGAGGTACCACTGTATTATAAAATGTCTTACTTACCTAGGGATATTAAATAAATAATCTATTAAGGGACTCATGAACCTTTATCCTATATAAAATACTAAACTTTATAAGTGGTAAAGCTTTAATGGGAAAAAAAAATTTACATTTTATCTAATGTCAAATGATTTTGAAAGATTAAATCTCTTCAGAGCAAAAGCATTAACATAAATATGTATATACATACAGAAATGTACGGTCTTTTGGAAAGAAGTCTTCATATGATGTAGAAGGAAATGCATTTAACTTGTTTTCCTGTTCATTGTGAGTCACACATATATGATCTACATGGAAAAAAATACAACTGTGAGTAACAAATGTACCAAGTTAAGCACCATTCACTAAAATATCTAAATACTATCTTCTAGAAATTCTGCCTACAGGAAATCCTAAAATTTGCAAACATATTAAGATTTCAGTGTACAGCCAGAAGATTAGGTGACAGTATTTTCAAAAACATTAATAATGACTAGGATAAATTGAAATGCATATAAGAGACTGTCACTAGGAAACCTATAGTTTGGTCTGAATGTTATCTAAATTTTAACCAACCTTAAGGTGAACATCAGGTATCCCTCTTTCTGCTTATATTCTGCAGAAAAGTATCGTAGTTTTTCAAGCCTTATACAAGGTCAGAAAATAACGAGTGTATCTTTTGTTTGCTCTTTGTTCTATAACCATCCATTTTTGAAGGAGGAATCTGAGGTGTCTGGTTAGTTCTTTTCATCTATTTTTCATGTCTTATTTCCTTATATTATCTTTTACACAACCCTTCCATTATTCCCCTCTTCTCTTTGTTCTTTTTTACAGGACCTGGTATCAAACCAAGGGTCTTGCCCATGCTAGGCTTGCATTCTACTTTTTTCTTGTTTTTATACTGTACTTCAAATATTCTTACCCTCTAACATATCTATAACATAGAAATAAACTGGTGTACTTAAAGAAAAAATTATGGCTTATAGGAATATTCTGTTTGACTTAAAACTTCTTTTAATGTGTACAAATGGGTTTCAAGGAAAGAAGTGATTCTTATCCTGCCTTATTATATGGCTTTTTTTGTTTGTTTGTTTGACTTTTTGAGACAGGGTCTCACTATGTGGTTCAGACTGGCCTTGAACTCACTATGTAGCCCAAGCTAGCCTCAAACTCACAACGATCCTCTTGCCTCAGCCTTCTGAGTGCTGGGATTACAGGAGTGCATCACCACATCCGGCTATATTGCTGTTAAAAAAATGTTTTTTTCAATGCTACTTATTGAAACATATAAAGCAGACTTCATTCAGTTCTACTTTCATAGGTACAGAGATATTCCAGTAAGGGAGAGAGACTGGACTCAAATTGAAACAGCATGAGCAAGTGGCAATTCATAGTCAAAGAGCAGGTTGGTGGTTAATGGATGAAAAATGGCTAGGAGGAAATATAAAGGATGAAGGGGAATCTAGCTAACCAACCTAACAGGATTGCTGTTGTAGAGAACACTCAGACAATCACCAGGAAGATGGGGTGAGGCGGGGGATAAGGAACCCGATCAGATATTTATCAAATATTGAGTGTGAAGGGGTTCTTGCTAAAATTGGATTTTTCAAGGAGGTACTTCGATGGACCCAGGAGGAAGTTCAGAAGCCTCACTAAAATCTGGTCAAGCAAAGTGCTTTAGTTTTACTAAAAACAACAGCAATAAAAGTTTAATGAAGAATATTTGAAATTATAACCCAAGACTACTGGCTCATTGAAAAGCAACTATTCCCCCTTAATTACCTAGATAAAGAAGGTTTAAAATCTTATGGTTGAAGAAAACTGTAATAATTACAAGAAATTATGTAACTAAGAATTCCTGACTTTTTCTCAGGTAATTTCTTTGCCAAAGTCATAGAAAATTTATATTAGCAAATATGCACAAAACAAATAGAGTTGGAAATAGGATTTATGGAAAAAAATGAATATTTAAAATTATACAACAGGAAGGAGAAATAATTCCTACCAAGAAAAAAGTATCCAACCTTGTATGGGGACACAGCAAGTATTTACAGTTATAACTAAGTGAGGTAAATAAAGGTAATCAGTGGTTTGATGAGAGTCTGGGGAGTGCAGGCTGGTTCCCAGAGGGCTTGCTTTGACCTCACACCAAGTCCCTTTTTTTCTTCAGGTTTTTTTTTTTTTTTTGTCTTTTCGATACAGGGTTTAACTGTGCAGTTCAGGCTGGCCTTGAACTCAGTGATCCTCCTACCTCAGCCTTCACAGTGCTGGGATTACAGGCAATGCGCCACCACGCCCGGCTTTTTCCTCAGTTTTAGTATTCTTTTAAAAATAAATGCTGCCGGGCGCGGTGGCGCATGCCTATAATCCCAGCACTCAGGAGGCTGAGGCAGGAGGATCGCTGTGAGTTCGAGACCAGCCTGGGCTACAAAGTGAGCTCAAGGCCAGCCTGAACTGCAGAGTGAGACCCTGTCTCAAAAAGGCCAAAAAAAAAAAAAAAAAAAAGCTAGTGTGAAAGTTTATTACACGTTTTTAATCTTTGTACTTGCTAACACAATGTCAATTACTAATTACTTAAAAACTGGCAATTATTCTTTTGATAAGTTAATTTCAGATGAACAAACTATATGAAAACAAAATCATAATATTTAGCATTTCTATTAATGAAATTACTTTAAGAGTCCCAAAACAAAAACCCAATTTACTTTTAGTGGTAAATATGCTCACTTGGGCAGCACATACAATTTTAGTGGTAAATAAGTTGTTTCACAAAGCAAAGTGTTGCTTACAATTAGTTCCTTGTTACCACTGCCTGCATTTAAAAGTCTGTCTGGGGAAACCTGTATAATCCCTTAAACGTGTGTTCATTCTGAAGGGGCCCAGATGTGTCACAGTAGCACAAGCATTATTCTGAGCTCACATATATTAACACTCAACAAATGCAGGAAAAAGACTTCCTCCAAACTCTTCTAAACTACCTAAAAGCAGGTCCTTAGAAACAAAATGCAAAACACTAAACATACAAAAATCTCAAACCTAACTGTTATAAATCTCTTCCTCTAGGAGTTTCAAATAGGAAAAACTGACTTATCACAGGTAAGCCAAGAAGTTGGCACCATATCCAGGCACTGTCACAAACTATCACTCCTCCCGTCTATTCCCTTCAGGACCCAGTCAGCTTTCCAAAGTCATCTGTACTATCCTAACTGCCTCTTTTTCCCAAGCCCCCTCTTCTAAAAGTCATTTGTTCTTCTACAAGTGCCTTTGCTCCTACTTTTCAGCTATTAGGAGGGTGTAATAAGTAACCTCTCAAATCTCAGCAGTGCTTTGGGTATTCACTATTTTACGATTCTCCTGTGCACATAAAGTGAAAAGTGAATTAACGTGTATGCCTTTTCCCTGTTAATTTGTCTCTTGTCAGTTTAATTCACAGGCCCCCAATGCTAGCCACTGAGATACAGATTTCACCCCACACAATTCCAGATTTTACTGAAGGATACTGTAAAAGGGAGGATATTTTTTTTCAAGAACATATTCTTCTGAAATTATATTTACTGAAATCGAGAAAACTTTTAACGAACAAAATGTTTCTTTAAAATAGACTGATGATGCTAGACTATATTGCAGAGACTTAAAAGCTGTAAGGCTCCAAATTATGGCAGTAAAATAAAAACTAAAATCTTTTGCCAATATCCAACTGTATTAATTAAAATCTGTACTGTCTCAATAGGAGCAAATCTGTGATAGACTAAGATTTATGGAATTTTGATTCTGATAAAATAACTTCAAATTTTCCAGTCTTATTAAAAATAATAACAAGTATGTCTGCCCTGCCCCAGTTTCAAGCACAGTACCTAAAACACTGTACTTTCCTAAGTGATGAGGAGCATCTACTACTATAGTATTTGGTCTTACTTCCTAGTTCCTGAGCCAAGAGCTCCTAAGACCCTTGGAATCTCCAGAGTGGTGTCTGTCTTTAGTACAGTAATGCAGTAACTGGTGACACGGTCCTTGGGATGGTGGCTCATCATTGGAAAGACCAAAGCACAATCACAGGAGTGGAACTTTTAGCCCTCACCACTTCTGTCCCTCATCTCCAGGAAGAGGACAGGGGCAGGCAACTGATTCAATGATTCAGTCATTTGCGACTATGTAATGAGACCTCAAAAAAAATCCTAAACTATGGGATTCAGAGCACTTTTAGCTGAGTGAAAGCATCCATATGCTGGGAGGGTGACACACACTGGAAAAGCAACAAGTAGAGAAGCTCCTTCACCTACAGGCCTTCAGACTCTGCCCTTCGTTACTTTTCATCTGGCTGTTTATTTATACCCTTTCCACAAACTGCTAATAGTAGGTGAAGTTTTGAGCCTGAGTTCTTTGAGCCATTCTGTAAAATTACTGAACCTGAGAAGGGTGTTGTGGGAACCCCTGATTTGGAGCCCACTGAGAAGTAGCAGAAGCCCAGCGTTTGTGACTGGCATCAGAAGCAGAAGATGAGCCTTAGGGGACTCAGCCCTTAACTTGTGCAGTCAGCACTGAGTAGTTAAATGTCACAATCAGACTAAATTGTAGAACATGAAGGTATCCACAGAAAATCGGAGAATTGCTTGGTATGGTGTCAGAAGTGTTATGAACAGAGAAAGAGTTTTTTAGTGTGTCATCTCTGAACCTTCTAAATTTAGTTTTAGAGCTTGAAAGACCAATGGTCTAAAAAAATAAAAAATAAGCCATCAACATCACTACACAGAATATACCTTTCCAGTAGTGTTCTTCACAGAAAGCAGGGGTTTTTTTAGTGGTAGAATTCAATTTGCATTCTTTATATGAAGAAGACACGTGCATTCCCAATCTCCAGATGGGTAAGATTTTTCATTTAACAGAGGAAACTGACATAGCTTAGCAATGTGGAGCTTACATTTTGTTTCAAATTATAATTAATTAATGGGATATATGAAGGATGGCTTGCTTTGGGGCAAGGAAATATAAGAGAATATTTTAGGACTGGGGTAAGAAATGTACATACGCTTTTTCAATGTTGAATTTTTGCTTAGAGTTGCATCATTCACTAGAATCATTGCTTGGATGTATTCTGTTAAAAAAATAAAAATAAAAAAGAAATGAAAGCAAGTAAAGAAGTTGTCTCAGTCATGAGGTAATACATAATTTTGTTAATATTTTTTATATATGTCAAATATTATACAATGAGCAGATACTGTTTTGGCAACATCCTCATCTTCCCCCGTAAAAAAGACAAAGGTGTTAAAAGAAAAAAGTAGGCTGACAGAAAAAGAAGAAAATCACTAGCTATTACTCACAAATAATCAGATTCATCCACTTTTACAAGATTTCCATGGGCCCAGCCCTTCTCCCTCCTGAGCCCTAATGCATGTTGGTGGCAGTGGTGGGCTTCGGAAGAGGGAGTAAAAGGAACCAAAATGCAACCAGCCTTGAAATGCAGCCAACAGACACCCTGGGCCACTGCTGTGGACAAGGTGGTACCCCTGAGTTCTGGGTCAGGGTCAAATATTACTGACCAGCCAGGCAACACGTCTGGTCCCTGGTGCCCAGGCTAGCACCTGTCTGGAGACCAGGCTCTGGGCTGAGGATGAAGGGAGGAGGAGGGAGGAAGAAACAAAAAATTTAAAAAAAGATATCCATGGATTTGGTAAAAGTAAGTTTTCATAGAAATAGAGCAAAAAAACAGCAAAGAGATTAGGTTTTCAGAAAATGAAGCAATTATTTGACTTTTAAAACAATGCTGTTAAAATTATAGTACTCTATAGCCATATTCAAGATTAAGCTTATTGAAAAGTGTTTTTATTCCTTTATACCTTTATTTGTGGCAGATCCATCTTTGATCTTTTGTTTCAGTGACTGTAGCACATTTTGTACTTTTTCAAATATGAAGTCCACCTTTCCATCATCTTCTAACTCCATCCAGAAACTTTTTGCATCACCTATAATAAAAAAAAATGGTCTAAGAGTTTAACAGAAACAGACTAATTTCCCCAAGGCACGTATTCAGAAAGATCTACTTAATTTTCAGTAAAATCAATATTCAATTTGTCACTTCCCTTGAAGAAAAAAGATTTTAGTCATGTTTCCTTTTAAGAAACTACAAAGAATATGACTGAAGTATCTCCTCTATTTTTCTCTTTTTTTTTTCTCCTCTATTTCTCTTATCTTAAAAAATGTATTATGGTCTGTGGATGTAGTTCAGTGGTAGAATGTTTGGCTCCCATACACAAGAGCCTGAGTTCCATCCCCAGTATCACAAAAACAAAACAACATACACACACCCATATGACTTCAATGACACTACGAAGGAGTTACTTTAATACAGGGTGGTACTGAGGCATATGCATAGTTTTTAAAGTTTCAGAGATATAACCTATGGTAAATATAGAAGTAGACAGTTTCAGAATGAAGTGTCTCAAAGACTACTGATATAACTAAATATCCAAAAGTACTGCTTTCTTTTTTGAGTCCTGGGGATTCAACCTTGGGGTGTTCTACTGAGGTATATCCTCAGCCCTTTTTTCAACTTTTTTGAGACAGTCTTGCTGAGTTTCCCAGACTGTCCTTGAATCTGTGATTCTCCTGCCTCTGCCTCGTGACTGCCTGGGTTCACTGGTACCGGTATGTGCCACCATGCCTGCCAACACTGCTTCTAAAAAAACTCTTATACAAACTTTAATTATATGAAACCAAATAGTGTTTAGTTTTTATATAAAGGAGCCAACATTTCTAATGTCCATCAAGATAAATCTTTTTGCAAGCAACACCATGCACAGCTAACATATTAATACAAATGCTCTCAGAGAATTAATCCTTTCAAGTTGAAAATAAATGAGAAAGGCAACTAAAAATTAAAATTAGCAAAACTTGAACTCACATCCCAAGTTTAAATCTAACAAAAATACATAACGTGCTAAGTACAACTTATAAAATGTTAAAATATATACAATTATTTCAAATTAATAGAGCTTTAAGCAAAAAAGAGATATAATAATTGTATAGGTCAAGGTCACTTGAGAGGGTTGGGGATGATAAAGTGATAAAGTGCTTGCCTAGGAAGGTCAGTTGAGTAGCAGTTAGTAGATTAATGAGAAAAAAAACCTAAATATATATAACTATATAGTTGTCATATATTATATGTATATATCATATACATACATATATACAGAGTACACCAAAAAATGTATACATCAGGGAAAGAAAAGCTTGAATAAATATTTTAACACTAAATTTATTGAGGCATCATGAGATTAAGTTACCTTTGGCCTCTACAGTTACAATAGGTACTCAAAGCGGTAGCCATTAGCTTCCAAGATATTTATTAGTACAGTGAACTGTTAAAGTGTGTATATATTTTTTTGGTGGTCTGTCTCTTTCTCTCTCATATTTTCCTTGATAAACATTAAACCCTGATAAACCTCCAACCCTGCAATAGAGGCAGAATATTCCTAAGAGGCCTGGTTGTTAGAGTCCTAATTCACTCTAAAAGTGCTAGGGAAAGTCATCTTTCCCAAGGGATTCTCCACCTAATTAGGGTTGTGCCACCAAGTAGCCTCAGGAGAGGTGCTGTTTCCCTGTTAACACTGTAGCCTGATGTGTACTACAAGAGATAAAGCCTACTTTTAATTCCTGACAGCATAGCTCAGACAGTTTCAAGATTTGAAACAAATGCAACATGAGAGGGCGGAATGGATGACAAGTGGTGTGTAAGGGGTAGACACAGCTGTGACAGGATGACTTTTATGCATAATGCTAAGCAACTTTACATTTATATGGAAGACTACTCAAGAAGTGCAAGTATCTTATGATGTGATTAGATATGTTTCCTAGAAAGATCACTGTGCCAGAAGTTCTGGCACAAGCCTGTAACCCTAGCACTTTTAGAGGCTGTGACAAGAGGTTCACAAGTTTGAGCCCCACGTGGGCAACTTAGTGAGACTGCCTCAAATATAGTAACAGTAATAATGGGGCTGGGGATGTAGCTCAGTGCAAAAGCCCTAGGTTCAAATGCCAGCACCTCAGGCAAAAACAAAACAACACATTCAGATGGTGGCAGAAGAAGCTAAGAGTGAGTTCCATCTTTCTATCTCAGAGAACCACACAGCCAGTAGTGCTATTCAGTGAGGTACAAAATGAAAGGGACAGATAAGAATTCAAGTGGGGAAGGAAGGAAGGAGACATGGAAGAGAAAAGGAGGCAGGAAAGATGGTATATACACACACACAGAATACTCTTCAGTCATAAAAAGGAAGGAATTCTATCATTTGTGACAATATATGAGTGTAAGTAGGATATTACAGTAAGTGAGCTAGGCCAGGCACAGAAAGGCAGTACTGTATGATAGTATTCATGTGGACCCTAAAAATGCTGATCTCAAAGAAGCTTACAGTAGAATACTGGTTACCAGAGGCTGGGGAGAGTAGGGAGGAGGAACGGATGAGCAAAAGTTGCTGAACATATTCTAACTTACAGTTATGGTGCTCTACTGTATAGTACGTGACTATAGGTAATATACTATACATTTCAAAAAAAGCTACAAGAACATTTTCTGAATGTTTTCACTACAAATATATACATGTAATAAACATTACAGCATACAGTATAAATACATTTTTTTTCAGAAACAAGATCTCACTGTGTAGTTCAGACTGGCCTTGAACTCACTATGCAGTCCAGGCTGGCCTTGAACTTGCAACAATCCTCCTGCCTCAGCCTTCCAAATGCTGGGATGATAGGTATGTGCCAGCATACCCAGGTGAAATACAAACAATTTTTATGTTAATTAAAAATTAACTAGTTGAGCTGGGGTATAGGTCAGTGGTATGAGTCCCTGGGATCCATCCCCAGCACCATACACACAAAACAAAAATTTCAGGCTCATTCAACACTGTCCTGCCTGGAGAAAAACAGTAGTGATACTAAAACACGGCAATGTTTAAAACCATCTTAGAATGCCCATACTACTACCATATTACTAACTTATCATGACAAAAAATACAACAAACTGGGTTTGGTGGTGTGTATCTGCAATCCAGCGCTGAGGAGGCTGAGGCAGAAGGATGACTCCAAGATTGAGGTCAGCCTGGGCTACATAGTGAGTTCAAGGCCAGCCTGAATTGCATATGGAGACTGTCACAAAAAAAGGAAAAACAGATACAACAAAACTGCTTAGTCTTAGAAAATCAATTAATAAAAGAACAACGGCAATATAACTTTTTAAAAAAGAGAGAGGCCATAGCTTGGTGGTAGAGTGCCTGTTGAGCATGCATAGGCCTTGGGTTCCAACACCAACCTCCTGACAACAACAATTAAGAAAGCGAAGTTAACAAAGCAAAATATCAAAACTATCTGTTTTTACAATAAATGAATATAACCAAGCATCCTGTTTCTTGTAAAATCAATACTATTTCAGACTGCTAGGTTTCACATTTGTTCAAGAAAAGAGAACTTGTTGGTGGGTGACAAGATATCACTTTTCATCTCAGTACTATGGGAGACTGGGGCAGAAGGATCACAAGTGTGAACCCAGTCTGTGTAATTTAGGGACTTGGCAAAATAAAAAAGGGCCAAGAATGTAGTTCAGTGTGAAAGCCCTGGGTTCAATCTCTACTACTGTTGGAAGGAAGGAAGGAAAGAAGGAAGGAAGGAAGGAAGGAAGGAAGGAAGGAAGGAAGGAAGGAAAGGAAGGAGGGAGGGAAGGAGGGAAGGAAGAAGGGAGACAGAGACAGAAGAAGAGACAGAGGGAGGGAGGGAGGACAGATGGACAGAGACTTTCATCATCTGCTGTAGCCTGTAGAGATTATTATTACAATGTAAAGAATCTTAGTGTGTTGGGCAAGGGGTATAGCTCAGAAGCAAACCTTGTAGGAGAGGCCCTAGGTTTGATTCTCAGGCCCCCAATACACACAAAGAATTTTAGTTTTTTGTTCCTGATCTTATTTGTATACTACATGCATGCACAGCATTACAAACTAAAATTATATATATAAAATATCACCAGAAGATAAGGAATAAAGGAGCAGGTACTGAAAAACTGACTCATAGACCAGTACTGCCGATACTGCCTCCACAACTAAAGAATACCATCTGATACCAAACTTGCCTTACTTAGCTAAATATGACTATTTACTATAAAACATAACTATATGGCAAGAAGTATAACAGCTCTGTAAATTATATACTTATACTATATGTCCCCCAATCTCACTTGAGACAGTCTTTGTAAAAAGGTCAAATTCCTCAATCATAATGATCCAAATTTATTAGATGAAAATTTACAGAACACTCACAAATGCACTGATAATGACCTCGGTATACAGAAACACTTACGTGTTTGTCTAGGATCTCTCAGGCATCTTTAAGCCTTCGAACAATAACATGTGGTTTATGAATCCCTGAGAGCCCCCAAATCCTTTCAGAGAACACAGAAGGCAAACTATTTTAAAATCTATGTGCAAGTTCCTGGATTCTATGCCAAGAACCACACACACATACTCAAAGTACTACCACTACTACTACTACTACTACTGTTATTACTACTAGTAATAATAATAAATTTGCCTTTTCTGTTTTACAGACATTAACTGACTGTTCAAAAGCACTAGAGAGTAAAACTGATGCCTTAGTATGCACCAATGCAACAGCACCAAACTACCAAGTTACAGTGATTGTTACCACTAATTTCACTTAATGTACTAGATGAAGCAACATAACTTATCATCATTTGTACAGTCATTACAGTACAACGGCCATCTCAAGGAACAAGGAGGGGCTGGGGATTTAGCTCAGCGGCAAAAGCGCCTGCCTGGCAAGTGCAAGGTCGTGAGTTTGGTTCTTGGTACCGGAGAAAAACCAAAAAAAAAAAACAAAACCAAAAAAAAATCAAGGAACAAGGACTTATTGGACCAAACAAGCTAAATTAGCTTTTATTTATTTATTTATTTATTTATTTTTGGTTTTTCTCCGGTACCGGGAACCGAACTCACGACCTTGCGCTTGCCAGGCAGGCGCTTTTTGCCACTGAGCTAAATCCCCAGCCCCTAAATTAGCTTTTAAAACTAGAAACTATTTTTACTCTAAAAATAATGAACCACCTTTTAAATGAGATGAGTAAGAATACTGACAGATATGATTTTTTTATATTGTATGAGGGAACCTGTCAACAATTTACCGAACCACTATTTTGTAAGTGGGCTTCACAAGATGTTGTTAATCACATATATGCAAAAGTCCAAGTGCAAAATAAACCCATGGATTTTAACGTAACCATAAAAACTGATATGAGACCAGGGATATAGCTCCATGGTAGAAGCGCCTGCCTGGCAAGCACAAGGTCCTGAGTTTGATTCAAAGAACAAAAAAAGAAAATTGATATGAGCTCAGATTCCACATTCCAACTAACTTTTAAGGAATGAATATTTGTTGAGTTTTGGAGACATAATAGAAAAGTATCAACAACTGTATGAAAAGCCATTAAAATGCCTTCCTCCTTTTCAAGGTCCTGTGTAAAACTTCACTGTCTATGTATTTCAACCAAGGCAACATAACCCAGTAGTTTGAATGAAAAAGCAAACATGAGAATTTCTCTGCTACTAAGCCAGGTTTTAAGATACTTGTAATGATATAAAACAATACTGTCCTTATTTGAAAAGTTATTTTTCCTACTTTAACATGTTGGATTTGTTCTTTTTTAAAAAATGGGCCAATTACTGTATCTGAAACTTTTTAGTTTCAACTTCTAAAATAGTTAAGTATCAACAGACATTACATAAACAAAAATTCTCTAGTGTTTTCAATACTCTAAAGAGTATAAAATTCCAAGACTTGCCAGGGCTGTAGCTCAGCAGCATAAGCGCTTGTCTGGCAAGCCTCAGGTCATGAGTTCGATTCCCAGTACCCACTCCAAAAAAAGACCAAGACCAAGAAAAGTTTGAGAACCACTGGCCTAGATCATTCCAGTGAAATCAGTGTGATGATCTGTACAGTAACCTGTGTATTACAAGTATACTCTATGGCAGTGAAACGATTCTGTATAATACTGTAATGTTATACATTTGTCAAAACCCATATAACTTTAAAGAATAAAGAATGAACCTTAAGGTACATAAATTTTTAAAAAACAATTTAAGAAGTCAGTAAGGAATGCAGTCTATAAAGAGAATGTAACTATTACAAATGTATAAATGACCTCACTAAAGGGAGGAAAAGGTGCTGACTTGGGAAAGGATAATTCTGAAGATGCTATATGTAGATTAGATTTGAACAATTAAGTAAATGGATGACAGGTAGTGAGAACCAAGTTTCTCACTATTGGAGTGGGAGTTTACAGATAAGCAAGGAAAGGAGACTAAAATGATCCATGTAGCAATGGACTAGAGTTGGAAACATCATATAAATTCCAACTGAGTTTGATATGGATTGTCACACTTACAAATATTTATAAGTATGTCCATTTATACAAGTTACAAACAAATACTTCCCTGCTCTGTCAGGTGAGAGGGTCTATAAGCAAGAGACCCATTAAGACCCTGTTGCCCAGATCTTGGTTTCTAATAAAAGGAACCAGAGCTTATTCAAGAAATGGTTGATTCAAAAACTGGTATAAGAAACACAACATGAGCCTTGAGTATCTTCTAGTATTAGAAAACAGTTAGAAAATAAAAAACAAGTAAGAAAAACCTACACTGATGTATACCTACATTACCAAGCGTGTACCCTTGATGTGATGCGATGAAATGGCACTTTACCTCTGTAACCTTACTCCTCAAAACTCATACTGATGGGAGTGTGTCAAAGGGACACAAAAGCCACCTTAAATAGCTCCCAATGGCCAAGCCGGGGGCAATTTAAGCAACAAAATCAGGAAAGTAGTATTGGATTGTAATGCAAAGTATAAAACACATATCCACTGATGTAAATATATCTACTGACACAAATATATAAATGAACAGATAACTGAAGAGAGACAAATCTCTCTTGCAGGAGAATTCTAAATAATTCATATAGATATCCTGCTCTCAAGGAGGGGAAGTACTTCTTAAGTATGGGGTGCACATAATTTACTTCCAAAGGGTACAGTAAGAAATAGGAGAAAATAAAAAGAAGTAACTTTACAGTGGAGAAAACTGTTAACACAACCTACATAAACCAGGTGATAAAAGTTTAGTATGATGTGATGAAACTGGCATTTTACTTTTGTGATCTTACTCCTCAAAACCCACAACCCCAGTCTAGTCATGAGAAAATCACACACTAATTCCAATAGAGGGGTATCCCACAAAATACCTGGATACAAAATCCCATAGAATCAGTAAGAGTCAAGGAGGCGTAAGAAGTAAATGTAATGTAATATTCTGGATAGAATCCTGGAATAAAGTATTATGTAAGCACTAATAAACCATAGATGTTCGTTAATAATGTATCAGTATGGGTTTGTACATTTAAAATGTACCATCTAAATGTAAGATGTTAGTCACAGGTGAAGCTGAGTGCTGGACATATGGTGACTCTCTGAACTACTTTTGTACTATAAAAACTTTAAAAATTTGTTGCTAAAAAGTAAAGTCTGCTTTTTAAAAACATACATTAGAAGATAGGTACAGAGGCACGTAGCTATAGTGCTGGCACTTGAGTGGCTGAGGCAGGACTGTAATGTAAGTCCTGCCCGGACAATTTAGTGCGACTCTATCTCAAAATAAAAAAGGGCTAGGATCTAGCTCTGTATGAAAGGCCTGGGTTCAATCCCCAGTACCATTAAAAAATAAAAAAAGCTCTTATTTAACATTACCGATTATCAATTAATTATAAAGACAGTCAAAACTGGAACTTATTCCCTCTAATTCAGAAAGGTCACTTACAAAGAAAAACTTTGAAAATTCCACAATATAGCTTGTCTATAAATTTTAAACATAAAATTTAACATGTGTTTTTCAACCTACCATTTTTTTCTCCCATCTTTTGGTGTTGCTTATAGATATAAAATTCTTCAAAATTAAGTTTATCAAGACTGAATGATATGAATCACTCTGATGAGAATATAACTGGAATCCAACAATTATCTTCAAAATCTGCAGTCCTCAGCAAAATAAATCATTATGCCATTACAATATTCTTTGATACTTGAATTTTCAAAGAGAAACTGTGGTTGAAGAAACTTTCAGACAGACTAATAGTCCCAACAAAAGTTTGGTCTATGCATCTTCATCCAGTGAGTAATTATAGCTGTATCACATCACAGTATCTTTTTAAAACCAACTCCATCTTTTGGTCCACAACTGCATGAGACATTCTGTAAGAAAAACAATAAAGAATGATACATATTTGTAAAGCACAAAACATATATGGAAAAAGATGTAGTTATAACAACAACTCTATCTTTTAAAACAGCATGAATCATTACAAAAAGAATACAAATTAACTAGAAAAATGTGCAAAATATCAAAATTACCAATAATTAAGAATTAGCTCATATACACCCATAATTCTGTCACCCATATTTAACATACTTGTTAATTAACACTTATACTATTAATCAACAATTAAACAATTCCTATATTATAAATACTTAAAAACCTTCTAAATAGGGATAATAATGCTACCTTGTAAGCTGTGGTGAGGATAAGACTTAACTATTTAGAATAGTGCCTGACAGATGTAAAGAATTCAACAAATGTTAGCAATTAATATTCTTTCAGGATATAATTTCAAAACAAAATTTGAATTTTAGTGTATATAAATTTTCATACTCTTTCACCAATAACATTCTGCACTTTCCTTCATTAGTATTTTTATATGACTAACTGGCTACATAATATACTTTGGGCAATAATCCACACACTAAAGATTTTATAAATAAATTTTAATAAATTAATGAGCATATCAATAAACTCCTATATTGGACATTTAGATTATTTTAATTTTTGAGATTATTTTTCAGTATAATGAATCTTGAATAAAGATCTTTTATGCATATCTGATTATTTCCTTAAGATATACATCTAGTGGCAGAAAAGTCAGAAAGGAATAAAAACCCTCCATCTCATGATATAAGTCACCATGTGGTAAGTTCTACCATTTCCACACCAATCCATAAAAATATCAGAAGACTTTTAAAATATATATGGTCATAGTGAACATAAAAACACCCTATGTACAAAGTCTGTGAAGTCTGTCTGGGAAAAGTAAGAACATGAGAAGCTACAAATATAATGCCAACCATAATAATAACAAAAAAGGATGGGCAGGAAACCACACAAAGGAGACAAACGCACAACGAAGAGTACCTGAAATCTAAAGAAAGTACAATATGAAAATGAAACCTAACAAGCTTATCAGATTGATGAGCTTTTTTTTTTTGGTTTTTCTCCGGTACCGGGAACTGAACTCACGACCTTGCGCTTGCCAGGCAGGCACTTTGCTGCTGAGCTAAATCCCCAGCCCCTGATGCGCTTTAATAAGAGGAAAATAGAGAATCCTGAAAAGAATTTTAAATAAATATATTTGATATCCTCCAAGATATAAAGAAGGAAACCACAGCCGTAAAAAATGTACAATTCCAAAAAATAAGCAATTAAACATGGACTGTCCTGAAGAAAGAACCACATAACTAAAAGATTGGTAACCTGGAAGATTGAGTTTAGTAATTCTTGAAGAATGCAGAGCAAAGAAATAAGAGGAAATATAAAAGAGATGAACAAATCATGATCAAAAATATCTCAGAACTGGAAAACACATAAGCCCTCAGAGTCCAAGCGGATTAATACATATCACTGGACAATCTGTGATGAACTTCAAAATACTAAAAATAAGGAGAGTCTTTCAAACTTCAAGAAAAACCTGTATCATCTAAAAAGAACATGTATCAGACTGGTAATGAAGCTTCTTACCAGAAATGCCAAATGCAAAATGATAAAGAAAAATAAGTATGAACCCAGGATTCTACTTCTAGCCAAGGTGTCTTCTGATACTATAAAACAAGACTTCTACAGATACTCAAAGAGCCACCCAGAAAGAGACAGAAATATGATAAGTACTTCATGAAGAAAATTATCCAGTGTGTGGTGGGGCATGGTGGCAAATGCCCATAATCCCAGTAATCTAGGAGGCTGAGGCAAGAAGACTGCAAATTCAAACCCAGCCTAGACAATTTAGAAATGTATAGAAACCATTCAATTAGGAAGTTGGGAAGGGGAGGGGGTGCATGCCTATAATTGCAGCACTTTGGGAAGCTGAGACAGGAGGATCCAAAGTTCAAGTCTATCCAGGGCAAGGCAGCAAGATCTGAGGGGCTGGGAGTCCTGGGGCCCTGGATTCAATCCTCAGTACTGAAAAAAAAAAAAGGAAAGAAACTGGGAAAAGACAACAAAATAACAAATGAAAGATATGAGGCTGGGGATGTAGCTCAGTGGCATAAGTGCTCGCCTGGCAACCCTGAGGTCATGAGTTTGATTCCCGCTACCAAGAAAAGGAAAGATATGACATTTTAAATATTTTAAGGTTCAAACAGTTTTATAGCAATGCCTAAATAAACTAAACAATTTTCTAGGAAAATACAAACCACTGAGTAGTCTCAAGAAATAAAAATCCCAAGATGATGAATTAAGTATATAAAAAAATTAGAACAATAAAGATTTACCAGAGGGACATGTCAATACATCTCACCTCTCACTCCCTGTATACCAACCAACTCCATTAAGTTTTAAAGACCAATTGTATACAAAACTTAAAGGAATGTGTAATTTCTATTAAAATTATATACAATACACACATATAGAACTTAAAGAAAAACAGATTTAAAAAAAAAATTATACAAACTTATATAAACACAAACTATTACAGAGCAGGAAAAATAAAGAGAAGCTAATCATCTCTTTCTTCAAGATTAGTATAACCTTGGCACACAAGAAAAAAAACCTCAAGGGCAAAGTTACTTCTGATTATAGATGCAAAAATATTTCAATTATCTAGCAGTAGTATCTAAGTAGGGTTATCCCAGGAATACCCAAAAAGTTTGGTGATATGAACCGCCATATTAACAGAAGAATTGGTGGAAAGCTGTGACTTAAAACAAGTCAGTAGAAGTTAATCACTACACTTGGGAGAAGAGACAACACTTAGGAAACTAGGACTAAAAAACAACTTGCTTAGTTTGATATGGGCTAGCTATAGAAACCTCACACTGAAATTAATTAAGTAAACAATGAAACATTAGAAGCATTTTCATTAGTCAGGAATAAGATGAGGACAATCGTCATCACTGCTGTTATTCAATATCGAGCTGTTAGTCTTGGAGAAATACAGTAAAGATTTAAAAAGAGGGCTAAAAATTCAATGAGAAAAATTTGTAGAATAAAACAAAAAGTAAAGTCGAAAGCCATGCAAGAGATTAAGTCTAAAAAAGTAAAAATAAAAATTAAAAAAAAAGATTAAGTTTAACATATTTAAGCAATAGCAACAGAAAAGGGACATAACCACACTGAACAGATTTTTAAAATTACATAGGATACACAAGTAAAGAACGTAAATTAGATAACCAAAGAGAAAAACAGGTTTTTAAAAGAAATTGCAGAAATTTATATACATTATCAGTTAGTAAGTATATGCCAAACTTAAAGAGAAAAATTTTGAATTCAGCCATCAAATGGGCGAAACCAAAAACAATTTTTGGATGTTAGTGTAGTACTTTACTTTAAAGAAACCCTTAGGCCGGCCCGGGCATGGTGGCGCACGCCTGTAATCCCAGCACTCTGGACGCTCTGAGTTCAAGGCCAGCCTGCGCTACAAGGCCAGCCTGAACTGCATAGCAAGACCCTGTCTCAAAAAGACAAAAAACAAAACAAAACAAAAACCTCTCGTAAGCGTCATTCATATTTTCTGAGATTTGAAAGGTAAAACATATTTAATGAAGAAAATTTGCAAAATACAGCAAAGCATAAAGAAAATGTAAATCATTCACAAACATCGTACAGAGGCAGAAAATGCTAATATTTCAGAGTAACTGGAATTTCCAAATTCGTTTTTTCTTTCTCAATTCAATTTGCAAGAGAAATAATTCAGTATGCTTCGTTTCAATTTTCGGCTCCTTTTTGGTTTAAAAAATAGGATAAGATATCTTGACCATTTTGTTTCAGTTGCATCCTTTAGCCATAACAGTAGTGAATATTTACTGCGTAAAAATCACTCATGTGTTCGTATTTAATTCCTACAGCAGTCTTGTGGGGAAAACGGGATTTCTGATGAGGAAGGTACGGAACGTCACACTGTACGCAGCAGACACAAACCTCGCGGCTCGGTTCCGAAAGTGTCTTGACCCCTCCAGCCCCGCTTCCAGAGCCGCCGCTCCCCGCCCGACCTCCCCGACAGTCACGGAACTCCCTGCAGGCTGCACACGCCAAGGAGCGGGGACTACACACGCGTCCGCGTGTTAATCACTTGCTGGGGTGTGGGTAACGCGAGCCGGGCGCTCTGACGACCTCATTTCAACTCCAGATCGTGGGTGAACGACTTCACTTCCGTAGCGCTCGTGGATCTTACCTATAGGCGGCGTCAGTGGCTAACGCGTCAAGCCGGCTTCCCGAGCTGACACCGCAGTCCATCTCCTGCAGTGCCCTCCGCAGCTTCGGGATCCCTCCCCGCGGCTCCGGAACCACCAGAGAACCGAGCAGGGGCTGCGAGCTCCGGGCGGCTCCTCCAGCCCCGGACCCCGAGGGAGCGCGAGGAGGGAAGCTGCCCCGGCAGGCGCGCGGCCCGTGCTTGCGCCGTCCAGGGCCCCGCGGCGCCCCCAGATCCTCCCAATCCCCGGCTTCCGGCACCCTCGAGGAACCCGAGTCGGCAACACTGACTCCACACGGTTTCCGCGCCGCCCGCCACACCTGAGGGCGGCGCTCCGTCCGCTCCGTTGACGACGCTGACTTTGCCGGCGCCGCAGACCTCAGGCCGCACGTGCCCTCTGGCCCGGAAGTACTTCACCACTGACTAGCCATCACCTCAGCCCGGGAGGGGGAAGCACACCACTGCCCCCTCCAGGCTCCCCAGAGATATGACCACTAACTGGAAGGAGTCAGACGGCCAAGACCCGCACCCCGACTTGGAGCCCAGTAGTAACACTTCCCAGTCCAGCCACACCTCACCTCCTCTCCCGCCGGGTACCAGGCACAGCCGTAGCGTCCCGAGCGCGCCACGTCCTGATTGGTTGCCAGTGCTCTCATCTTGTCTCGCGTTCTTTAGATGGGCCAATCGGGTTACTCGTAGTCTAGAGGCCAGCTTCGCTGGAGCGGTGGCACAGTTGTTTCCTTCGGTAGGTGTGTTGCTGCCATCTTGTGTGTGGCTTGGGCTTCTTTGGGGATTGAAAACATGTGCAGCGGCTAGTACTTGTGAAGGAGACCTAGGGGAGGAGAGAGGTACAGGAGGAACCAGGGGGAGGAGATACCGCGCCTTTTCACTTACCCGTAAAGACGAGTCTCCTGGGCCTGAGCTTCATCCCTGGCTATGGAGAGCCAGGCGGTGGTGGTTGTGGTCATCCCGACTTCGGTTTGTTGGTCGTTGTGGAGTTTGAAGGGGCCTTTGATGCTTCACGCTTGATTCTGTGGTTCCTGGCGGCTGTTTCAGTAATCTGTCTCCGAAAGCGTCTGTCAACCTCCTTTATTGATAGCGTAGGCTGGCTGATGGGCCCAAGATTCAGAAAGGAATCAAAGCTAGTAACGGAAGGGGAGAGGGGGAGATACCTCCCCGACCATCCTCTAGTTTGAAAGAAACCTGTTCATTTTTTTGTCGTTTGCCGGGAAGAAGCTGTTTGCTCTCGGGAGTTGCCTTCTGACTAAGGCCATCCTTTGGTATTAATGGGTGTCTGGTTCTGCGTTTGAGCCGTTTTATTCATTAGTATGCCCCCAGCATTCCTGCAGTGGTCTTTTTATTCTAAGATTAAAAAGTGGTACAGAAGTGAAGGAAGAATTTCGTCAAATTTTGTTTTCCCTGATTTTGCTGTGTTTGTTGTAAGATGTATGAGTCTCTGGATCTGCTGTTGCCATGCTTGGTTGCTTCTTCTGGAGGCTCTTGTAGGGGAAAACATCTTAACTCGTGAGTTCTTGCTAGATAGGAGGAAAGAGACAAGAATTATCTCGGGTTTTGTTTGCTTCTTTACATCAAAGTAGAAGGTACACATCATCCTTCGTTTGGGAGGAAAATTTATTGGATCTGAAACCAAGTCAATGAAAAAGTATTGTTTTGTGAGCTGGAGGATTGACAGTTCAAAGCCTGTGAGTTCTGTAGTGCTAGACAAGTTTGAACTACACAGCAAGGCTCTTATCTCAAACAAAATAAATAAAAACTAAATAATAAAATTACGTTTTAAATTTTTTTATTCATCAATCTTGTAAAACCTAAGTTGCAAGAATTCAAATATCAGTAATTTATTGCTGAATTGATGACTAAAGTTCATGTTAATACAAGATATGAGGTGAATGAATGGGTAAGAAACACCAATAACTGGTTGTAGCTCAGTGAAACAGTTAATTCTGTACAAATGGAGCTCACGGTTTCATGAAGTTGTTAACCAAAAAGAAAAAGAGTTTTAGTGGAAAGAAAAAGAAGAGGTCTTGGTAGATGTTTATCATGAGGGGATTCTGAATGGAAGTCCAAATTGTATTGCTTTCTCCCTTTAATAACTGAAAAACCAAATTATGTATACTTCTTTTAATTTTTTTTAATTTATTTAGATGCTGAAGATTAAACCCAGTGCCTCCAGCATACTAAATCCAGACTCTTAGAGTGAACTGCACCCCTACTCTATAAAATTACTTTTAAGTGTAGAAATACCTTTTTGTGGATTATAATAATTTTTATCATATGAAATGTCATTTGGGGGGGAACATTCTGAGATGAATTTCCAGAAATATCCTTATCATCCTCTTTAGTCCATTTCATCATCACCTTTCTGGTATTTAACTAATACATTCTGTTATGGGGATAAATTGAATAAGAAAAATTTGACTAAAAAGAAAGATTTAAAATTGAAAAGATCAAAATGACCACTGCAGTTTTTTATTCATCTGATCAATGAAATTGATTGAATACCTGAATCAGGAGGATTTCCATTTATCACTGACAGTGGGGCTGGGGATGTAGCTCAGTGGCATAAGCACCTGCCTAGCAATTGCAAGGTCCTGAGTTTGGTTCCCAGTACCAAAAAAAGAAAAAAAAAAAATCACTGACAGTATGTGTTAGGTAAATACAGTATAACATTCAAATTGTTTCACTTAAAAGGGAAAAAACCCATTTAA
Organism: Chinchilla lanigera; assembly: GCF_000276665.1. Taxonomy (NCBI): domain Eukaryota; kingdom Metazoa; phylum Chordata; class Mammalia; order Rodentia; family Chinchillidae; genus Chinchilla; species Chinchilla lanigera. Next base: position 2,897,789 of record NW_004955431.1, on the reverse strand, counting down.
AGTACTGTCTTAGTTACTTTCTCATTGCTGGGACAAAATATACAACATCCACAAATTAAAGCAAGAAAAGGTTTATTTTGGCTCGCAGTTTCAGTCCATTGTCCACTAGTTCAAAGGTAGGGCAACATGGCAGAAGAAAAATAGTTCATGGCATGGCAGGTAGGAGGCCAGGTATAGTCAACACAGGAAGAAGGATACATATCCTCCATGCCCACAATCACCCGTCTCCCACCAGGCTTTACCACCCAGCGTACACCTAGATATCAACCTATTAGTGGACTAATCCAGTACTACATGATCCAGTACCATACACCCATTATCCAGTCACCTCCCAAATGCCCCACTTATAAGAATACACAAGACTGGGTGGGGGATATCTAAATATAAGGCATAACATTCCACCCCTGGCCCTCAAAAGACTGATATACATCCTTTATGCAAAATACATTTAGACAATTCTGAGAGCTGCTAAAGCCCTAACAGTTTCAGAATTGCTGAACAGTCCAAGCCCAAAGTCTCTGAGATTTAAGGCAAACTCTTAGATCTGAGGCCCCTTGCAAATTAAAAGGAAGGTAAACGCTTCCAACATACAATGGCACAAGATAAACATTCTCATTCCCAAAGGGTGAAATAGGGGGATAGAAAGGAATGGGACCAAAGCAAGGCCAAAATCCAGTAGGGCAAACCTTAAATCCCATAGGTCCAAGTCCAACACCTGGGACAATCAGTGGCAAGATATGAACTCCAAAGGGTTTAAGTGGCTCCACCCCTGTGGACTTGCTGATGGTGAATCCCTCATGAGGTCTTTGTTTGGCCAGGTTTGTTCACTCCTAGTGACTTTCTTCAAGCAATCCATATTGCTGACTTCTCCAACTTTCTGGGGTCTCCACTGAACCATCAGCTTCACTCTCACAGCTTGACACACTGCCCTGTGAAGAACATACTACCAGACCTCCCAGGCCGTCTTCTGAAATCTGTAAAAGCCTTCCTTACCTGACAACTCTTGCATTCTGCATGCATATAAAACCAGCACCACATGGATGACACCAGTTTTCCACCAAGTGGAGCAGTAGCAGAGCCCTTTTGCATCTTGCTGGTAGTTGCAGAGGCCTCTAAGTGCCTGGAGCACTGTGAACCCAATCCTGAGGAAAAACTTGCCTACACTGGTACCATTGTGTAACATCATGCCCTGTTGCTCACTTCTCAAAGCAAGTCTTTCACTTTTGCAGTTTGAGGCTGCAGAGGGTGGAGTCCTGCAGGTTTGAGTTAAGACCCCAGGCGATGTTTTCTATTGTTCTGTTACAAAGTATAGTACTTGGCTTTTTTTTGAGACAGGGGTCTCACTGTGCAGTTCAGGCTGGCCTTGAGCTCACTTTGTAGCCCAGGCTGGCCTCCTGAGTGCTGGGATTACAGGTGTGTGACATCATGCCTGGCTAGCACTTACTTTTTAATGCTAATTCCTTCAGCAACCAAGTTCTGCTCTGCTCCATTGGCAGGCCATAACTTCACTGAAGCTTCCTTTGTCACCAAACTCAAAGTTTTAAAATCATTCTGCTGATTTAAATTTAAAACCATTCTCAAACTTTTAAAATCGTTTGCCCTTGATTCTCAAGGTACAGCTGGCTGAGAGACCCAACAGTAGCAATGCCACCACAGCAATGTTAGACTACCTTGAAATTTTTCTGCAGGATTAGTCTGTTGTCCTTTTTCAGTCTCCCACAATGTCTTTAGACGTAAGCAAAATGCAGACAAATTTTTCTGCCAAGCGTAGCCTGCAGTCTAACTGCCAATGCAGTCCTTGTTCGCAACTGAAACCTCTAGAACCTGGTCTTCATCAGCTGCATTTCTATCATCATTCTGGTCTTCCAACCTGAACAGAACTGTACTTCTCTGCTACTGAACTCTGTCTTAATTACTTTCTTATTGCTGGGGTAAAGTACCCAACACCCACAAGTTAAAGTAAGGAAAGGTTTATTTTGGCTCACAGTTTGTGGAGGTTTCAGTCCAATAGTCAGCTAGTTCCAATGCAGGGCAGCATGGCAGAGGGCATGGATGAGGAGAAATAGCTTATGGTGTGGCAGGTAGATAGTCCCCTTCCCACCTTTTTCTTTTTTTTTAAAGAGTAGAGGGATCCTTTTCTAGATAAACCTGTAACTTCTCCATTTGTAATCTCATTTGGTCCTGTTGCTTAAATTAACATTTTTATGCAGCTTGAACTCCATTTGTATACAACTCTTCTCTCTCCTGTTTCCTGTCATGATTATTGGTATAGGCATTTTCTTTCTTTCTTTTTTTTTTTTTTTTTTTTTTGATATAGGCATTTTCTGTGTGGCTGAGATTTAAACCAAATTCTCATGTCTCCTTTCTGCTCAGATGAGTTACCTGTTGTTTCACTCTCCAAAATGGCTTTCCTATTCATTTTTCTGCACATATCTCCAGATGGGTTCTGAAAAGCTCCGCCCGAGGGGACATGGGATCTCCCTGGACAGGTTCTTGAGGTGTTATTGATAAAAATCATTTCAGGAAACTTCGTGGAGGGATAGGCTGTTTTATTAGAGTTAGAAAGTAAGAGAAAATGGGACCTCTGTTATCAATGACGCACAAGAAACCTCTCAGACACAGGCTTTATATAAGCTAAAGACTGGATTTATTCTGTCTGGTTGCAGACAGGCTGAGATCATGAATGATTTTGGCAGCTGGCCAGAGAAGTTAAATTTTTATAGGGCTTGGGGATGGGGTTATAATCGCAAGGAATGTTTGGGGTCAGAATTCCCAGGATGGTCAGTGCAGGTATGTAGATAGTACTGAAATTCCCAGTGCCTGGGACATTGTATGTCCTGTCCTATATTTTCTTCATGGCTATCTGTTCAGTTTGCTGCAGGCAGCATGGCTCTTTAATAATTAGTTTCCTGTTGTTTATGGAGGCAGCACTTTTGCTGAGAGGGTCTCTCTCAGGTCAGGCATGATAACCTCAACATTAAACTGTTTTGAGGAGCAGGTTTTTGTTTTTTTGTTTGTTTGTTTTTTGGTACCAGGGATTGAACTCAGGACCATGCGCTTGCCAGGCAGGTGCTTGTGCCACTGAGCTATCTCCCCAGCCCTTGAGGAACAGTCTTGAGGAGTTTAAGAAGGAACAGTTCTGATGAGGAGGATCAGACTGGCTTGTTAACAAAGGAACCAGACTAGTTTTAATTAATTTATCATGGTAAGCTAGGGGCTAGTTAATCATAATGTCAACTCTGGTTTTGTAAGTTACTTCTAGAGAAGTCTTTATTGTTGAGGGGGCAGTCTGGTCTCCATGAGATGGTTCTGCTTGGGGCAGCATCAGTTTTGTAAAGGATTTGCAGGAATCTAAGGTGATTATTGTAGGTGTAGGGCAGTGGTGGGGTCCTTGAAAATCTCTTTCCTTGATGCTCTCAGTCTAGAAGGGGAATATAAAAATTTAGGATTAATCAACCTATATTGCCAGTTTTTAGACAGATACTCCCTAACTGATTAACATTCCTATGCGCAGAACTGAGCAAGAATCTGACCCCAAGTTTTATCTTAATTAAGTTTATTGGTACCTTTTAGGTATACATAATGATTACATTCATCATAGTTACCTTAAGTTTTAAGGATAATAAAGGAAATGTAAATAGAGGGTCCAGGTTTATTTTCTTTTTACTTGCTGTCAGGTCATTTGTAGGACCAAGTGATGAGACACATAGTTTTTAAACAAGAGCAGCTTTTATGTCTCTGAATGCTTCAGAGGAAAACACAAATCAACACAAATACAGCTTTTGTGGGGCTTCACCCTGAGCTGCATCCCTGGCCTTTATTTTTTGTCTAGAAACAGGGTGTCTAAGTTTTTTCCTTGCTGAGACAAAATATGCAATGCCCAAAGTTGAAGGTGGAGAGGTTTATTTCACTTCACAGTTTGTAGAGGTTTCAGTCCATGGTCAACTGGTTCGGAGGCAGGGCAGCGTGGCAGAGGGGCATGCCAGAGGAGAAATAGTCAATGACAAAGCAAGCAGGAGGTAGTGAAGCAGGAAGCAGAGGAAGCAGCAGCAGCAGCAAGTCTTCCTTCCCTACCTTTATATTCCACCCAGGTTATAAGCCGGTTCTGCTAATTGGTGCCACCCAATGGTGCTGCATAGCTGAGCCTAGTTGAGCCAAGCCAAGTGGAGCTGAGCCTGTGTGCTAACACCAGCTGCAGCTGGTAAGACAAGAGTAACTCAGGCAGACAGTGCATCTTGTTAGCTTTGTTCAGAGACTTGTCGCCTAGTGTAGCTTGATATTGATAGCCGTGCTTTGAATATGGGAAGTCAACCTGGAACATTTAACACTGGGCTTATACAACTGTTGCATTTTAAAAGCGGGAAAAATTATTTTTATAATTATGGCAAAATAGAGCAAGTGATTTGGAATGAAAATCACACTGGATTAGATTTTTGGGTAGCTGCATTTTGTGCTTGATAATAAAGCAACAGTTTAAAAAATATTCAAGGAAAAAGAATTTATAGCTCATCAAACTCACCTTTAAGAGTTCAGGCTGTAAAGACAATTTTAAAACTTATAACTAGACATTGGATTCAAGGATGGGCCAAAACAGACCAGACAGTTCCCATAATTAGAAAATAACAAAACTCAGCTAGCCTTGGCATTTCAACACCAGCTGCAGCTTGTAAGATAAGAGTAACTCAGCCAGTCAGTGCATCTTGTTGGCTTGTTTCAGAGACTTATCACCTAGAGACAGATCTGGCTCAGTCTTAGACAAGGATTGATTCTCCCTGCTAACCCTAGCCCTGACCTCCCTGTTATACAATAGTCACCCCCCCCATTAATTTGCTTAAAGTAAGTCTGCCTAGCAATATATGACAAGACAACGTGTAACCAATTGTAAAATGTCCTATTATCTGCCTTTTATACTTCCAACAACCTATATAAGTGACTGTTTAATCATAAGACAAGGCTGGTGATTTGGAACTGAGATTCCCACCAGTTTGCTAGGGTAAGTAAAGCTGTTTGCCTTCCAAAATTCCTTAGTGCTGCATGTCTTCTGATATGGTCCCAATTTATCTGCAACAAAGCCATTGACAAATGTTCAACAAAACAAGTGATGAGCGTCAAGTATATTTGTGTATAGCACCAGGATTAAAAGATGAGAGTAATAGCAATAGAATATTATGTCAATATTATATAGTCTGATGATGTAGAAGTAATATAACCTACTCTCAAAATAAAAAGTGACTCTGTTTTAAACAAAATAAAAACATTTACTTTGAGCAGATGTGAGTGACCATGGTCTGGGAACATGATTCATATTACTTTGAATGACACATGCCACTATGGAAGAGATTATGGGAACTTTTGTAGTCACAGAGCAAAAGAGAGTCATAAATCAATGCATTTAATGAATATATTGATGGCAACATCATGTAGGTGGTGTGGAAGCTGAACAGGCAGAAAACAAGTTAATCTACATTGACAGTACAATTACAGCAGACTAACCTCCTGCCCCATTAGGGCTCTCTACATTGACTATACTTAGGGACCATAATGTTCTACACAGGCTAAAATCCATGTAGAAGTTATACATAAAAGGAGCCCATTATAACTGAAGCAAGGACTAGCACTGACCATGATATACACATAACTGTCATCTGATTTAAGAAAAATAAAATACTTCAAAATGAACAGAAGATGGCAGACAACATCTGTTTAAAGTTACTTTAAGTAGAAAGCAAATGAGAGTCAAATCATTTCAGCTAATGAAAAAGCTCCCCAAAATATTCAGCCACAGAGCCAAAAAAAAAAAAACAAAAAACAACAAAAAACCTACTTCACAACATCCCTGAGTTAAATCTAAACATTTGTAGAGATGAAATCCTCAGGGCTGGGGATTTAGCTCAGTGGCACAGCGCCTGCCCGGCAAGCATAAGGTTGTGAGTTCGATTCCCAGTACCGGGAAAAAAAAAAAAAAAAAAAAAAAAGAGATGAAATCCTCAAATCCAAATTTGAAATGCCAAAACAAATGGACAAAAAGAGGAAGATGTGAAAAGTGAATTTCCTGAACTCAAGAAATAGGTAAAAATAATTTCTAGGAAAAAGAAACAATAGCCAGGATAATATTTAAATTTTTACCCATGGAAAGATTTTGGAAATAAAGGAAGACATAAATGTACATATAAAAAAGGCCCAAGCTGGCTATGTATCTCAGTGATAGCATACTATGTAGCATGCTACGCCCTTGGTTCCACAACCGGCAACATCACACACACACACACACACACACACACACACAGAGTTCATGACCTCCAAGTCATGTAAAACTCATAGACTTTTAAGATAATGATGAAAAATACCTCTGGGATTCCAGACAGAAATAAATTAGCAATAGACTTTTAAACAGTGACATGCAGAGTAAAACACCCATGAATAAACATAGTTACAGCCTCTGAAAGTATAGGCCAAGTATTTTATAACTGTCCCATTTCCAGAAAAAGCAAAAACCATGATAAATTCCACTATAGTAGATAAAAGTATTACGTGATGAATGCCATGAGCAAAGACAAATGAAAAAATAAGGAAAACTATTTAGACATATCACAAAGAGCTAATCTCCTTAATGAAAATAATTTCCTGAAAAATCTAGACCAATAAGACCATCAACCCCATAGAAAAATGGGCCAAAGATATGAAAAGAGGACTTACTGGAAAGGAAATACAGATGACGGGTGTATAAAAGATGTTCCAGCTTTAGTTATACAATGAGAAATACAAATTAAAGCTATACCAAAGAATTAAAACTGTTATGAAGCATTTCTTACCAAAATACAAAAGTTACACAATATACTGTGTAGACTGTGCAGAAATAGTCATTTTGATATATTGCTGACAGAGATGATTACATAACCATAAACTGTATGGGAGAGGATATGTCAATATCGAACAGAATTACATGTGCATTTATCCTTTGGCATAGGCATTTAACTTTTAGGAATCTGTTCTAGAAATACTCTAAAATAAAATACAAGCTGTTAACTGGGAATGGTGGCACACACCTGTAGTCCCAGTACCATGAGAAGTTGAGGCTGGCGGATCACAAGTTCAAGCCCAGTCTAGACAATTTAGTGACTTAGCAAGAATGTGTCTCAAAATAAAAAATAGGCTGGGAATGCAGCTCAGTGCTAAAGCCCTGGGTTCAATCCCCAGTATCCCAATGAATAAGTGTAAAAATAAACTTACTTTGATATATTTAGTGACAACAGCATTACTAGCAAAAGATTGGAAACAATTAAAATGCCCATTAATAGGGGATTCATTGGATACAATACACATTCAGACAGTGAACAATCTCCAGGTACACAGTGCCCAGTCCAAGTTACCCTTTCTCCAGAGAAACTGCATATAGAATAATTTAAAGGCAGAAGGAGGGAGCACAAGAAAGGTGCCAAGGGAAGAGAGTTCTTTAGGTGTAACTTTATGAGATTTCTCTAACTATAACTTGTTTCTGTTTTGACCATAGATTCATATATATTTATATATTGAAAAATTGATTTAATTGTGGAATGAAAAAAACTGAAAAGGAATTGGAGCAAATTAACACAACAGTATAATATTTTTGTGACAAAACCACACCAGAAAAAATTTCTAGTGATTTTCTAACAGATTTTCGTCTATACCTTCAGAAAAGTTAGTAAGGAAACTCCTTTGACAGATTGAAGAAAGTGAAAATGAATACAAAATTCCAGCGGAGAGCCTAGTGTAATAGAGTTCGGGTTTTGTGGCAGGCATTGTGCTGGCACTATATATGTTCTGTGTCATTTAGTTCTTACAGCTATACATTTGCAATTTGTATATTGCAAATATTGCAACCAGCAATATTATTTTCCTGATGGGTTCAGGGAGTTTAAATCACTTGCTTTAGATTACTACATAAGAGTTACTAAATACTAGTTACAAAATAGGAGACTCAGATTTAAGCCCAGAGTTATGTGACTCCAATACCTATGCTTTTTCTGCTACATTATTGCAGGTTATACATCAAATTTTAAGAAGAAAGAACATCAGGATCCGAGGGTTCTGTTTAAACCTATAGTGTTGCTGCTCAGAAAATAAGAGTGAAGACTCCAAAATGGTGGTTTATGTTGTCTTCATGCAAAAGGAGTGTACAAAAGGAGAGAAGTGTGAGTTTTCTTTTATTTATGGCAGGGAAATGTAACACACACACACCCTTGTGTTGTTGTTGGAAATAAATTTTACAAAGTGGTAGGGATTTTTGAGTGTGGGACAGTGGTATACTGCTTGCCTAGCTTTTGCAAAGGTTGAATTTTAGCACTGCCCCAAAAGAAATGAACAAAAAAATACAGTGTAGCTGAAAATTTTAAAATTTAGCAAGCATGGGTTGTCACAATTTTTTTTTTTTTTTTGTCTTTCTGAGATAAGGTTTTACTATGTCGTTCAGGCAGGCCTTGAACTCACAGTGATCCTCCTGCCTTAGCCTCCTGAGTGCTGGGATTACAGGCATATGCCTCCATACCTAGCGCACAGTACTTTTAATTAAAAGCAAAAATCCCGAAGCAAAGCATAGTGGTACATTCCTATAACCCCACAGCACTCTTGGAGGTTGAGGCAGGACAGTCACAGGATCAAGCTCAGCCTGGGCAACTTAGTGACTTAGGAGACTATGTCTCAAACATACAAATCAGTCAATCAATCAGTCAAGCAAGCAAAAAAACCATGAAAACTAAAACAAAAATCCAAAAACCTCTTCTATGTTTTATGCTGAAAGCAGTAGAAAGGTGAAAAGCTAAAATTTTGCCAAACATGTAACAGGAAGAATAGGAAGTGAGCATCCCTTAAATAAGGAAAAGCTTTGCACAGCCCTTTTGTATAAAGTGCTAGTTCAGATAAATTGTGTTTCATCCTACTGGAGATAGAGATTTCAGGGGTACTAAAGCTCTATCTACTCAAGCCAGCCCTTCATATTTCTACTGGTTTTCCTTGACTATAAATATGTATTTTTATTCAGTTCAATACTACTTTTTTGTTGCTGTTGTTAACGGTGCCAAAAGTTTATATGAAAAGTGCAGGGTGAATGGGTACGGAAGAAACCAGCTCCGCAGAGTAAATTTGGGCTGCACAAAGAGAAAAAGAGGGTAAAAGCAAAAATAAAAGTACATACTGCGTCTGAGAAATGCACAGGCTATTGTGCATGAGAGCTCAATGCTACTTTTTAAATGGTCTGCTTCTTGAAGTAATTGGGGAAGGAAATTTTCCTGTTTATATTTATCTGTAATTCATAATGATGGAAATCTGATATGTGATTGTACATGCATGATAGCAATGAGAGGATATGTTGGATTTGCTGTAAAGTCTTTAAAATAAATTTTGAATTTTTTTTTTTTTTGGGTCAGAAGCTATGCTGCTCAAAAGCTGAGAAAGTTGAAACAAATTTGCAAATGATACACAGCTTCCAAGGTAAGATATAATATAACTCAAGATCAAGATTATTGGTCCTTTTTGATAGATTTGTACCTTATGCTGAGCATACTAAAATTTTATCAGGAATAAGTACAGTATACTGATTTAACTTTTACGAAGCAATTGCAGAAGAAAGTGGGTATCAAAGTGGATATCAAATATCCACTTGCCACAATATGCTAAATAAGAGATTTTTCAATCATTCCCTCTACCAAACATATAAAATACTAGATTCAGTGTAAAAATATCCCTTAAAATGAATGTAAGAAAATAAGGGAAATTTTGTGGCTAGGAACAAAACAAATATGTTTTGTAAAGCAAGCAAGTGCTGAAGTCGTTGACCACTTTGGTGCAGGCATGGCTTCCATTGACATAGAAGCTCTGTGCATGGAGAAGGACGGGAAAGAGAAAAAAATCCTTGAATCCTACAGAAGGGTAAGGCTGATCAGAGACCTTACAGAGACCTTCATTTCGGAGTATAAAGTCTTTCCTAATAATTCCTGGTTACTGATCACATTCATTTAAATTTAGGGCCTTAATTTACTCTATTTTCATTGTTCTAAAACTCCACAAGTGGAGAAAGGTCTGTAATATTCTTAGGTACCTCCTTGAAAATATCATAAATCCTCCATGAAGGAATGTATAGTTATAAAATTATCATCGTTAAAATAATCACAAAACTTAACAAAAGGAATTAATAAAAATACTAGCATCAATATAAACAGCAAACAGCTAAAACAGATCCGCAGAGATTTCTGTGGTCAAAAGTATACAATGCATAAAATAAACGTTTAATATGTTTGCTGGGCGTGGTGGTGCATGCCTGTAATCCCAGCACTCAGGAGGTTGAGGCAGGAGGATCATTGCCAGTTCGAGGCTAGCCTGGGCAACAAAGTGAATTCAAGACCAGCCTGAATTGCATAGCAAGATGTTGTCTCAAAAAGATAAAAAAAAAAAAGTTTAATATGTTTAATAAATAAAAGGGATTCTGCCAGGCGTGATGGTGCACACCTCTAATCCCAGCACTTGGAAAAGTGAAGCAAGAGGATTACCATGAGTTCGAGACCAGCCTGAACTACATAGTGAGACCCTGTCTCAATAAATAAATAAATGGGATTCTAAAACATAAATAAAAAATCAGATACTATGGAAGGCACATCTAAAAAAAGAATCAGTAACACATCAGAAATAAAAAATAATAGACCTCTAAAAACTAATTGGTGGGTAGCATATAGGCATAGTTAAAAAGAAAGAAACTAGATAGCTCCTAATACAGATATAGGAAATATAAGATATTAGGGAAACAGATATAGGAAATATAAGATATTGTGAGGTTATCTAATCATAGAAAAAATATGAGATGTATAAGTCAGTGTTCATAGTAGCCATTAAAACTTTGCCAGATTGTTTTTAGTTAATATAGCTAAAAATGCTATAAATATTAGTATACAGATCTTCATATGAGTGTATGCTTTTTTTCTTCTTGGATAAACTCCTGGGATTTAAATTGGTTGTATCATATATTAAGTGGATATTTGACTTTGTGAAGCTGCTAAATTGTTTTACAAAGTAGTTATCCACAGGTAAATAAATAACCAAGTTGTGGTATGTCTATACAGTGGAATATTATTCAGCAATACTTAACAAAGTGGATAAATCTCAGAACAGTTACACAATGTGGAAGAAGCCATCCCCTCTGAAAAAAAACTATACTATTTTGATTGTGATTATTACAAATTGTAGAAAATGCTGCTAATTTATATTGACAGAAAGTATATTAATCAGATATAGAGGGTACAGCAAGGTAAGGGAGAGAAGGATTTCCAAGGGACCAGGAGGAGAAGGTGATATGTTCCCTATCTTGATGTAATGATGGTTTCACACCAAAACATTTCATGTGATACACTGGAATATATGTGGCTTATTTTATGTCTTTTTTTTTTTTTTCTAACAGTATTGCAGGCCAAACCCAGGACCTTCGCATAGCCACATTCTCAGCCCCCTTAATTTTTTTTGAGACAGACTCTCACTAAGTAGCCCAGGTCATGCTCCAACTTGGGATCTTCCCACGTTAGCCTTGCAGAATGTGAGGGTTATAGCCTCCCAGAGTGTGAAGGATACAGTCGTGCACCACCATACCTAGCTCAATTATTTCTTAATATAACTTTTTTTTTAAAAAAGAAATAATTCAAGAAAACAGATTGACAAGTGAATAGAAAAAGATACCTTGGTAACAGTTAGTGGCCTGCAGACTCAGTTCCTATTTGGATTCTGTGACCTTTAAGCCTCTCAGTGTAACTCACTGAAAATATGAAGGGAACAGGTATGACATTCTGAATAATAAACAACAGGAATTATTAATTAGGATTCAAATATTTAATAACATCAGACAAAGATAGCCTCAGGTAGCCATAAGTGTACTAGCCTCATTTCTGTAACAGGAATATACTAAACTCTGGGATCAGATGGTCCTAGAGGGTGTCTGAATGGGTCTTGCCAAGTTTAACATTTTTTCCCACCATATGCTCCAATGGATGACCAGTGCACTGTCTGAATTTTTTTAATACATATGTTTGCACTTTCAGTTTAGATTATAGCCATCTTAATAGGCTGGGAGCCGTTTTGTCTCTTTGGTAGTATATGTATATACCATATACATATATATATATACATACACCATATATATATACACCATATATATTATATTATATACATACATACATATATATATATATATGTATGTATATATATACTCATTTTCCATAGAAAAGTTTTGGTTAAATTTATGCCATTCATATTATGTATACTAGTTTTATATTATTTGAATTGCTGCCACCACTTATCTGTACTTAAATCTGTCCTACTTCACATTAGTTAACAGCATGAAAAAGGGTGTCTGTAAGTACAAATTTCAAATTCTGCAACTAAATATCAGTGTTGTAGGTCAAAATAAACTCAAGACTGATTAAAAGAGAAGTAAATATTGCACCTATTAACACATTTATCAACAAGGATATGAACTTGTAGTTGAAATTCAAAAACAAGAAGATGAGTGTTCAGTTTCACAAGCAATCAAATGCGAATTTGAGGTATGAGAAAAAATTATATGACTTTTTAAATAAGAAAGAATTTTAAAAAGGACTTGGAGATGGTGAAAATCTGTGAGAAACCTAGTATACTCATGCTGTAGCATCTAATTAGTTGATGAACATAATTTAAATTTAATTACTTTTGGAAATCAATAATATGTACCAAAGTTCTCAAATATATTGAGCTCTCATATTTTACACCAGCATACCTATTTGTGGAAAGTTGTCTTAATAAAATAACCAAAATATAGAGGAAACAAATATGTGCTTCTTTTTTTTTTTGAAACAGGGTCTTGCTATGTAGTTCAGGCTGGCTTTGAACTCACTGTGTAGCACAAACTGGTTTTGAACTCCTGCAATCCTGCTTCAACCTCCCAAGTGCTGAGAGTATAGGTTTGCACCACCATGCCTCGCTGTGCAATTTTTTGTAAGATTTCTAGTAAGGGTGACAAATGGGAAAGTAACTTGGATGTCAGTGATAATGGATGAGGTAAATTACTATAGATTAATACTATTTTCTAAGAAACAATAGGTTTTTAAAGTGACTTTAAAAACATGGCTAACGTTTTATATAGTGATACAAATATGTAAAATTTTACACTACAGCTATGTAGAACATATATGCATATATTTAAAAAGTACTAGGAAATGCTATGAGATAAAAATAGCTTTGGTATTAAGAGGGTAGGATATTGTATTACTGCCCCTAAATTTTAAAAATTGAATTTGCAAATAGAAAAAAATACAATCTAAAAGAATTAATTGAGTGAATGCTTTTTAACTTAGAAATACAAGACACAATTTTCTTAGAATTCATCAAGGTTCTGAGTTAAATTATTTCATAAATATTTATGTGCTTTGAAATGAAATCATTTTTAGTTTGTCCTAGCTTTCTGTTCCTTGCATATAGGGATGTCATTTATTTGATTAGGGTAGGTGGTCTATTTTGTAAGTTTGCTGAACAAATTATACTTTACTCAGAGTGTTTGCTTATATTATCACGAACCCACATGAAATCATTGTTTGTGTTTACTCAGAGAACTGAAGACATCTGTTCATACTGAGTTTTTGAATGAGTTTTTCTTATCTATTAGAACTAATTAATATGTTGTAAATGTTTTTATATTAAGAATTGGGTGTTAGGGATGTAGCTCCTGGTGGACTGCTTATCTAACCTCTGTCACATTTCTTGTCGCTGGGACAAAATGTACACTGCTTGCGGCTTAATGGAGAAGAGGTTTATTTTGGCTCACATTTCAAAAGTGTCAGTTCTTGTGTGGTTGGCAGCATGGTAGAAGAGCCCGGCAGGGAAGAAGGCTGCTTACATCATGGTGGCCAAGCAGCAGAGAGGGTTGATTGGGGAGGCAGAGAAGGAGATATACCCTGTCTGGTCACAGTGACCAGCCTCTTCTCTCCAGTCTCCACCTCCTAACAGCAAGTCAGCTATAATACCCCCATAATTCAATCACCTTGTAAACTCACAAGGCTTTGGGGGCCATTTTAGGTCTAAACCATATCACCTGCAGTGTGCAAGGTCCTGTGTTTGATGCCCTGGAACTTCCCCAAAAAAAACAAAGAAAAGAATTTTGTTTTAAGCTGGATGTGTAGCTCAGTGATAGAGTGTGAGCTTAGCATGCATGAACCCCTGGTTCTGAAAACAAAAAAAAAAAGTATCTTAGTCCAGTACACATTATAAATTTTTCTTGTGGGGAAAAGGGTGTCTCAGACTGATTCTGTCATTTACCATGTAGATAATACAAGTTCAGAGAATTGAATATATTGTGAACTGTGGTTCATGGGATGGTTGGGAGAAAACTTTTCTGTAGAGGTGGACTATTAGTCAATTTCCTGTCGCTCTAATGAAATAAAGGAAATAAACAATTTAAAGGAGGAGAGGTTTATTCGGCTTATAGTTTCCATTGGGTTCAGTCCCAAGTCAGTTGGCTCTAATGCAGAAATGGCATGGCCGAAGGGCATGGAAGAGAAAGCTGCTCACCCCATGGCAGCAGGAGGAAGAGAGACAAGATAGGATCCAAGAGCAAGAATACCCCTTACAGGTCATACCCTCAGGGACCCACCCTCTTCTACTAGGCCCTACCTCTGACCAAAAGATTTGGGAGGACCTTTGAAATTTAAACCACAACATTCTACCCCTGGTCCCCCAAAGGGCTCATATTATACAAAATGCATTTAGGCCATCTCTAAGCATTGTCAAAATCTTAATAGTTACAGCTAGTTGAAAAGTACAAATCCAAAGTCTCCCTCAGATTCAAGGGATACTCTTACCTGTGAGCCCCTGTAAAAGTGAAAAAGAAAGTGAAATACTTCTAATATACAATGGGATAGGATAAACATTCACATTCCAAAAGAGAAATAGGGGCATAGAAAGGAATGGGACCAAAGACTGAAACCCCACAGGAAAACATGAAATTCTGTAGCTCTATGTTTAGCACAGGCAAGTGGCAGTGAGTTGTGAGCTCTAAAGGGCTTGGGAAGCCCCATACCTATGGCCTTGCTGATTGTTGGCCCCTCGGCCTCTCTCTTGGGCTCGCTGCACTCACTCTCTACAGCTTTCCTTGGTGGAGTATTCACATTTCTGGCATCTCCAACTTCCTGGTGTCTCCATTACACCTTTGGATTTGCTCTTATAGCTTCACACACAGCCCTCTTAGAGGCACACTGCCTGGCTTCCCAAGCCTTCCTTTGAAATTGGGGTGGAAACCTTTATGACTCTATGATTCTTGCATTCCATGTGCCTGAAAAGCCAGCATGATGTGAGTGATGCTACCAGCTTGAGCAGTAGCTGGGCTTTCTTCGACCATGGCTACAGTGGCCTCTGGCTGCCTGGATGGTTGAGCAAAGTGAAATGAATCCCTAGACGGCCCTTCTAGAGCAGGGTACCCAGGGCCATTCTTCTCAACTTAAAGTGTTATACTTTTGCACCTGTGAGCTTGTGATGGGTGGGGGTCTTGCTGATTCCTCAGATGCTCATCTTTCCACTTGTCCTGATGTAAAATATTTGGCTTCTTTTTAATGCTAATTTTTTCAGCAACTACCTTCTCCATGGACTCAACTTTGCAGGTACTTCCTTTGCAGTAAAACTGCAAACTTTTTGTATCTTTTGGCTCTGCCTTTTCCTCTTGATTCCTATTGTACATCTGATAAAAGCAGCTAGCAGAACTCATGTCATTGCCTGAATGTTGAACTTCCTTAAATTTTCCTCCACCAGTCTAGTCCATTGCTGTAATCTCAGTCTCCTGTAATGTCTCAGGACTTGGGCAAAATGAGGACAAATTTTCTGTCAGAGCATTATATCAATGGCCTTTGCCAGTAGAGTCCTTGTTCCCATCTGAAACCTCATGAACCTGGCCTTTACTGTCCACCTTCCTATTAGCATACTGGTCTTCTGAGTTCCAACCAGAATCACACATGGATCTCAGCTTATAACATTCTAGGGCTTCTTTAGCCAGCATCTCTAAACCTTTCCAAACGCTCCCACAAATCAGTTCTAAAGGCTTTTGAATCATAAAGTCAGGTACAGTCACAACAATACCTTACTTCTCTGGAATAGGTGGTCTAATCTTACAAATTTTTCTGGTAGGTATAATACAAAAAAAATTTTTGAAGGTTTTTACTGTTGTTATCATTATTTAATTAAAATGCTTATCATTCTTAGTACTTGACAGTTGATAATAAAGAGCCTGGAGAGAAATAGGACAGCAAGTGATTATTGAGAGGCACATAGAAGTTCATGGGCATTTATCTTTTATGACCCATTATATCATTTTTTATTTAAAGGGAGGTTTGATAAGCTATATTTAGGGGCTTGAATTCTAAAAAAGCTCTTTAAAATTATAGCCAAGAAGGGAATGAGAACATTAGAAAGGAAAAAATAGAACCTATGTAGGGTATGAAAAGAAACATGTCTCTTTGAGAAAAATGAATATTTAATAAAGGAATTAGATGGTGTCACCAAATGACAAGAAGTAATACGTTATTCCTGCCTTAACATACTAGTAATATATTTTAGAATAAGAATATATTGCAGGGGCTAAGGAAGTAGCTCGGTAGAACACATGTTTAATATACATGAGATCCTGGGTTCCAGTCTCAAGACCATACATACCCACGCATACACATATATAGTAGTGTATGTGTATATGTGTGCATATATATGACTTTGAAATTGAAAATCACAAACTGTTATAGTGTTTAGGTGTAATTACACTTAGAACTTTTGTTTTTTGAGATATTGGAGATTAAGCCCAGGGCCTTGGGCATGCTAGGCAAGTGCTTTACTACTGAGCTATGTCCCAAGCCTCAAATGTTTAAGTAATTTTTTTTCCCGTATAATTTATCCCTCTGCTAAGTCATTTAGAGCTAGAGTTATACCTCACATTCCTAATATGAAATTGACTGTTAAATATTGGAGTTGCAGTAAAACTGTTAATAAAATTGGTAATAATCAATCCTACATTTAAATTAAAATTTTTTTGAGATAGCTTCTCTCTATGTAGTTTAGGTTGGCCTAGAACTCACTATGTAGCTCAGGCTGCCCTCAAACTTACGGCAACCCTTCTGCCACTGCCCGCTCCGCGCTGGGATTATAGGCATCTGTCACCACTTCTGTCTGATCCTATATGTACTTGATACCATACTGTCTTTCTAAGGTTTCTAAAAGTCAAAAGGCTAAGGTAGGAGAGACTCTGAGGCAGAAACTCTATATTCTTGATAGCAAAGCCCTGTAGTCTAGATGGAGAGTATTAAAAATTGAGCTGTGAGCCCAGAATAAAAGAAGAGTCAGAAGAGGTAGGACACATGTGAAGAGGCCAGGAATACCCTACATTAAAGACATGGGAGGAAGACAGTGAACAACTGGGCAGAAAAGTGATCTTTCAGGCCAAATCTGAAGTGCACACAGACTTATTTAAGGGATGTGTGTGGCATTATTCATGAGGGGAAAACATGAAGAAGCAATTTAAAACCACTTTTATTAAACTAGCCTTATGAAGTGATGGTTCATCTCTCCAGTAGACTCAAGTGTCCAATAAAATAGGGGCTTCATATTGAAAGGCAGAATAGAGAATAGACGTATCATGGGGAGGTACATCTTGTTTTATCAGAGGCTTTTCTCTGAGTAGACAGATTGTGTCTTGTGGCAGTGAAGAGGGTTAATAACTTAGCTAAAAGCATTTTAGCTTGGTTCTTGGTACCTGGAAGTCACCTGGAATATGTTAGTTACTTCTGGCTGTGGGGTAAACAAGCACTCAAAAGCTGAATTTGTTGTCAAGGGGATCTCAAAGGACATGCAAAGAATTTGGAGAGTAATGGGAAGCCCAGATGCCCTTACTCCTACACTAAAACAGTGGCAAGGAACAAGTAACCCTGGCCACTCCAGATAAATGGAAGCCCTTTGTGTTTTGGAAAGTTAGGGAGGGAAAAAAGGTCATGGGAAGAGAGAGAGAAGGTAGGACAGAGACAATAGAAGTGAAGAAGGAAGAGGATTGAAATTATACACATTATAACATGAAATGATGCACATTATTCTTGATGATATGTAAAGATACTGGTATGTCCAAATACAGACAATAGCCTACAAGAAAATTTGTAAATTCTTCTCCTGCTTTTATAAACTGAGTATATTTATGTCATTATGTGTACTTCATAACATATCAATAAATGTTGTTTAAAGTATTATCGAGTATATTTTAAAATTTGTTATGTGTATTTAATCCTCACTATTTATAGTTTATTTAGTATTTTTACTTGCTTGTATCTGTTAAAAGTCTCAGGAAAATTTAAGATACTGCTTTTATCTCTACATTTAGCAATAAAAACAATAATTTGGAAAGTAAAAACTTGTGAAAAATGATTTTCTTTTTATGGTCCTATTTATTTATTTAGGAGACAGGGATTTGATATGTACTGCAGTTTGGCACTGAAACTGTTACATAGCTCAGTCTGGCCTTGATCTCATAATCCTCCTGCCTCAGCCTCCCGAGTGCTGGGACTATAGCCAATGAAATGTCCAAGGCTTTCTTTCCTCCTTTTTAAGTGAACCAAAGATGTTAATATCTTATACTATCTGCATCTAGTTCACTAAGGCACTAAGAAAGAAAAAGAGATTTTAAGGAATAAAAGAAGATGCATCCAAAATATGAAGAGCTATGAAGATGTTATTTTATGAATGTATAGTTGGAAATGTTCAGAATCGTATGTGAACATGCAGTTGAATAAATACCGAGGAATATTAAAAGTTTAAATAAAGGACTTACTTCGGGAAGACAAGAAATTCCCTTTTGTAATTAGAGAAGCCATTATTAAGCTACATCTTAACGTAATATTTATGCCAAAGTTCTTGACTGTGGCAGTTAAGCAAAAATTAATTAAAGCTATCCACACACCCATGTATTCGGAAAGTACCTTTGTGTCGTGTACCTCTGCAAAATAAACTCTTCAGTGAGGCTGAGTATGAAAGCTCAACGTTCCAATAATTTTGAAATTATATTTAATCAAATGTTATTTTATAATTTGCCCAAGTTTATCCAGTACGTTGCAAAGCCAGACTGGAAGCCAGGCA